>NC_133658.1:474353637-474696714 GCF_037893015.1 Macrotis lagotis | reverse complement strand
GGAAAACCTGTTCAAATTCTACCTCTGATACCATGTGTCATCCTGGGCAAATCACTTAGCTTCTGTTTGCCTTAGTTTTCTCAACAATAAATTGAAGATAATGATGTCATCTACCTCCCAGGTTGATGTGATGATCAAATGAGATAATATTTATAAAGTGCCTAGTACATAATAGGTGATTATTAATGAATGTTTCTTTCTTCCTTACTGGTAATTGTCTGTTGGCTCATCTTATAAACTCAAAACATTCTAATGGACAGAGTATTGAACTAAATGCTATGAGTAAAATTACCTTATTTATAGCACCTACAGACCCTATTTATAACAGTTATAGAGTTATCTAGGTAGCCCAGGGCCTAGAGTCAGGAAGACATATTCCCGAGTTCAAATCTGGCCTGAGATACGTTCTAGCTGTGTGACCCTGGGAAATCCTTTCACCCTGTTTGCCTCAGTTTTCTTATCTATAAAATGATTTGGAGAAGGAAGTGGCAAACCACTCCACTATCTTTGTCAAGAAGATTCCAAATGGGATCATAAAGAATTGGACATAACTGAATCGATTGAACAACCACAAAATTATGGCACCTATGTATGTCTTAAAGTCTAGAGATTGACTTGGAGACTTTAAGAGTAAAATCAGAAAGTCTGACCTTGAATAAGCTTCAACATCTGGTACTCCAACACAACTCCACTCTTCATCTGCTGCTTTGCCTGGCTTCAACTCCCTGGAACATGTTCCTCTCAGGTTAAGTTCATCACCTCTAATCTCATCACCATACTAACTCAAACCTTGACTGTGTTAACTCGTTCAGCTTCCTCTCCTTTCAGTTTGGAGGACTCTAGATGATAGAGTATTAAAGTTCTCCTAGTGGCTTCCTTTATAGAGGGCAGAAATTGGACTTTTTGTGCACTCCACTCTGAATCTTCTGCTCAGTCTGATTTCAACTCCACCAAAGATGAGATAGTCTTTCACAATGTGACTACAGTCTGCCTTTCCAGTTTTACATAACTGTCCTTCATTCTCTCTATATTGTAACCAACCATCTTTCTAACTCTTCCTTTTATATGACAATCTATTTCCCACTTCCAGCTTTTAATAAGACTTTTCCTGGGCTTTTAATGCATTTCTTCCTCATTAGAAGTCCAAACTTAAAGCTATATGAATCATTTTCTGATCCTTCCAGTTGTTTGTGTCTACTCATCTCAAATGTCCTGGCATATAGTTTGTAATTTGGTGATATTTTCTACAACCATACATGATTTTTACCTTCCTAGAACATAAGCTCCCTGAGGGCAGTTCCTTTTTTATTTCTCTCTCATCTGCCTTTCCACACAATGGCTTTGTGACCCTAGGCAATTACAGTTTCTTAGTCTTATTGTCTAAGACTACAAATCCCCTTCTGGGAAGGTGCATTAGTAGAATGATTATTTTCACTTGACAATTCTCTATACTAAAGAAATCACAGATCCAGTTCCTATTCTAGAACGTTGTTGTTCAATGGCCCAATTTTTCTTGACTCCATTTGATAGTTTCTTGGCAGAGATACTGAACTGGTTTGTTACATTCTTCTCAACTTATTTTATAAATGAAGAAAGTGAAGCACAGTTAAGTAAATTGCCTAGGGTCACACAGTCAATATGTTTCTTAGGCCAGATTTGAACTCAGGAAGATGTGTCTTTCTGATGTTCATCCCAGCACTCTATCCACTGCACCACTCAGCTGACCCATCTTTTCCCTAATAATTGCCAATTAATAAGTATGCTCTGGCTCTGGGCTCTGGGCACTAGGGAAGTTTCTTAGAGTCAAGCAGATCCCTATCTTTTTGAGATCAGATATTCCAAAATTACCTATGATAAATTCTTCCACATCTTTTCCCTTCAAATTATTATAATTTCCATAGATTCCAAAGTGTAGATCTGAGAGAAGAGATAGTTTCTCTTGTTTCTCTACTGTCCTAGAACCCCTTGAAAAGGAAGGAAAAATAAGTGACAGTATCTTGGACACTTATCAAAATGTGACCTTTTCTAGATTAAAAAAAATCTAAAAGATCTGAGTTGAAGTTTGACTTGGTTACTTACAATGTGTGTGACCTTGGGCTAGTAATTTAACCTTTCAAGGCTTCAAATTCTTCACCTATAAAATGAGGGGATTGACTTAGATGACTGAAAGGTTTCTTTCAATTCTAAATCATACTATGAACCTAGCAGCGATTGTTTTTTGAGAAGGAAACTACTGGTATTCTGCCTTTCTTCTTTCTCCATTATCAATAAATTGATTAAATGTTTATAGTATCCATTTTCTCTATCCCTTTTGGGGCCAGTAAGGAATAGCATTCAGTTGAGAAGTTGAAAAATAGCCTCTAATTGTTAGAGTCTGAGAAAAGTCCCCAATTACAGATAGAGGCACTCAGCATGATGGAGATGCAATAGCAAGGATTTATTAAACTAGCTCGAGCTAGGGTTCCATCCTAGGACAGGGCTAGGATCCTGGAACCCCGAGTAAAGTGAGGAGAGACCTTATATATGGTTCAGTAGTGGATTTCCAAGCATCTGATGGTTGTCTTGAGATAGTGTGGCATGTTATCATTGAATACAGGTCCTCGGGGAGCTTCCCCCATTGCATGGTCCAATAGATGATCAGACAGAAACTTAAGAGAGCTGACCAGGCAGAGACTTAGGAGCAGAATTTAGGCAAAAGTTCATAGGTTTCGAAACTCAGGGTCTTACATTCCCTCCTCTTCTTGTTCAATCCAGGAGCACTCATGCTCCTCAAAGGGATGCACAGAACCCCCAGGGAGACAGTTGTAAGACTGCCTGAGTACCATTAGTTGGATAGTGTTGAACCTATTCCTAATGAAAGCAAGCAATTGGTTTAATATGCAGGGCCCAAAGGTAAGGAGGAGTAAAAGCAGTATCAGGGAGCAATCAGGGTAGAGATCAATGTGGTGAGCCAAAGGGACTGGTTGAACCATGACATGAACTGGCCCAGTGTCTCTGCTGTCTTCTCTCCTCTCCTGGAGACCTCCGATGTCCTTCTGCATCTTCTGAATCTGTTCCAAAAAATCCTCTCCAGCTCAGATGACTAGTTGAAACTTTGTCTTCTGGTAAAGAATCTGCTTAACATTTTACTTAGATCAAAACACATGTTTTCTTCACAAGACAATGAGATTTTGGGGCTTATTGCAATTTACATTTTGCCTTATTGCCATATTGATGCACATACTTAATTTTAACATAATAAACTTTTACTATATGAGCGAACTCCCAATGAGAATTGTCATACTGTCTTAAGCTTGTAACATGCATTCAACAATCATCTTAGTTCAGAGTACCCAGCATATGGTTTAAAAATAAAACAATCTTAGCCTTTGCTCTTATTACAATAATGTCTCTAACATCCTTAACCAAAATGAAATTTTTCAAAATATTCTCAAATATACTATTGATTTTCCTTTTCCTGATATACTTATCTAACTCACATTCCTTTCCTTAAGCTAGGCCTTAAAGCTATAATTATCCTAAGAATTTCCCATTCTTCTTCTTACCTAAATATCCCTTCTAAAAATTAAAGAAACTTAATTCCTATTGTAACATGTAGCTGTTAGCAGGTGTCAGAGCCACACACCTAACCTATCTTCTGGCTATTAGATCCAACTCACCTAAAATTTATTTTTCTAGTTTGCTTAGTAATTAACCATAAAGATCCAGGACATTAAAGGAAAATTCCTTTATAGATATAAGTATTGCATGTCAGTGTCCAGGCAGAAGTCACATGGGTAAGTCAAATGTCTTAGGCCAGACTTATTCTTCCAGGTGAGATATTATCCAAATGTCATTTTGGGGAAATCAAGTCAAAGGGGTCCAACCTCAGCCATACTGAGAAGTCGACCCTTTGGTCACCCATCCCAGTCACCTGACATCTTGGCTTCCTTGGCTGCAAGAACATGACATTTACCCAGTGGCATTTCCTTTTTGTTGACCATCCTGGTATCTGACATAAGAGAAAATCAATTAAAAGTCCCGTGATCTAAAATGGTTGTTTTACCTAGTTAGAATTTCCAGTGAATACAATTCACTAAATTCCAATTATAATCTTAATGGAGTCCCAATTAATGAAACCCCCTACTTTAAAGCTTGGATTATCCTTCCTGGGTCTTTGCCTAACATCTGGTATTCTAACTATGACTGGCCCTACAGACCTGTCTCCTACCTCTTACATTCAGACATCCCTTTGTCTGAAATCATGCAAGGCAATTGGGGTTAAGTGACTTGCCCAAGGTTGCACAGCTAGACATTCACCAAGTATCTGAGGCCTGACATGAACCCAGGTCTTCTGACTCCTGGGCCAGTGCTCTAACCACTGTGCCCACCTAGCCACCGCTAACATACAAATTACTTTTCAGAATTCTTTAAAACCATTAAAACATCTTAGGTAGCTTTAAATTTCCAACATGCATTATTAATTTCTGTGAGTAACAGAGCAACACACAAATTACTAGATTGTACAAAGTAATTCCTCCATTATCACATTATTCATGAACCCACAGATCTATCCCAGAAAGTGTCATACTTTTTCATATTTTCCTTATTTCTCTTCAAAGCAATCACATTAATCCCGGGCTTTTAACAATACAGTATTTAAAAAAAAACATTTTCACAAGAGATAGCTAAATATTGCAAATATTATCTCTTTGCAGTTACAAAAGAACATCACATAACTGATAAAAACATCTTATTCATCAGTAAGTTACCTTACAATAGGGCCCACAATTGCAATTTGTTCAGAGCCCCCCATCAGCTGTCTGCAGTTATCAAGAGAGAAGTCCACATTCCTGACTTCTTTAAACATACATTGTTAATATACATTAAACATTAAAATTCTCAAACATCTCATTTCGCTTAGAACAAAAGCAAAATTCTCAGAATCCAATCTCATACATATGACACGTTTAAAACCCAATGTCATTACAATTCAACTAACTTCCCAACAGCTTAGTTTGATAAAAACTTTAGAATACCTTATACAGAGAATCCAGCACTCACATTCCAAAAGCTCTATGCAAAATAAAAATACTGTTAGCATTATTAAACTTAACATTAAAACCAATTAGAGCTTTCCCCCAAAAAGACTCTTCTTAGTAACCCAATACCACTTTTCTTTAACCCAAAGGTGTTACAATAAAGTTTAAAATCCCAAACCACACCACATAACTGCTTGCAAAAGTTACAATAGTGTTGAAATAGTTTAATCCAAAACTAATTTAACAATCTAGGTTATTTAATTCCTCCCATTCTGTACAAACTTTGTCAGAATGTTACAACACTAGTATCCCTCTTTTAAAACCCTCAGTGTGCTTCCCAAAACTCCAGTTCACTAACTTTAGAAACAATGAGAGTCATCACTCAGGCTACATGGCTAGCAGATAGTCATTAAACACGATTTCCTTTCAATAAAGGAGTCTCTTAACCCCTGGATCTTAGATAATTTTTTTTCTTTTTTCCAATCACACATCCCACTTGTGGAGCATTCTTTCCCTTTAAGGCTTCAGTAGATAAGGATTTTTCAAGTTCCCCACCATCCACCTGCTACCCTCTTCCCCTCTTTTTATTCAGTGAAGGAATCTTCTGAGAGGGGAGTAGACTGCTTCAGGGAGAAGGGGACCAAGGTCTAGGATTGTTCATTACCTTCCCTGCTATTGCATTCCCCCCCTTTTGATCTAGGGAAGGAATCTTCCAAGGGGAAACAGACGGGACCTGGTGACAGGTCGGGGGATGGGGTGTGGAAATTCAGGGGCTGAGGATTATTTCCTTTCAATAAAGGAGTCTCTTAATCCCTGGATCTTAGATATATTTTTTTCTTTTTTCCAATCACACATCCCACCTGTGGAGGGTTCTTTCCCTTTAAGGCTAAATTTAACAATACAATAATATGTATAATTTCTTCTTTAACAGATAATAAACTACACTGATCTCACATATCAATATTCCCTTTCATAAACATGAGGTGAAAAACAAAGCCTTTCACAAATTTTTCTGGGCCAAAAGGACCTTGAGAACTATAACCCATTGGCAAGGTATTCTCTAGTTGTTTTTTTCATAACAAAATCTTTACAAATGTGATAGGTGAAACCAACTCATTTGTTATTACAAAACAATTTTAAAATCTCAAAAAGCGTAGTTTAAATTGTACTTATATGAAGCTTACTAATTGTACACAGCATATTTCAATTGCATGTATGTTCTCTTTTTTCCCTAAACCTTTAAAATACAAAGAATTCTTAAGACTAATTGTTGCTAAAAAAAATCCCTTCTTATGACTACAAGATTTTCTTCATGCTTCTCTTAAATTCCAAAAGTTACATTCACATTAGTTTTAAATCATTTTCTTTCCAAAAGCCTAAAAAGTTTGCAAATTCTTCTTATCTTTATCAGTGCAATTCTAACTTCTCAGTGCTCTCACTTATAAGAACTTTCTATCCTCACTGACCAACATTTCTTAATATTAGAACATTCTATGTTCTGGGAATGAGAGATTCCCCACAATTTGAGATATCAAAGTGATATGTACTAATTCTTTACCTTTACCATTTATCATTATTCACTCACTCCAGATTCTTCCCAAATACATGATCCACATTCCAATTAGTGTAAAATATTAACTTCCTCTTGTTTAGTTATTCTAAAGCTAACTCACAAGTCTGTCCTGACTCCCATAACTCTGGAGGAGCCATAAAACATCAGAATCCAAACTCAAACATATTCTTTACAAGCCCCTTAATTCAATCTACAGGTATCTTTAGATTAGCACATTATAGGATCAATAATAACATTAATAAAATCAACATTTACATAACAATTACTTTCATATCAAACTTTTCACTTTATGGGGTTTATTACTTTTCTTATCAATTCATTGCCAAACATTGCAAAAAGTACCAATTTAATGCAATTTTAAATCACCCCAATCTCAGATAAACACATATCTCCCTATAGATTTACAGTTCTATACTTTCTTCTTTTCTCATAATGATTTGTACACCTTTTTCCAAAGTTCCCAAAATCCATCTTTGGTGTACAAAGTCAACCCTGCTCAAACCTTCTGTCTACATACTTTTACCACTTTCCTTACTTAACAAATGGTTCAAAAGAAACCCCAATTGTCTCTAAGTCTGGATTTTCTTTTCCAGTACTTTCAGAATCTCTTACTCAAACTATACAACTCACATTTTCCACCATTCCTTTTCATTAGCTCTTCTTGACTTTAATTCATACTATTCCAAACTAGAGTCACATAGCTTATACTACAGATATGATTCCACTTTTCACAATGCATTTTACATTCCACGATTTTAACATTTCTTGAATACAACTGCTAAAATTCTGGAGAAGGCAGTCATTCAAAAATCCCTTGGCCTAAATAGAATATTACCTGCCATCATCTCCTGGTATGAGTTTCAGGGCTTCTCCTTGTATTCTTTCCCTCTCTTCCGCTGTGAAGAGAACTCCGACGAGCTGCTGACAGTCATCCCAGGTTGGCTGGTGGGTAAATAAAACTGAATCTAACAAATTTATAAGGTCTTTTGGTTTTTCAGAAAACCAGGCGTTCTGGGGCTTCCAATTGTACAGGTCACCAGTAGAGAAAGGCCAATATTGTAACACTTGTTCCCCATCTCATCTAGGGGGGCCTATGGGCCGCAATGGCAGGGTTTGCACTACCTCTGGCTCTGGGGTCTTTGTGACTCTCTGTCTAGTCCCATATGTTGGTCCCTTATGTTGAGCTGATGGGGTTGGGACCCTCGGGGAAGAGGGTGCCGGATCTGGGTTGTATGGTGGGGGAAGAGGTGGAGGTGGGGGAGGGGGATTAGGGTTAGGGTTAGGGGGAAATAGGTTCCCAGTCCAAGTCTAGCTCAATTAAGACTGGGTCTGATTCAGGTAGCCCATACATCAGTCATACCTGACCTGCAGAAGGGTTCCCTTATTTCATTTCCAAACGTCAGTCCTTCCAATACTGACCTCCCGAGGGTTGGGGAACATCTTCCACCACAACCCACTGGCAACCCTAGCAGTGCATCCACCTAGGTCCTTTGCCAGCTTAGTCCAAATACAGAGCCACGCGGACTTGGTTACTTCAGATACTCCTCCAAGTACATCTTGTGGCCTCTGCTGGGGATCCCGAAAGAGCCCCCAAATGTTAGGGTCCGAGAAAAGTCCCCAATTACGGACAGAGGCACTTGACATGATGGAGATGCAATAGCAAGGGTTTATTAAACTAGCTCAAGGTAGGGTTCCATCCTAAGACAGGGCTAGGATCCTGGAACCCTGAGTAAAGTGAGGAGAGACCTTATATATGGTTCAGTAGGGGATTTCCAAGCATCTGCTGGTTGTCTTGAGATAGTGTGGTGTGTTATCATTGAATGCAGGTCCTTGGGGAGGTTACCCCATTGAATGGTGGGATAGATGACCAGGCAGAAACTTAGAGAGCTGACCAGGCAGAGACTTAGGAGCAGAATTTAGGCAAAAGTTCATAGGTTTCGAAACTCAGGGTCTTACATAATAATAATAATTTTTTAAAATTTCATTTGGATACATAAAGGGTTGTTTTGGGGGGGAGGGGGGTGTCTACATCTTTTACCATCATTGTTATTATTACTATAACACTTATTTAAATAGGTATTTACTCCCAAATGTGTCAATTAAAATGAATAGAACAAATTGATTCTCTTTTCCATAATAAGAAAAAAATCCTATTGTCTTAAAAAGTACAAGACATTTAATTTAAATATCTAAGGTACCTGCTGATGCAGTGGAAAGATGAAGAGAATTGTGAATATAGAAATTGGGTGGACATGTAAATTGACTGCCATGGAAAAGATAGAGAGAATTATGGATTGTAACCAAAAAAAATTTTGTAATCTATTTGCTAATCCTGTCAAATTGTGTAGAGATCCCCCTTCTTGATCTAAATCAGAATACCATTGATTCATTGTTTAATGTAAAATTTATATCCTGATCTCCTTAGGCTTCACCTTCTACTTAATTCCAGGTTCAGTAAGAGAAAGGGATCTCATCTCTGGGTGAGAGGCAAGACATAAAAATCTTGGTTGGACTCCTGCTCAGGGCTGCAGTCTTCTCTGACCTGCTGCCCAGCCAATGCTGCTTGGCTGTTCTTTTCTCTCTTAATCACTATCTGTCTGTCTGTCCCCACCCCCTCTCTTTCTCACTCCCTATCCTTTCCTATGGGTTATAACTTCTTTTAATAAATTTTTGTTTTATTTCCACCCTTGCTTTCCTGAGACTGAATAATGATTCCTCATAGACAAAACCAAATTCAAGTATCTAGGGATTACACTGCCAACTCTGATATTCTATAACTTACCTAGGACCACCTAGAACTTCAGAAGTAGAACTCACATCCAAATCTTCTAAATCCCAGAGCAACATTTTAACTTCTTAATCATATTGCACATATCAGACAACTTGTATATTGTAATAAATGTTATTGTGGCCAGAAAGCATGAATACATTTCTCTAATTCTCTGGTTTACCACCAAAATGACCCCAGTGGTACAGGAAAGGAAGAGTCCTGCATGGCATCACTAGGAAATCAATAATTTTAAAAATGACTCCAAGTCCTAAAAATAGACCTACCCTTTAGAATGCACCCTTTAGTTATACCTGTCATAATTATTTAAACTTGGTAGCATGCTTGTGAAGGAAAGAAATCCAGAAATATGCTTTAAAAATACAAATAAATACAAAAGAGCCAGCCTCAAGGTCAGGAAGGCCTGTGGTCAAGTCTGGTCTCAGAAATATACTAGCTGTATGACCCTGGGCAAGTTCATTGAATCTTTCAGTGTTTCAGTCAACTCTTTAAGATTATGAATCACATAGCTTGTCCTATCTGCATTGGTTCAAAGGGTTTCTTCACCGTAACAATGAAATCACAGATCCATTTAAATGAATAAAAATGCAATCTTATTTTTAAGAAAAACAAATAAACATTTAATGTTTAAAGTGTACCTATGAAAATATTCTTTTGAAAAATAAATTAAAAAATAATGAAAAATAAAATGTTTTGAGGAATAAGACAAAGATGTTTTTAAAGCATACTTTTGCTTTCCTTTTTAAAAATAGATGTGAAAAAATTATTCAGAATTAGTGAAATTCTTCACAAATAAAAACTTTATCATTTTCATATAAAAGTACTTGATCTTGTGCTTTCTCTGATAACTATGTTTACAATTTTCTGATATTTTCATATATGAAGGTTCACAGGTTCATCTAACTCCACAGAATTCATCTAAGTACTGAGTCCCATATACAATATGATATATGAGGTTAGTTTATTAAACACACAATATAAAGTAAAGAAGAGAACCAGCACCTTGAGAGAACAGTGATACTCTGTTTTTTGAATACTTTTTAAAAATTGGAGGTTAAAATTTTTTATGTGCTTTTGAATTAAAAATAAGCCACGCAAAGTATATAAGGTGATTTGCCAGGTCGAGTGCCACACTGAAGATGTCTTTAATTTTAATTCAATAGGAAAATTAGTTTTAAAAGACCTAATTTCATTTAATAATTTTTAAAAAGAATGTAATGTAATTATAATATTATCTTTTGAATTTTTGAGAAAGTTCTTTCTTTTAAAATTTTTTTTTTATTTAAGGTAGTAGGGTTAAGTGACTTACCCAAGGTCACACAGCTAGGCAGTTTAAGTTCTTAATGTCAGAATTGAACTCAGGTCCTCCTGACTTTAGGGTCAGTACTCTATCCACTATGCCACCTAACAGTCTCAAGAAAGTTCTTTGATTAAATTCAATCTTCAAAATCTATTCAGATAGCTTTCTTGTGGTACCCTATTCCATCTACAATATTTTAGCTTATGCCCCTTTCCCCTTTTCAAAGAGAAAGCGAGGGAATAGATTTTGACTTTGAAAGATCTCCATTTACTTGTCATTATATATCAATATGGAATGATGCTTCCTTAGTTTTTGGTTGCATTATTGTCATTCTTTAAAAATGTATTTCACACTAGATTCCTGATAAATAAGAAATATATTGATTATAAATGGCTTAAACCCATGAGGAATGAACAATACTTATTCTTTTATTTCTTATTCTTTTTATTTTGATTCTTAATATTCCATCAATTCTTTATGAGGGCATGAGCAATTACTCTTCATGCATGGAAACTCTATTGCTCTAGCCTATTTTAATTATATTCTTAAAGATCATCAGGCAGTGCTTCCAACAAACACTTTCCCACATATTTTTAGAGCACTTATAATTGACTCCCCCCACTCTGAATTGCCATCTTTATGCATTCCATTTCCTTCTGTAAGTGTTGCTAAGTACATTTACACGTTTTTTTTCATGTTTCCTCAGGATAATATACTTAACAATATGCATTTTATATTAGTTGTCATCTTTTCAGTCAGTCACATAATCACATTGCCAGAGTTAAATGCAAAGGGGAAAGAAAACTATCACAACCCTAGAACCCATCTTCCCTGATGCCTAGTTACAAGTTAAATTTTATGTTAGCCATCAAGTAAGATGTCAGGTGAAAAATTATTTTTGAGAAAGCATTTAAATGTTAAAAGGCATTGTACATTTGTTGCAATGCATATATATATATAGCTTGTGTCCTACTTCCTTCCAACATGTTCATAGCAATTGACAGTGGCAAATCAGATTGGAACCATTTACTTAGTATTCTTAAGCTTTTATTATAGCCAACTCAGAATTTTGAAGATTCTGTTTTCTTTACATCAGTGGTTGGTTTGAGCCAATATTTTCTAAGTGATGTCCAATCTTTTTTCATACATTGTGTCATATACAAGCATATATCCCATTTGTTTTTTTTTTCAGGCCAATGGCTTTTCTTATTTAAAGTCTTTCCTTAACAATCTTATGTGTAATGTCTTTTTATTTTTCTTAATTTCAGGAAGTATAATTTTTCCTTGCATTGAATCCTTAATTGTGATGACTAAAGAATAACAAAGGGAGAAAGCGTCCATTAGGGTAGAACCAAAAGAAATGAAGAAAACACAATACATCAATTTCTCCTCCCTGTCCCTCTACAATATTATCTAATAAGAAAAAGTGGACAATTCCTCTTCAGATTTTTCCTTATTGTTGAGTCAAGCAATAAAAAATCCTTTTCTATAATTCTTGTGTGTGTAGAATATACATCAAAAGATTGCTGTAGTGTTGAAAATAATTTTGAGATATTTGTTGAAAAGGCACTATATGTTATCAACATTTGATTTTAATGCAAATAGACATTCTCTCCTATATAGATGTACTATTCTATACCACTGAACTTGTCTAATGCTATGAGAATCATTGAACTTGATGTCCAAATTTCCAAGAGGAATCAACCTTATAAATATATATATATATATACATATATATCTATATATCATATAGATATACATGATTCAATGTTATAAGTATTGAAAAATCTCAGTAATGTGATGTTCTCAGTTATCCTGAGTGGGGCAGCTAGTTGGTGCTAGTTGGTGCCGCTAGCCGGATAGAGCACTGGTCTTGAAATCATGAGGAGGGAAGTTTGAATCCAGCCTCTGACATTTACTAGCTGTGTGACCCTGGGCAAGTTACTTCTCCTTGATTGACTCACATCTAGGGCTATCTCCAATATATTCATATTTGGTCACTGGACCCAGATGACTCTGGAGGAAAGTGAGGCTGGTGACAGCACATGCTTGTTATGGCATCATCTCCCTGATGTCATGGTCTTCTTCAAAAATGAAGGACAAACATTATTATTATAAATAACTGTTATGTGAATATTAAAATCAATATTGATCTCCACGGTGATGAACATTTAAGATTTTGCCATGAAACACCATTTTATTAAAAAAGGGTTATGAGTTCAGCATAGATTTTATGCTACATATATTATAAGATATTATTATTTTTGAAAATGTATAACTAATGTACATTTGATATGACAATTCTCTATTTAAGCCCAAATTTTGATTAACCAAAGTATTATATTTCTTGACCATAGACAACTCAGTTCAGAGTCAAGGGTTCATAGAGCTAAAGCATATTCTAAGTTTCTAGAAAATCATGTCATTTACTCCTATCCCCAACTATACACTATCCAACTCCAGAGCAATAATTAGCAATATTGATAACCAGAGAAAGCCACACAAACTCTGATTCTAAATTAATTTCATAACTCAGAATTTGAAATAACGAAGGGGATAGAATAAATTTGAGTGAGGGGGAATTGATTACGATTATGTACTACAAACCATTGTTATTATTGTAAAGTACCTTCCTATTTTCACTAATCATTCTAACTATATGCTAAACTTATAGTTTTCACCTACTGAAAGGGAGTATATATTTCATTTTTATATCCATTAAATTTTGGTAAGACTTCATTGACCTTGCCTTAATTATGGGTTCTTTCTTTCTCCCTGCAGTCTATAAAAAAGGATTAGAAGACTGAAAGGGACTTTGGCAATCATTTTAATTTTTTTCCACAGGGCTGTCCAAAATATGGCCCATGGGTCACATGGGGCCTGCAGTGTGATTTTTATGCAGCCCACCTGTGGATTTTAATTTTCATGAGCATAAAAATAAAATAATGTGTATTAGAGTTTTTAATTCCATCACTAATAAATAATTTCAGTAATGTTAATTTTTAAGCATGGAATCGATTGGTAGGATGAATCTGTCTGAATGAAGCAGTCTAGTCAGTATGCATCTACCTTTATACTGTTGTGTTATCTGTTGTTTTGTGTTTGCTTTCACAATTCACATCCTTTACACCTGTTGTATTGGCACTAGTTGGTGCAAGTAGACAATCATTCTAAGAAGTTAAAAGTACCATGATTTTTCATATCACTTGCTAAACCTAAGGCAAGACTACAAATAAACTATTATATTGGTGTACTGTATTTTTTTATTCTGAGTGTGACCCTCAAATAATTATTTTATTTTATTTTTTTAGGTTTTTTGCAAGGCAAATGGGGTTAAGTGGCTTGCCCAAGGCCACACAGCTAGGCAATCATTAAGTGTCTGACACCGGATTTGAACCCAGGTACTCCTGACTCTAAGGCTGGTGCTTTATCCACTACAGTGCTTTATCCACTACGTCACCTAGCCACCCCTAATTATTTTATTTTAATGTGGCCTTAAGATAACCTAAGGTTGAACAGCCCTGCTCTATTTTTTAAGGGATCTAAAAAATTCCAAGCAAAGGGTTATCTTTGCAACTCTTTGAGATCTTCATTGTAAAGATCATTATAATTCTTCTCTATAATATAGATAATATACTTCACTACCATGTCTTTCCTTTTAACATTTTTGAAATAAATACAAAATAATTTTCATTGGCAAAATGGTAGCCACATAATACCGTCAATAACCATATAAAAATGTGCTATAGTAAAGAGCCCTGCATTTGAAGGGAAGGGAACTGGAATTAAATCTGACATTTATTAGTTATATAACCATGCTGAACACCAGTTTCCTTATCTACAAAGTGATAGTAATAAGACCTGCCTAACTCACAGAGTTGTTGCAAAAGAGCATTTTATAAACCTTGAAATATTATGTAAATATAAGTGGTCATTTTTTCATTATAGGATCTATTTATCTGGAAAAAGCAGAGGAGCATGAAGCCTGACTATTTTTATAATTGGTTTGCATTTCTAGATTAAATGTGATGGTTCTGCCTAAGGAAAAAGATATCTGATTCAGGAAAAATAAAAACCATTTAGCTTTGTTTTCTGGGTCTCAAAAATATGGGAAAAAAATCATTGTAATTAATATTTGAATATAAAATATAAAATTTTATAAAATATAAAATTCCTATGAAATTCAGTATAGTTTTTTAAGTTTGCCTAGACAATATTGAATTCTCCTGGATTTTCAGAAAATTTGACACTTTCTGAAATCAGATTTGGCTTTACTATTAAACTTTTAGAACTTAAAATATTGCTTATTCTTTTTTTAAAAATTCATGCAACGTATTTTAACTGGAAAAGCTGAAAATGTCCCAACCCTAACAAAGCCACTTAAAGTTGTATGACCTTTGGTAAGTCACACAACCTCTATAATCTCTCTGAACCTTGTTTCTTTCATTATTCAAAACAGAGACATGTTTTGTGAACTTTAAATTACTACAGAAAGAGGAGATACTATTATTTAACTACCCTACTAATGAAATTAAAAGGACTGATGCAATGCATTTACACTCTACAGATAATCAAGGAGAGTAGTTTTCCTTACTAAAAAAAAATCAGGAGACCAACAAGATGGAAAACTAGACATTTTCCCTGATTCTCACTTCTCAAATCATTTCAAAACAGAAATTATGCAACAAAGATAAAACAACATCAACTGTCTCCCTAGTCTAGAATCGGTATGTCCAACCTTACTTATGAAAGCTTTTATTGAAATAATAGACAAAATATTTTGATTTGTCATTTTAGTGAGAGCTCTGTGGTAGTTTGATTCATTTACTAAAGCATTTAGTAAACTCACAGGGGTCCACATAAAATCGCACTGCATTCACATGCGGACTTCATTTTGAACAGCCCTGGTCCTCAAAAGGAGGTTAAAAAAACAAACAAAAACCCATGAACTCTAAGCCCTGACTCTGAAGTCACTCAGTAATTTTCTTCCACAAAATCCATTCTCACACTCTGATTTCCCTCCTTCTTTCCAGTACTTTTCAGGTTGTGAAAATTTTCCCTGGTTGTAATATTTAGCTGGGCCAACACAATCCTTCAGGAACAAAACAAAACAAAACAAAACAAAAACCAGATAAGGGCTACAACCCTGCAGCATGAGTGCTATAATCTCCCAATTACCAAAGCCCCCAAACCCCAGAATACCAGTAGAAACCAGTGCAGACAAAGATAACCCTGTAGCACCACTGTAAAGCTCTAAATTGATGGTACCAAGCTAAAGGACTAAAAACCAGAGGGACCAGGACCAGAAACACCATATGTGGGGTGGAGTTGGGAGTACTGTGCAGTATCATACCAACACTGAGGGAAAATGTTTAGTATTTTAAGTGGGACTGATTCTGATCACCCTAAAGTCACATGAGCAAAAATCTAGTTTGGTGAATTATCAGTTGCCTAGCCTGAGAAGAGACTGAGGCACTTTAAGATGCAGCCCTTAGGGAAATCACAGGCAGAGGGGAGAAAATCAGAAAACGAGTGATTGGGGAAATAAGGAGAAAAAAAGACTGAAATTACCAAATACTTCAAGAAGACAAAACTTCAAAGACATTGCACATTAACAGACAGATCAACATGAAAAACAGTAATAACCGAAGAATTATAGCTCTAGATCTAGCAAATGAGTTGAGACATTTTTTAATAAATACTTAAAACAAAAGAAAGTGATCTCACATGAGACAAAGGATCCTGTGGAATTTGAAAAGAATATGGAACCATAATATGCCATTCCTGAGTTTAAAAGAGAAATGAGAATCATGAGAGCATGAATTATGGCCTGCACAGAAAGAAAAAAAGGACAGAATAGAAAAATATGAATCTGCATTGGCAAATCTTAGCAGAGATGAAAAGAGAGAACAATAGATTAGGAAAGCAAATGCATAGAAAAAGACAATTTAGAAAAAAGAGAAGATGAAAAACAATAACATTTAATAAGAAACAATGTTCACTATAGAAACAAAACATACTGATCTTGAAGACAGAATATGTAGCAACAACTTAAGTATCATAGGTATGACAGAAGAACCTGATAGACAAAAAAAACCTTAATACCATGAAAAAAAGGAGAATTAAAAAAGAAAACAGAACAATACTGTGAAGTCATATACTATGAAATACTATGAAAAAATTTAGTTTGCATTAAAAAAATGAAAGGTAAAAATGCGGTGCTCAAGAGGTGGAAGAAAAGGATCACTGAACACCTGGATCTGTGTAATAGGTATGTGACTCCTTGTATAGGAGCAATTTGGTAATGAAATTGGTTTGGGAAGGGGTTAGGGTTGGTATTGTTGAGGAGAGACTATCTACTAAGGTCAATGAAAGAAAAGATAAGCAGTAGTGGTTGGAATTGAGATGTACAGCACTAATCGAATTGATCATACAGGAAAAATTAGGAGTTAGAAGGAAATAGGCAGTGTAATGGATAGAGTGATAAAACTAAAGTCAAGAAAATCCAAGTTCAAATTCAACTTCAGACACTTATTAGCTGTGTGATCTATGGTAAGTCATTGAACCTCTGCCTGCTTCAGCTTTCTGGTTTGTAGAATGGCAATAATAATGACGTCTACCTTCTAGAATTGTTCCAGGAATAAATGGGATAATATTTAAAAAGTGCAATGTATTCTTTAAATCACTGAACAAATCCCAGATATTATTATATTTATTCTCAGAGTACATATCTGGGATGAGATGAAGAGCCTTCCAAGACCTATCAAATCTATGACTACTACCCACTCTTAATGATTCATGGAGATATAAATTTTGTCACCAGAAAAAACCTAAAATGTTGCTAAAGACTGTAGTCTTAAGAAAGAAATTGAAGGCTATAGGGGTACAGCTGGTGTTTTCATTATGACTACAAATTGAAATTAGAGGTTTTCAGAACAGAAAGTCAGTTGGGCATGTGAATAGTTGACTAATACTATAGTGCCTAAAAATGGTATTTGTATTTATGGATTACAACTTAAATTACTGGAATGATTGACACTTGGACAGAGAAGTTGTTCAACTAAAAAAGAGTTGATCAAAATATACTTGGCCAGAATCTTGTTTTTTAATCTGAAGAGTACAACTGTAAGATAAGAATGGAAAAGATAGAAGAAAGATGTCTTCAGACATTTTTTAAGCTAGATATAACAGAAAATAGCAAGCACAACACAGGGAGAATATCAAGAGAGCATAATAATTCACTGAAGACAGTATTTAGGGAGAGCACCAATGAGAAAAGCCATGACTTCATACATGTATTTAAAAATGAACTTAGTTTATAGCATAATGCTAGGAGGCAAATTTTATCCAGTTATGATTTGCATTTGATATGATTGTACTAATAACTTGAATTAGATGTGGAAGAATATACCTTATTCAAATGGAAGAGAATAGAACAAATGACAACAGAGTAACTTATATTAAATATATATGTATATATATATATATATGTATCTAGGCACATACACCCATACACACATACACATACACACACACACACACACACACACGTGTAAGGAAATCTAGGAAGTGGAAGTAGTGGGAAGAAAGGTGGGAAGCCTTTTAGTGAAAATCTATAGGAGAAACAAAAATGACATTATTATTGCATTGGGATTGTTTCACAATCCACTTGCAGACAAAAGAAGCTAATAGATAAGGATCTTGGGAAATAGATGGTAAAATTGCCATGAATTCATTATATTGGATGGATGGGGTGCTTCAATTACCAAAACATTTGTTGGAGTTCATATTCTGAGAAAAGTCAAGTCATATTAATCTTTCAAGTCAATATATCAAACCTTTCTTGAGTACCAACCATGTGCTAACCACTATACTAAGAACAAGAAATACAAGAAAACCAAAACAATTCCTGCCACCAAGGCACTTCCATTTTCTGTTAACTTACTTAATGGAAATTTCATCTTTAAAAAATTATTATTATTATTTATAGAACAAAGGGTTAGACCTCTGATTTCAATACTTTAGGGAACTCCTCAATGGGGAAATACCTTCCTTTGATCCAGACCAGTAATGCACAGTTTGAAGGAGCTGCCTGGCACTGAAACATTAAATGCTTCTGATCCCATAGCTAGAGTCAGTCGAGGTTTTCCTTACTCCAAGGATGGCCCTCTGTCCTCTAAACTATGTTGTCTTTAAGTGGAAGGAAGAAAAATAGCTGATGAAAAATTGGATATCATGAAATAATTTCAGTAAAAGGAATTTTTAAATAACAACTAGAAGTTGAGTGAATCATGGAAAATACATCTGTTTAAAAAAGATTTGGGTAAGGAGTAATATATTTTTAAATTATAAATGTAATTTACTTTTATTGTAAGTAAAATTCTTGCAAAAATGCTCACAGGCATTTGAAACAGAAAAATAATGAATTTCCAACCCTATGACTTAATAGTAAAGTTAACAACCTAAAGCATGTCATAAAGAATAACATTTCTTGTTTTCAACTGGTAAAGTTCCTTTGCCATATTAAAGTATGATAACACACAAAAAATATTCAGCTCCCTTTTTTATATTTCATTCATTTGCATAATGAAGATGTAGACAACCAGAGATATTATAAGAAAAAAATTTCCTAAAGATAAATAATTGAGGTTATTTTTAAGAAATTTCTATGAGGCACCTAGGTGGTAGAGCAGAGAGAACACCAACCCTAGAGTCAGGAGAACCTGAGTTCAAATTTGGCCCCAGACATTTGAAACTTTACTATGTGACTAAACAAATCACTTAACCCCAGTGCCTCACAATAACAAAAAAGATTAATAAAAGATGATATACACACACATATATATAGAAACACACACATATATAGATATACATATGTACAAATGTCTATGTATCTATATTATTGTCATTTGAAGGATATAAAGTTAAAATTCTTCAAAGGTCTAAAGTTCTAGTAAGGGCATAATATTATAAATCTTATATAAAGAAACATGTCTATTTTTGATTTAGATGTTCTAAATAATTGGGCACAAATGGTTATAAGGCAAAACCTTTTCAACTGAAAATGATTTCTTCTGAAATCAGAAATGAAAATGGTAGAAGGTTGATAATGACACCTTTTCAATAGAGCTACCAGAGTGGTGAAAGTCATGTTTGTGGTCATCAAACAAATGCTGCTCTCTCTAATGGTGTGAGAAAGGACAAAGTAATTGTAAAATAAGAACACAAAATTAAATTACAGATAAACAAAATAATCTGAATTTTTAATGTGAGATATGGTGGCTTATCTAACACTTTGGCACAAATAGTCTGAAACTTCTAAAAGTCTGCTGATGAGATCCATTTAACATTATCATAGGAATAGTTTATGTTTTTCATAAGGAAAAGAAAGCTCTTCATCAAAGTTTGGGTCTAAGCTTTGGTTTAATTATATTCAGGACAAATACAGTAACATTTTTAGTACTTAGTTCTGGTTATGTTAACCAAGTGTTATAATTCAAAACACATTTTTATATATAATACATATATCCACATTATATGTGTATGTTATCCATTCTAAACAGACTGATCATTGTTTCCAAAAGGACTATACTAATTTAGGGTGTCTTTGCCTTTGCCTTGCTATCCTTCCTCATCACGGGTTCCCATTTGAACTTCAATTGTCCTCATGATTAAGACCAATCCTATTCATTCACAGAATCTCAGAGTTGACAAGGACTTCAGAGACTCTCTTGTCTAACTTATACCTGAAAAAATCATGCCCTCTCCAGCATACATGACAAATGTTAATCTAATCTTTTTTTTAGGATCTAAAGTGACAGGTTGCCTAAGGTATTCAAATCCCCTTTTGCATAACTAATTGTTAAGAATCGATTGTTCTTGCTTGCATTAAGTTTAAATTTGCCCCCTTCCAAATTTTACCCATTATCCTTAGTTTTGCCATCTAGAGGCAAGTAGAAATCTAGTATCACCTCACATGATAATTCTTCACATGCAGGACTTGAAAATAACTATCATTCTATCCTACTAAATCTTCTCTTTTCCAGGCTAAATCTCTAGTTCCTTCAATTAATCTCCATAGGACATTAATTTGAGGACTTTCACTATTATGATCATCTTCCCCAGACACTCTTATGTACTTACTAAGTTATAACCCTCAGAATTAAACTCTAGACATGGCCTGACACTAAAGTGAAATCCTATAAATTAAGACTAAATACAATATCACAATGATCACTTCCTTATTTTGTGTAATCTTTGACTCTTTTAATGTAGCCTAAGAACTCATTTGTTTTCTCAGCTACCATACAACTCATAGTGAACTTTTGTACCCTTAGACAATCTGATTTATTATTTATGTTTATCTAACCATATATTCCCAATTTTTGTTTTTGAGAAGTTAATTTTTTGAACTCAGGTGTAAGATTTTACATCATTTTTCAACTTGATTTAATAAAATTTTGCCTTTGTTCTTCCTTGCCAATATATTTTTTTAAATCCACACTCTCATCTGATATTTACCTCTCTGATTCACCTTTGTATCATAGGCAAATGAATGCCATAGATGCCTGTGATCAAGTTATTAATAAAAATATTAAATACTATAAGGTAGATTATGAGATGTTCCTTTGGAGACCTCTTTCCAAGATGACATTGGATCATGACCATTCTGTATCCAGTCTTTCAATCTAATTCTGAATCTCTCTAAACATTCTAGTGTCTATTTATGTTTCTTTTTTATTTATTTTATTTTATTTTCCCCAGTTATATGCAAAACAAGCTTCAACATTCACTTTTAAAACCTTGACTTCTGAATTCTTTTCCTTCCTCCCCCCAATCCCCCTTCTAGAGAAAGCAAGTTATTTGATATAGGTTATAAATGTGAAGTCATGAAAAATATTATCACAATTATCATTTTTTAAGAATAAACATAACCCCCACCAAGAAAAGGAAAAAGCTTAAGAAAAAATACAATTTAAAAAATATATGCATCAATCTGTATTCAGACACCATCAACTTTGTCATTTTGCATAGTATTCTTTATCACAAGTTCTTCAGAGCTGTTTTGGGTCATAGCATTGCTGAGAAAAGGTAAATCATTCACAGTTGATCATCCTACAACATTGTTGTTACTTTGTATATAGTACATTTCCCATAGCATCTGGTCATGTAAGGTTTTTTTCTTACTGAGAGCATCCTGTTCATCATTTCTTATAACAGAAGAGTATTTCATCATAACCACATACCATAATGTATTCAACTATTCCCCAACAGATGGCTAGCCTTTCAAATCTCCAGTTCCTTGCCAACAGAAAAGAGCTGTGGTAAAGACATATAGGTCCTTTTTCTTCCTGTTTTTTCCATCTCTTCTGAAATATAGACCTAGTTGTGTCACTGCCTGGAACTGAGAAGAGTGTTGCTGCTCCACTGGAGCAGGTCTGTTGTATTTCCTCTTTCTGGGTCTGGGGCCCCAGACAACCCAGATCTGAGTATGGACAATGCAACAGAGTCCTGCCTCAGCAAGGATAATCCCTGTAATTTCCCTCTGACCCCCTTGTCATCTGTGGGTTGAGATCAAGGGACCCAGTTGTTCCTGAGCCTGCTTCTGTTCAGTTTGGGTCAGGTCGATGCTGCTGGGGGCTGTGCCAGACTGTGCTCCACTCTCATCCTGGTGTGACAGATTGTTCCTGTTGACCTTCCAAGTTGTCTGAGTTGAGAGGTCTGAAAACCACAATTGCTACCATTGACTCAGATGAACCACAATCCATTCCTGGATGACTGGAGTCAATTCACTCCAGTACAACCCACACTGCTCTGTGTTCCTCTCTCCCTTTCCCTGGATCTTCCAAGTTGTCTTAAATTGTTTCACCCATTTGTTTCACCATATTTGATTATAGTCATTATTTAAAGGTATTTGGAATGGCTTGAGGGAGAACTCCGATGAGTCTCTGCCCTTACTTTGCCAACTTGGCTCCCCGCCTACATAGCTTGTTTTGTATATATCTAGCTTTTGTTTCTTGATCTTGTCCAAAAGAATAGTGTAAGATACTTTATCAAATGCTCTTCCAAAATCTACAGAAATGTTAGATTCTTCAATCTTTTCAACTGTCAGTATAAAAATCCTGCCCCCAAAACACCTCGTTAGTCTAGCATGATTTTTTTTTTTTTAGCTTTTGCAAGGCAACAGGGTTAAGTGGCTTGCCCAAGGCCACATGGCTAGGTAATTATTAAGTGTCTGAGGCCGAATTTGAACTCAGGTACTCCTGACTCCAGGGCTGGTGCTCTATCCACTGCGCCACCTAGCTGCCCCACATGATTTCTTTTTGATGAAGAAATGATAACTTGTTGTAGTCAACATTTCCTTTTCATAATGTTCACTAATATTCTATATAATAACCCAGAGATGTAAATTAGGAATTTTGTTACTTAGGTAAGAGGCAAGAAATTATTCTCATTTGGGGTGATGAGGGGAGAAATAGATCCCAGGATCTATTTTGTTTTAGGTATGAGGGATAAATGTTGAGTGAGTGGGGAGGAGAGGATTTTACCACTACAAATCATCAGATGACTTTCATTCTGATCCAAAAAAAAAAAGCATTTAATCATTTAATCACCTGGGTGGATACAAAAATTAAAATTAAATCATTGCCCTCTATTGAAGGATGTAACATTTAAATGAATAAATAAGTAGTTAAACAAGTAAATAATGAAATACAATATAATTTGAGATGAGGACAGAGTGATGATGAATAGGGGACCGGGAAAGGTTTTCTATTGCATATGAGATAAAATCTGAATGAAGCTGTGGATTCCAAGAGGCAAAGTTGAACATAAGAGTTCATTTTAAGTTGATGTCTATGCAAAGTCATAAAGACAAGAGATAGATTTTTTTTATTCTAAGAAGAGAAAGTAGGCTAATTTGTCTGGAACATAAACTGTTTGAAGAGGAATGAGGCCAAAAAAAAAGACTGAAACCAGACTATGAGAGCTATATATGCCAAGCTAAAGATTTTCCCTCTTCCATAGGCAATAGGGAGTCCTTAAAAGTTCTTGAGCATGGATGTTCTGTGGTCATATGTACTTTATGAAGAATATTTGACAACTGTATGAAGGATGAATTTGACAGAGGAGTTCACTTAAGAAGTTATTACAATGGTCTAGAGAGGTGATGAGGGCTTGAGTTAATGTGTGTGTGTGTGTATATGTGTGTGTGTGTAATATGAATAGAACAGAAACAAAATATTGAGTTAGAATAAATAAGACTTGATGTTTGACTGGATATTGCAAGTGGTGAGGAAGAAAAAGTTGATAATTCTGCAGGGCCAGGAGGATGGTGATGTTAAGTAATTTTTCAGATTGACAGATGGGGTAGGAATAGACTTAATATTTTGGACATACTGGGTTTAACATGCTTATGGAATATCCAATGTGAGATGCTGCCCCACAGTCATTTTATGTTATAAGGCTGGAGCTCAGGACTAGATACAGAGGTTCAGAAGTCTAACTCTATTGGAGTTGATAAGATACTAAAAGAGAGAGAGAGAAGAGATAGAAGAAAAGAAGGCCCAGTTACGACAGACTTTTTGGAGGACACCTATGATTAGGGAACGTAGGACAAGGATTAGTCCCCCCCCCCCTGAAATAGTTGAATGATGATGTTACCTCCCCTTTTATTATCCTGTCAATATAATTATCCAATCCTGTCACCTCTGCCCAACCATAGGTAGGTCCTACCCTATCACCAAGCTCTGACAAAGTTTTCTTTCTTTGAACCCTTAGAATTTCATGTTGTTCCTTAAAATGTATAGCCTGGGGCTAGCCCCAGCTTCTGTCCATCTTCATCCCTAACTGTACTCCAGTCACAGCTTTGATAATACTATCTAGAAGTCAAGCTTCCTGCTCCATAATTTACATTCTATATTCTCTTCCTTTTCATAAAAAATTAGAACAGCATTTTGCCATTTTGCCTTCAGTATTGTGATTCCTCTCTAATTCTTTTCATCTATTCAAAAATCAGTGAATATGGCTCAATAAAGTCATCTCCCAGTTATTTTCATAACCTAGGCTATGGCTTATTTGGCACTAATGGCCTGAGTTCAAGAAGGAAGTCTCAATTCTCTCTTAGTTGCTCCTTCCATATTTTAAGTATCAAATTATTATTTACAATTTTTGTTTTGTCTTTTTCACGTCATCCCCCCAAACCATTCTTTTGATAGGAAAAATATAGAACATAAGTTAGTTGGATTTTAAAAATGTGGTTATTTCTGGGAGTGGTCATGGTGATCATTTTGCTGCATCTAATTAACACTGATACCCTGATCCTTCTGCTTGCTTTGCTAACCTTGATTTACAATTTTAGCTTTGCCCTCCATCTGTCCTGTGTTATTTTTGACAGATCCCTACTTGTACCTTCTTCCATTTAAGATCCTCTTCTTTTTCTAATCATAACTACAAAAAAGGGGGGGATCTTATTACCCCTTCCTGTCCTCATCAGACTCAACACAGCATAAGTTTTTACACACTTGATATTTTTTAAGTCCATACCATGGCCATGGTATCATACCACACCACTAAAATAATTCTTTGAGATGGCATACACAAAAGAGGGAGAAAACAGAACAATATAAGGAAATGGTGGGTATTTCAGTTTGATTTGAATGTGGATGGAGAGTAATGAGAGATTATGTTGGGGAACTATATTGGATCCAATTGAGGAGGATATTGAATGCCTAAAAAGTTGACTAAGTCATTGATAGGTTAGAGAGCTGAAACCTTATTTGGCAAGTAAAAAGGAAATCAATGCAGATTTTTAAACAACTGAGTTGGGCATTCTGAGCTATATGTTAGAGAGAATACTCTAGTAACAAGTGTAGGAAGTCTGAATTGGAAAGACTGGTAACAAGGTAAACTCATCACAACTGAAAACAAAGAAACGTCATAAGCTTCTAGAATACTTTTGATAAGGGTCAAACAGATCCATAAGCACTCAGAAAAAAGTCATATAAATCATAAATATGTAAATCTAATACAATAAATCTAATTAATATAATATAATATAATATAATATAATATAATATAATATAATATAATATAATATAATATAATAAATATAATATAATTATGTTCAGGGTGAAACGTTCTCATTAGCTGCTGCTCCTATCAAAGGCAGTCAGGAAGAATCTTTAGGAAACAAAATGAGAGAATCTTCTCATGCTAGTGATCTGATTCTGACTAACTTTTTCAGACTAACTGAGAAAGGTTATCTTATGTGGAACTCTTGTGCATCTTCATGAATGGAATTCTATGTAACCACATAAACTGGTAAAGAATTCTTCCTTCAACAATATCCTTGTCCCCAGCTGGTTTTAATATATGAGAATATATATCTTTTTTGGTGTCAACCCATTAAGGATTGGTATAAGAAAATACTCTATTTTGTGTTCCCAGAACAACAACTCTTAGGGAGAAGTAACATTAAACTGACATCAAGGAAAACCACTAATTGGGGTTTTTTTGCAATAAAGTACTTTCTTATGTCATTCAGACATGGAAGACTGGGTGGGGAGACTAAGGTTCTGAGTTAGTAGCACAATTGTTTTATTTTTGGAAATTTGTTATTCTCCTGGAAATTTTTTACTAATGTTAACATTTACAAGATTAATTTTTTAAAAAAATCAAGATTCTTTGAAAATCTATTGATACTGTTTTACAATTTCATTATTTGATTGAAAACATATTTTGAGACATTAGAAGTATTCTGTTCCAGGTAAAGTCACACTAGCACATCTTCATGCACTTCTCAGAATACCTTATTGAGAGATCAACCACTACAATTGTTTACACCAAGAGTTTTGAAAAATTTCTAAGCAGTAACATTCTTGGCCCAGACATTTTTTATTGGTTATGGAATAAAGAGGATCCTTTTCTCAGAATATCTCAAGTTCAATACAAAGTTAAAGAGTTGTGCCCAGGGGATGATGTTGCAATTAAGGCACTACATAAAAAGGATCATGGCAATCTCTTTTCCTTACTTTCTCTTGTATCTGTCTACCTCCTTCCCTGCCTCTTCTTCTTCTGTCTGTGGTCACTCTCTTGTTTACCTTGCTTTGTCCCATTTCTCATTCATTTCTCTCTTTCTCCAACTCCCTTTCTCTGTCTTTCCCTCTGTCTCTGCCATTTTTATTTCTTTCTCTGTCTTTCCCTCCTCTCTTATTCTGTCTTTCTCATTTCACTCTGTCTTTACCATTTTTTCTCTGCCTCCATCTTTTTTGGTGTATTTTTCTGGTAGTCTCTATTTCTGTCTATCTGTGCATCTCACACTACCTCTGTCTCTGTGTCTGTCTATCAGTCTTTCTTACATTTCCTTCTGTTTTTTTCCATTCTCTGTCTCTCTTGAGTAACTAACACTATAGCAAGTACTCAGGAAGACTTATTTAAAAAAAACAGAAGACATAAAGCTCAATCACATAAAATTTAGTCTCACTGGGGAAGGCAGAGATGCACACAGGAAAGAGATAACAATAAGACTACTAAAAATGAGTGTTAAAAGAAGAATAGGACAGTAATGACCAAGGGGTCTACAACCTGATGGAAGAGGTGGGAATTTGAGTTTAGACAGAGAAATAGGGAAAACATTTCAGAGAAAGAGATGACTATGAATAAAAAAATGTGTTTTAGAGATAAGGGAGAAATTCAACAATATTATTAAAAAATTTTCTGCACCTATTTTTTTTTTAAATCTTTGTTCTAATTTTTTTAAGGGCAGCCAGGTGGTGCTGACTTGGCGTCAGGAAGACTCATCTTCCTAAGTTCAAATCTAGCCTCAGATACTAGTTATCTGATGGTTAAGCTTGCTTGCATCAATTTTTTCTGTAAAATGAATTGGAGAAAGAAATGGCAAACCACTCCAATATCTCAGCCAAGAAAATTTAAAATGGAGTCATGCAGAGTTGTATTTGACTGAAGAACAACAAATTACTTTTTTCATTTAATCTTCATTTACTTTCTTTATACTGTTTGTAGCATTGTACTTAAATAAAAAGAAATTTTCTGAAACTGTATTTTGCTTGTTTTGTACCAGACCTACTATTTAATCACTATAAGGAATTCTAATTATGAAAACTCATTCTACCAATACACAGCAACACTTAATCTGCATTTTATAATCTTATAGAGTTATGTGGAGTTTTGTTATTTAACTACTTGCTTAGGATCACATACCAATCATTCCCCAGAGTTAAGGTTAGAATCTAGATCTTCCTAACCCCATGGTTAATTCTCTGTACATTTTGCCATATCGCCTTTCCCTATATGTCTGTACTGACTTATGCAAACAAAATTTTATTTTTTATTTTTGTGTAGTCCAAAATTGGTTATTTTTAGGAGGTTAGTGTCCTTTGAAGAAAAATGCTTTGCATCCCACTTTGTCAATTCCAGGTTTGTTTGTTTCTTCTATGATCTTACCCAAAGGCAAAAAAAGCCCAATGACTCTGGTTGAAATTATGAAAAAAAAAACCACATATTAAAGATTGATTCTTTTGCTTTTGAAAAGCTTCAAATGTGTATTCCACACACAAACTGTAAGTCTCAAAGTATAATGGCCTGGTCTATTCTAAGACCTCCCAAGGTATCAGTAAAAACATGAATGACCTTTAGATAAAGGAAAGTGATACCAAATGATATAATAAAAAATACTTAAAATTTTCATGATCCTATGAAGTCAGGCAAGGGGTTGTCTCTTTAGAAGTGATTCTTTTGGTACCAACTTTATTGTAGTCCTGTTCTTTTGCTCCAGGTTTGTTCAGCCCATTTTTCTTAGACCATAAATCTGACATTTCAAAAAGGTGAACAAATATCTCTCAGTTTGAATAAACTCAGAAATGTCTGAGAAAACATTTGGGATCATGTTTAGAAATGTCAGATTTCTGGATTAAGCAGTGCATTCCTTTCATCACCAAACTCTACTAGTTAGAGTCCATACATCCACAATTACTAATTTCTCTTTACTTTTCCCCCAAACCCCTTCATTAATTTTATAAATGTTTTGTAGATGTCTTCTATTGAGGAAATGAAAGACATTTTGAGATGTGAGTAAGATGACTGAACTGGGTAAGAAATGATGCAAGCCTTTCAGTGACTATTTTAATGTCATTTTCTAGAGTAAATAAATGACATATCTTTTCCTATCAAATGCTGAAGCCCTCTTATCATTCCAACATAAACTGTCATTCAATACTTTTGTCATTTAAAAAGCTTTGAAAAGCAGAAATTCAGATATGATTCATCTAATTTAGTAGCTATCTTCATAATAGTAACTATAATTTATTTAGTATTATATATATAATTTATGGTATTTATATATAATATATATATTTTAAAGTATGTAAGTTGATTTTCAAATATCTCCTTTTATCCCCTCAAAAACTCTGAGAAGTAGGTATTAATATATTCATTTTACAGAGATGAGGAAACTGATACAGACAGCAGTTAAATAACACCTATGGTCAAATAACTAGGGAATATCTCAGAATGAATTTGAACTCAGGTCTTTTTGACTTCAGATCTAATGCTCTATCCACTGTATTATCTAAGCTGCCTGCTTACAAGGGAAAAAACAAAACTAGCCTTATCTGTACTACAGGTGAATGCTGTTTAGTTTCTTGAATTCAGATCCCTTTTTTCCTCAGCTCCAAAGTAACCCAAGAGACTTTTCTTCTGATCAATGAGCAAGAACTTTCATTGTTATTTAAATCATGGCTAATCAGGATGTTCAACTGACCAGAAACTTTTTTTTGGGGGGGGATTTGGCGGATGACACAACTTTTAATATATCTAAAAAAAAAGTTTCCTAATCCTTTATTCAATGAGAAATTTAATCCCTGTCTCTTGCACCTGGTTATAAAGTGTAAATTTATTTTTCAAGGACTAACATTTGAAGAAGATTCAGGCTTCTTCATTCATCATGCTCTTCTCTGCTGGCTCCTTTCCCTCAGCTTTAATATGCTCATCTCTCTTCCATGAAAAAGAAAAACCTTTCAGTACTCTACTACCCCTGAATCATCATCCTATCTCTGGTGTCCTCTTCACTGTCAAACTTTTCACCCATATTCTTTGCTTCCATAGCCTCTCCAACCTTTTCTTTCTTTTTTTGTTAGGTTTTTGCAAGGCAAATTGGGTTAAGTGGCTGGCCCAAGGCCACACAGCTGGGTAATTATTAAGTGTCTGAGGCCAGACTAGAACTCAGGTACTTCTGACTGCAGAGCTGATACTCTATCCACTGAGCCACCTCGCTGCCCCTTCTCTCCACTCTTTTCAATCTTGTTTTACTCCTTACCACTCCTCAGAAACAACTTTCTGCATTTAAATTAATGATCTTTAAAAAAAAAACAACTAAATCCAGTAGCTTTGTTTTTTATAATTCTCATGATTTTTGAACTTTTGAAAATATTGACAGTATTGATTACCACCCTTCTCCTCTTCCTTTTCTTTTTGTTCTCCTTTCTTCTTCAACATCATCATATTTATATAGCTCCTTAAGGTTTATAAAACACTTTGCATATGCTGTTTCATTTGATCTTCATTATGACACTAATGGGCATACATGTATTTATTATTTCTATTTTATAGATGAAAGTGAGAGTTGTGGTTTCAGACACTGAATTCTCTTGGTCTCTCTCTCTCTCTCTCTCTCTCTCTCTCTCTCTCTCTCTCTCTCTCTCTCTCTCTCCATTCCTGTTTCTCTCCTCATTCCTGTGACCTAAATAAATACTCCTATGCAAAGGACTCAAATCTAAGCCACTACTCACAACCTATCTCTGATGCAGAGAAAATTGGGCAAGGGAGTGATGAGATCAGTTGGAGACAAACTTTGTAGATCTTTTGTTTGCATTGTAAAGGGAATCTTCCATTGTCCTTCCACACCTCAGGGTCTGACCTTCAACCTTATTTGGATTGCATTGTTTTTTGATGGGGCAGCCAGGGAGCACAGGCCCAGGAAGACCACCCAAAAGAGACCCCTCCCTAAAAGGCAAAATCTCCAATGAGGGCCTTGGGTCATTTCTAGGCCACACCCCCCCATGGATTCTGGGAGAGAATTTAAGAAGAAGGAGGGAGGGGCTTGACCCCTTTACCTTCCAGTCTCCTACTGAACCCTGCCAAACTTTTCTACCCCTTTCTTAATATGCTGTAACTTCCTTTAAATCTCTATTTTCTTTCCAAAACCTATATTCCTGAGTCTGAGTCACGATTCTTTGTGGGGCAGAACTGAACCCAAGGGACAAATCAGTGACAACATCTCCAGATCTACTCCCATATTTCCAACTGACTCCTGGATCTCTTTACATGAATGTCCTGCCAGTATCACAAACAAGATATGCAAAACCTATCATAATATACTCCTTTTTTTTTTAGGTTTTTTTTTTTTTTTTTGCAAGGCAAGTGGGGTTAAGTGGCTTGCCCAAGGCCACACAGCTAGGTAATTATTAAGTGTCTGAGATCAGATTTGAACCCAGGTACTCCTGACTCCAAGGCCAGTGCTTTATCCACTATGCCACCTAGCCACCCCTCATAATATACTCCTAATCATCCTCCCAGTTTATGGCCTCCCTAATTCTTCTTCCAACTAATGGCAGTACCATACTCATAATAATCCCAGACTTGAAATCAAAACATCAATTTTCACTCTTGCCTCTTCCTTTTATCCCCAACTCCCATCCTACACACATTCAATCAATTGCCAAATTATTTCTGTTTTTATCTCTAAAATGTCTTTCAGATCAACACCCCTCTTATACCTTTCCCTTTTTTACCAGTTCCAGGGACAGCTAGATGGCACAGTGGATAGAGTACTGGCCTTCGAAATCAAGCGTACAGCAGTTCGAATTCAGCCTCTGACACTTACTAGCCATGTGACTTTGGAAAAATTTCTTAACTATGATTGCCCTGCAACCAGGACGATCTCCAGTCATCTGAATCATCTCTGGCCACTGGACTCAGATGACTCAGGAGGAGAAAGTGAGGCAAGTGACTTAGTACAGCTCATTCAAATCCAATCCATCTGCTTTTAATGGCATCACTTCCCTGATGTCATGGTATTCAAAAACATTCTGTTAGTTCCAGTTCTCACTTTCCTACTCCCTGGAATATGGCAAAAGTCTCCTGACAAGGATCCCCATGTCTCCACCCTTCCCACATCTGTCTTAGTGGTCTGGTTAAAGCACCTCTCCAATCACCTCATTTTTTTCTAATTCAAAAATCTTTAGTGCTTACCAAATAAAGTATCAACTCCTCCTTTTGCTATTTATGGCCACCATGTGGTTCCAATCTATCTTTCCAGGCTTATTTCTTAAGATCTTTCTTATTGTTGCCTGACTTATTTTCATACTCTTCCTTTATTTGCTGCTATTGTTTTCTTATCCACACCCATAACTATACTGATTTAAAGAACTCCTTGTGTGAAAATTTCCTACAGCAATTGAAACTTGCAATTTAGAGATTAAGTGATTTGCCTCCAGGAAATTTGTCAAAGGTAGGACTTAAACCCAAGGTCTCCGTACCAAGGTCTCCGTATTCTAAGGTTGCCCTCCCTTATGCTGCCTTTCATTCCTTTTCAAATTTTCTACATAACAATAAAATCCCACCCAGTCCCCAATCTCTCCTATTCTAGTACTGCCTTCTCTCAACTCTAAGCTTTTGTTTTTATGCCTACATAATTTCCTCTTCTCCACCCCACTCCTTACCCTGAGCCATTTCATCTCTTGGAATACTTCCTTCCCTTATTCACCTTCTAGATACAACTTTTCCACCCCTCCCCCAGACAAAACTGAACTTATATCATTCATAGAAAAAACAATTGAAAGTTTTTTCATGGATACCCCCTTTGCTAACTTAAAATAACTTTTCTTCAGCTAGTGTGAATATTTTTCCATCTATTAGATTCTACACTTAAAATTTCTCAAAAGCAAGGAATATGAGGGAAATTATTATTTTATTATTATGTAATCATTAATTATCAAACTGGGAGCCAGGTTTTTCTCCTTTACTTTCTCATTAAGACCTAACTACTGTAAAAAAATCAGTCTCTGGAGACTTCTGGCCAAGATGGCAGAGAGAAGACAGGCACAGTTCTAAAGTCTCCTGATCTCTTCCCCATCTATCACATGAAACAAACCTCTTAAAAGAAATTCAACTCAAAAAAACCCAGAAAAAAAAGCCAAGAGAAAGAACATCTACCTCGGGATTTGTCTCCAGCAGGAGCTGTGGCTGAATTCGGGCGAGTGAGTCTGGGCCCAGAGGGAGGATAAGCCCCGATCAACCAGACTAGCAGCTGAATTTGAACTGGGAGTCTGAGGGCCCAGGAGCTGGACCTGCTGGACCAGAGGTGGGGCTGGACCATGTGGGCGTGAGTCTGGGTGGGGGGGGAGAGGCACTGGTGTTGGAGCTGTCCCCCTGGAGATCCTGGACAGGGCTGGGGGGAGAATTCTGGAGCAGGGGAGCTGTGGACACCATCCCTGGGCTCCTCTGGTCTGAGTCCCATTACAACTCTGACTTCTCCCCTAACAAACAAATGCAAACTTCTTCTGCCTGAGGCCCAGGTATGTGAGCAGAAGAACCAGCCCAGCTGAGGAATGACCTCAGACCAGGGTAAAGCCCACCATTGATTGAAGGCAAAAGAATTCAATAGCTCCAACTCCTCCCTTCAAGCAAAGGGAGAAGGCCTCAACCAAGGTCACAGACACTCCAGAGAAAGCAACCAGCCCTCCTCCTGGCCAGCCAGAGAAACTGCACTCAGTGAGTAAAGCCTTTAGCAATCCCAAGCCCCTGTGAACCAGCCCCTCCCCAACTCAGGTCTCAGCAAAATGAAGAAGGGTCAGCGGAAAGGTGGATCCATAGAAAAATTCTTGGAAGGGAAAGACACTAACTCAGAGAGATCTGGAACCTCTGAGGAGAATACAATCTGGTCTTCATCACAGAAAGACTTCCTTGAAGAAATAAGGAAGGAGTTTAAAAATCAACTAGAAAATTTGGGGGAGACAATTAATACCTTGCAACAAGAAAACAAATCTCTTAGATCTTCAAATGGGCAAATGCAAAATGAAATTAATTCTCTCAAAACCTCATTTGGTCAAATGGAAAAGTAGAATTGACCAATTAGAAAAGGAGTTGCAAAAGTTTAACAAAGAAAACTCCTCCCCCCCAAAAAGAATGGAGTCTACAGAAACTAATGACTCCATGAGACAGCAAGAGTCAGTTAAACAAAATAAAAAAAAATAGAAAAAATAGAAGCAAATGTAAAATACCTCATCAACAAAACCACTGACCTTGAGAATAGATCGAGGAGGGGAAACGTGAAAATTATAGGACTTCCTGAAAACATTGAAGAGAAAAAAAGCTTGGACTTAATATTACAGGATCTAGTGATGGAAAACTGCCCTGATATGGAATTGGAGGGTAAAGTAGTTATTGAAAGAGTACATCGATCCCCACCAGAAAAAGATCCTAAAATGAAAACACCAAGGAATGTTGTGGCCAAACTGCAGAACTATCAGATAAAAGAGAAAATCCTGCAAGCAGCCAGAAAGAAACAATTTAAGTATCAAGGAGGCACAGTAAGGATCATGCAGGACCTGGCTACATTAACTTTAAGGTATCGAAGGGCCTGGAATGAGATATTTCGAAGAGCACGGGAGCTTGGAATGCAGCCAAGAATGTACTTTCCTGCAAAGCTGAGCCTTCTCTTCCAGGTAAAAAGATAGACATTTAAAGAAATGGAAGAATTCCAAAAATTTCTGAGGAAAAGACCAGAGCAAAACAGAAAATTTGGGCATTAAACAGGAGGTTCAAGAGACACATGAAAAGGTAAAAAAAAGGGGGGGTGGTAAAAGAAAAAAAAATTGCAATCCAGTAAGTTGAAACTGGCTATATTCCAGCATGGGGGTAAAAAATAAAAGATTCTCATAAACATTGAGAAATGTAACTCTAACAGAGAGAATACACCTAGCCAGAAATGATGGACATTCATGACCTATCCATGAGACTACTATCTAATGGGATGTAACTGGCTTTAACCCCACTTGGGATAAAGACTCTAATAACTCTCAGGAATTTTGACTCTATTCGATAGAATATACAGAACTAGAAGGGACAGACACTTAGAATTTTCTATGACTTAGATAGAATGATCTAAAAAAACCCACTAATGCCCTAAAAAGGGGAACAGGAAAGAGATGGGAGGAGGGAGGGGATTGAATAGGGTAAATCTCGTTACACTAAGAGGTACAAAAAACCTATGGTAATAGTGGGGAAGAAGGGAGCAGGGGAGAAACACCTGAATCTTCTTCTCATCAGACTTGGCTTAAAGTCAATCTACACATACTCAGTTAACTTATAAAACATCTAACCTTTCAAGTATTAAAAGGGGAAAAGTGGAGGGGGGATGGAGAAAGGGAAGGGGAGTGGGGGAAATAAGGGGAAATAACAAAAGGAAGGGAAGGGAAAAGGGAAAAAGGGAAAGGGGAAAGAAAGGGGAGGGCATGATATAGGAGGGCAAACACGCTGAAGGGGGTGATATTCAGAAACAAAAGACGGGGAATATGTATAAAAGGGGGGAAAGGGGGAAAAATACAAACAGAGGGAAGATAGCATGGAGAGCAATAAAGAATTAGTAATCATAACCTTGAATGTGAATGGGATGAACTCTCCCTTAAAACGTAAGCAAATAGCAGAGTGGATTAAAAACCAGAATCCTACAATATGCTGCTTACAAGAAACTAATTTGAAGCAGAGAGATACATATAGAGTAAAGGTAAAAGGCTGGAGCAAAATATATTTTGCTTCAGTTGAAGGAAAAAAAGCAGCCGTAGCAATCCTTATCTCAGACAAAGCAGCAGCAAAAATAGATAGTGTTAAAAGAGATAAGGAAGGAAACTTTATCCTCCTAAAAGGTACCATAGACAATAAAGTCATTTCAATATTGAATATATATGCACCCAGTGGGACAGCACCCAAATTCTTAGAGGAGAAGCTGAAAGAATTACAGGAAGACATAGACAGCAAAACTCTACTAGTGGGAGACCTCAATCTCCCACTATCAGATCTAGATAAATTGAATCATAAAACAAACAAGAAAGAAATTAGGGAGGTAAATAGATTGTTAGAAAAATTAGATATGGTAGACTTATAGAGGAAACTGAATGGGGATAGAAAGGAATATACCTTTTTCTCTGCAGTACATGGAACTTATACAAAAATTGACCATGTACTAGGACATAAAAACCTAATGATCAATTGCAGAAAGGCAGAAATAGTGAATACATCTTTCTCAGATCACAATGCAATAAAAGTCATATACAATACTGGGCCAAGGAGATATAGACCAAGAACAAATTGGAAACTGAATAACCTCATTTTAAAAAATGAGTGGACCAAAAAACTAATTATAGAAAGAATTAACCATTTTATCCTAGATAATGATAATAATGAAACAACATACCAAAACCTATGGGATTCATTCAAAGCAACTCTCAGGGGATATATTATAGCTCTAAATGCTTACATGAATAAATTGGAGAAAGAGGAAATCAATGAACTAAACATGCAACTAAAAAAATTAGAGAAAGAACAAATCAAAAATTCCCAATTAAGCACCAAATTAGAAATTCTAAAGATTAAAGGAGATATTAATAAAATTGAAAGCAAAAAAAACTATTGAATTATTAAATAAAACCAAAAGTTGGTATTATGAAAAAAAACAATAAAATTGATAAACCTCTGGTCAATTTGATTAAAAATAAGAAAGAAGAAAACCAAATTGCTAGTATCATAAATGATAAAGGTGAACTCACCACCAATGAGGAGGAAATTAAAGCAATAATTTGAAATTATTTTGCCCAACTATATGCCAATAAATTTGATAATCTAAGTGAAATGGATGAATATTTACAAAAATATAAGTTGCCCAGGTTAAATGAAGAAGAGATTAAATACCTAAACAACCCTATCTCAGAAAAAGAAATTCAACAAGCCATTACTGAACTCCCTAAAAAAAAATCTCCAGGGCCTGATGGATTCATAAGAGAATTCTACCAAACATTTAAGGAACAATTGGTTCCAATCCTATATAAACTCTTTGGAAAAATAGGGAAAGATGGAACTCTGCCTAACTCTTTCTATGAAACCAAAATGATACTGTTACCTAAACCAGGAAGAGTTAAAACAGAGAAAGAAAATTATAGACCTATTTCCCTGATGAATTTACATGCAAAAATCCTAAATAAAATCTTAGCAAAACGATTACAACAAGTCATCACTAGGATAATACATTATGATCAAGTAGGAGTTATTCCAGGAATTCAGGGTTGGTTCAATATTAGGAAAACTGTTAGTATACTCAATTATATTAACAACAAACCTATCAGAAATCATATCAATAGATGCTGAAAAAGCTTTTGACAAAATACAGCATCCATTCCTATTAAAAACACTAGAGAGTGTAGGAATAAATGGACTATTCCTTAAAATAATGAGCAGTATCTATCTGAAACCATCAACAAGCATTATACTCAATGGGGAGAGGCTAGAGGCATTCCCAATAAGATCAGGGGTGAAACAAGGGTGCCCCATCATCACCACTACTATTCAATATTGTATTAGAAATGTTAGCACCAGCAATTAGAGATGAAAAAGAAATTAAAGGAATTAGAATTGGGAAGGAAGAGACAAAACTCTTACTCTTTGCAGATGACATGATGGTCTACCTAGAGAATCCCACGAAATCATCTAAAAAACTACTGGAAACAATTAGCAATTTTAGTAAAGTTGCAGGTTATAAAATAAACCCTCATAAATCCTCAATTTTCCTATATATGACTAGCAAGAAACAGCAGGAAGAGCTAGAAAGAGAAATCCCATTCAAAGTAATCTCAGACAATATAAAATATTTGGGAGTCTATTTGCCAAGACAGACTCAGAATCTTTTTGAAAACAATCATAAAACACTTCTCACTCAAATTAAATTTGATTTAAATAACTGGGCAAATATCAACTGCTCATGGATAGGTAAAGCCAATATAATAAAAATGACAATTCTACCAAAACTAAACTATCTGTTTAGTGCCCTACCAATCAAAATTCCAAAAAATTACTTTAACGAGTTAGAAAAAATTGTAAGTAAATTCATATGGAGAAATAAAAAGTCAAGAATTTCCAGGAGCTTAATGAAAAAAAGTGCAAAAGAAGGTGACTTAGCCCTACCTGGTCTAAAATTATATTATAAAGCATCAGTCATCAAAACTGTTTGGTATTGGCTAAGAAATAGAGTGGTGGACCAGTGGAATAGACTAGGTGTAAAAGCAGGAGACGCTTATAGTAATCTGCTCTTTGATAAACCCAAAGAGTCCGGTCATTGCGATAAAAACTCCCTCTTTGGTAAAAATTGCTGGGAAAATTGGAAGTTAGTATGGAAGAAAGATTAGACCAACACCTCACACCCTTTACCAAGATAAGATCCAAATGGTTACAGGACATAGACATAAAAAACAATACTATAAGCAAATTAGAAGATCAAGGACTAGTCTACCTGTCAGATCTATGGAAAGGGGAACAGTTTATGACTAAGGAAGAGTTGGACAACATCACCAAAAACCAATTAGATGATTTCGATTACATTAAATTGAAAAGCTTTTGCACAGATAAAACCAATGTAACCAAGATCAAAAAAAGTGTAGTAAATTGGGAAACTATCTTTACAACTAATGATTCTGACAAAGGACTCATTTCTAAAATATACAGAGAACTGAGTCATATTTTTAAAACAAAAAGCCATTCCCCAGCTGAAAAATGATCAAAGGATATGCAAAGGCAATTTACAGATGAGGAGATCAAAGTAATCCATAGCTATATGAAAAAATGCTCTAAATCATTAATTATTAGAGAAATGTAAATTAAAGCTTCTCTTAGATACCACCTCACACCTCTCAGATTGGCCAGTATGACCAGGAAGGATAATGATCCTTGTTGGAAGGGATGTGGGAAATCTGGGACACTATTACACTGTTGGTGGAGCTGTGAACTCATCCAACCCTTCTGGAGAGCTATTTGGAACTATGCCCAAAGGGCAACAAAAATGTGCATACCCTTTGACCCAGCAATACCACTACTGGGTCTATACCCTGAAGAAATGAGGGAAAAGGGTAAAAGCATTACTTGTACAAAAATATTCATAGCAGCCCTGTTTGTGGTGGCAAAGAATTGGAAATCCAGTAAATGTCCTTCAATTGGGGAATGGTTTAGCAAACTGTGGTATATGTATGTCATGGAACTCTATTGTTCTATTAGAAACCAGGAGGGATGGGATTTCAGGGAAACCTGGAGGGATTTGCATGAACTGATGCTGAGTGAGATGAGCAGAACCAGAAAACACTGTACACCCTAACAGCAACATGGGAGTGATGTTCAAGCTTGAAGGACTTGCTAATTCCATCAGCGCAACAATCGGGAACAATTTTTGGCTGTCTGCAAAGGGGAGTACCATCTGTATCTAGATAAGGAGCTGTGGAATTTGAACAAAGTACAAGGACTATTCCCTTTAATTTAGGAAAAAACCAGATAGCTTATTGTCTGATCTTGTTACCTCTTAGACTTTTCTTTAAGGATATGATTTCTCTTTCATCACACCCAATTTGGATCAAGGTACAACATGGAAACAAAGTAAAGACTGACAGAGTGCATTCTGTGAGGGGTAGGGGGGAGGGAAGCAAGATTGGGGGGAAAAATGTAAAACTGAAATAATGTCTTTAATAAAAAATAAATTTAAATTAAAAAAAATCAGTCTCTGAAGAACATGACTGATGGATGAGATTGCCTCTAGCTCTGAAGGAACCTTTCTTTGATGTACTCAACTAGAAAAATTTATTTCTTTTTGAGTATAAACAAAATCCAATCTAGGGGAGTATTACCCCAGGAAAAAGGGAACCCTGTCCTTATGCCCCTCCAACAGAGTTTTGGTGACCCAGCACATGAAGGAGAAAACAAACCAAAATGGTCTGGATAGAGAGAGATTCCCCTGTTTCAGCAAGAGGAGGTGAAGTTTTTTCAGTCCAACTCCTTATTAAATGTCCATCCATCAGGATTCATTTTCACTTGCCAAGGTGACTTCCTTTTGAGGTGTATTTAGCACTTTTAGATTCTCCATAGCTTTCCTTGGTTCCCAGGACCCATCAAGGTATTGATTGACAGATAACCTAATTAACAAGTAAATTAATAACTAATAAGTAAATTTATTATTAATTTCCCAGAAACTGCTTCTTTGAGAGTTTTATTTCTCTTAGGGGGCAGCTAGGTGGCATAGTAGAGAGAGCGTTGGTCTTGGAATCAAGAAGATAGGAGTTCAAATGGAGCCTCAGACACTTGTCACTTACTAGTTGTGTGATCGTAACACTTGACCCTGACATTTAACCCTGATTGCTTCAAATCCAGGACTATCTCCAGTCCTGTATTCATAGCTGATCACTGGACCCAGATGATTCTGAAGGAGAAAATGAAGCTCATGACTTTACACATCTTCTCTCATTCAAATCCAATTCATGTGCTAGTCATGGCATCACCTTCCTGATGTCATGGTCTTCTTTGATAGTGAAGGAAAACGCCACCATCATCATCATTTGTCATAGATAATGTGCAATGAATATTTGAATTATTTAAAACTTTCAGGTTCTCCATGGCTCTCCTAGGTAACCAAAAGCCATCAAGGTATTGATTGCCAGATAACCTAATTAATAAATAAATTATTAACTAATAAGTAAATTTATTATTAATTTCCCAGAAACTGTGTCTCTTAGAGATTTTTATTTGTCATAGATAATGTAGAATTAATCTTTGTATTATTTTAAACTTTCAGGTTTTCTGTGGTTTTCTTGGTTACCAAGAACCATCAATATATTGATTGCCAGATAACCTAATTAATAACTAATAGGTAAATTGATTATTAATTACTCATAAACCCTGTCTCTGAGTTTTTCATTTGTCATAGATATATGGAATGAACCTTTGTATTCTCCCACCCCTCCCCGACCAACAACTAGCACAGTACCTAGCACATCGAAGGTGCTTAACAAAATTGTTAAAATGAATTGAAGTTAAACCTAGAGGGTCTATTTTAATTTATTTCTAGTTTGTATATATGCTTATCCAGAGTTTCTAAATTCACTAATGAATAATAGCTAGGATATTATTTTTTGATTTCCTTTTAAGGTAGTACCATCATTGTCATTTAATCATATTATTTTGAGAAATAAAAGCAACCCTATCAATGAATTCTTGACTTTTGTTAGATAATTTAGATTCCTGAAAAAATGTGAAAAATCAGTTCTCTAAGTCTCAGATTCAAGTGTTCTAGAAGACAATTAGCATATATTAGAAATGTTATTTTAAGGTCTTTGCCATAATACTGGGCAAGAGCATAATAGTAATAATTGATTAGTATTCCATGGCCAAATATGCCCATTGTTATTCTTGTCTTTTTTCCCCTCAGAAAACTACCATGAGGAGTTTTGTCTTCAAAAATCATGTGCTAACAATTACAATCTTATACACTTGACAACTCATACTTTCTATGTTTCTTTCAGTATTCCCCCATGGTATGTCATTTTGTGGGATGAGTCTTAGTATGAAACAAGTTATTTCTTTAATAAGTGGTATTAGATATGATTTTATTTTCATTAATGTAGTGTGCTTATTTACATTTTCTTTGCCTCTTTGGTGCCAATAGTGACTCAGACTCAGACTTTGAAATGAAATTGAGCTGCTTTGTTAAAGGAAAAGATGAATCATTCTAATATCTGATAACTGTGTCATATTTGGATGATGGCAAGTGTCAGTCTTCACGGCTTAACAAGCTTATCTGAGGGAATATGGTTTGTAGAAACATGTTCATACAAAGCAGATGACTGCTGATGAAATTTTCTGTGCAACAAGGCATATCCAACCCTCAAATAAATTAATATTAATATCTGCTTCTTTAAAAAAATTTTAAAAGGAGAAAAATAGCTAGAGATTGGATTTAAAAAAAAGAATATTTCTTAAAAGAGTGGAAAATTTGTGTAGCTAACATCTGGATTACTAGACAGCCAAATGTCTAAAACATCAACCCAAAATAATTGTGTCAATATGTAAACAAATTTGATGTCCCAGACCAAGGTTGTTCTTATTTTATTCCTTTCCCTGTTCCATTCTTGTTGGTGTTACAAATAAAAGAGTTTGAATTTGGAGTCACTGGGGCTGAGTCTAAATCTTCCTTTTTTGTTTGCTGACAATGTAATGTTGAGGAAATCACTGAATCTCTCTAAGCTTCCATTTATTCAGCTACAAAATGAGGGGATTTCAATCTAGCCTCCTTTCCAACCAGAAGGTTGTTGTTAAATGTGTAACAACTAACTCTATAGGAAAAATATAACACACTTCTAAGTTTGATTTGAATTTTTAACATTTTTCTCCAGTGTTTTTTGAAATCTAGACAATCGACAAATCAATAAATCAAGCCCTGATTTGTAGTGTTTTCTGACATTTGAATCATAAATATTTAAACCAAAAATTTAGCAATCAGTTTTTGCAGAGGCTATATGATCTGGTTTCCATACAATTTCCAAATCTAAACACAATATTTTATTTGCAGGTTCACTGAATCATTTGCTGAGGTTGTTATTTGTGTGCTTTTATCCAAATACTGCATCATAGTGAAAATTACAAGTTTAAGACATAATTTCTGGTTAATTTTTATCATGTTATTATTAAGGCTAACATATTTCTTAATAAAAGAATAGTCATTTGGTCATTTCTATTAGACCAAAGATCCTTCATGGCTCACAGTTTATGTGCCCTTCAAAGAGTAGGTGTTCCTGAGGAGTGGCAATCAACTCTGGTTTACAGTTAATGAGAAAATGAATATTACAATGAGAGTCTTGGGGTATGCAACCGTGAGAATCTTGGGGTATGTTTCTTGAATCATCTACCTCTTCACAGAAACCTCAATTTCCATAACAGCTGTCCCACAAAAGGAACAATTCACACTTCACAGACCTATTTGAACATACACAATGAGCCCAAAATTGGAATTTCTTTTACTGTCTGATTAGTTCTTGGCCTGGGTAATTTCTGCCTAAGATTTCCCACTCTGGTTGGTTTCTGGATGAAGAAGAAGAAAAAGATAAAATCTTGGTTCTAATACAACAATTAGTTATTAATAACAGAAAGAAATCTTCATTTCTCACACAGATAATTTTTAGATTGATCAAAAAAAGAAGCCCTACCTACCTAGACCAAACATTATCTTACCATTGGAGGAAAAAAGCCTAAAATAGAAAAGACAATATAGAATAATAAAATAATCTCATCTATCTCTATAATATTAAAGCTCAATAGATCAAAGCATTAATAGAAAAATTAATGACTTGAGTGGAGATGGTATCTGGGGTTTGTTTCTGCTGCTGTTGATACATTCCAGTAATAACATTATCATCCCTTAGGACTTATCCTGTTCTAAGTCTGAGCACTTAACCTCTGTTGAATGACTCCTGGCTAAGGTTCATAGAATGGGGCAATTAGTTCCTTACTTGCTATTTACACATTTTAAAAGAGCCACATGAGATACCAAAATACTAATCCCACTAAGACAAAGTTCAAGAAGTGCTCTTTCTGGTACCATCTGCCTCTTAAAACAGAATAATGACTTCCTGTTACTAGTGAGATTTTTATGCTGACCAATGACAAAATGTATAGGGAATTTACCTTTACCAAATGAATGCAAGCAAATATGTTTTAAAGAGATCACTAATGTTCATCCTTGAGAGAGACAGAGAGAGAGAGAGAGAGAGAGAGAGAGAGAGAGAGAAAATATCATATCTTAAGAACAAGGAAATGGATGTTTACTAATAGAGATCAATTTGTTTTCCTGCTTTGCCTTGTGGTTGTTGTTTTTAAATTATTATGGTAATGTTAATTCCTTGCGCTGGGCCTCAGGGCAGCCTTGTGATAAACTCACTTTTAAAAATCAAACAAATAAATTATTCATCTTTGCTTATTTCCTGTTTATGGTGATCTAGGGGAGCTAATTTACATGACAGATCTGGGTGCTACATTAGCAGTCTTTACATGTCCCTGACTTTCTGTGAACTCTACAAGCTCCAACTAGATTATTGCCTTTGTTTTAATGTCCTTAATTCCCTACTTCAGAAAGCTGGGTTTTATCATTTTTTTAAAGAAAAAAAAATACACCCATAAACACATACATTTGGTACATAATCTCTCATTGTAGCTAACTTCTATTCCACAGGTAGTGTCACTTATAAAATTCTACATATATACATGTATACACATGTACCTGAATAAAAGTTTTTTACTGAATAAAACTATTCCTGAAAAAAAAGTATTTTACAAGCCTTAAAGTGTTATGTACATACCTACATTTAGTATTGTTACCATCATAATTATTAGAGTTAGTCTCAGGGATTTTCTTAGATATTATACAGTATCCATGGTTCATTCTGACTTTATAGCTTTGTGCCAGTCTTCCAATCCAGAATGAAATAATAAAAACCAAAACAAAACATAAATTAGCCATTCATTAAGGGGCTGCAAAATATTTTTACATTCCAAAGATTGCTTCTTGTGTGGGATTTCTTCCTGTGTGAATTTCTACCTTCTATAAAAAAAAAAGACTATCTCAAAATCCTTCCTTAGTTTGGAAATAGGAGATAATTCAGAGCATTATTCATCATTGAATATCAGAAGAGGTAACTTTATTAAACCCATCAGGTTTTTTTTCTTTTATCATTGGTAAACAGAATTAAAAAATATGACTCCTAATGGTATAGTATCACAGTCCCATATGGTGTTGGGGATAGGGAGGGAGGTGTGCATGTGAAAGCAGGGGAGCAGGTGAGATAAAAAAACAGCAGCAACAGCAACATTCTTCTTATAATGGCTTATAATATGCTTATTAGTCCATTCATGAAAGAGTTGGCTGTACAAGACAGCTCAAAATAAGGGTTACCATTGCAACAGAGTTATTCCACTCAAGTTCCCTCATACTTCATTTGTCTGTTTTTCTAGGGGAGGAAAGGGAAGAAATATGGAGCTTACAAGCAAAGGAAAGGTTATATATTGCAATGTCAGGAAATGTTGCAAAATGGGAAACGTATCAGAGGTAGAAGACCTGTATTTGAGTACTACATTTGCCACCAACAGTGTGATTTTGGTCAAGTAATTTCATCTCTTTGCATCACAATTTCTTCATCTATAAAGTGGGGAGAATTGTACTAGATGGTCTCTAGGGTCATTTGCTTTAACATTGTGTGAGTTTAATGTAATTGTTATTTGGTAGTACCCATGATATCATCAAAACTTCAAATCAGGGATCAATAGGCTTCCTTTTAATATGTCAGTAAGTCAAGATCAAAAAGGGATGGGAACCAACAAGAGAAAGAGTACAACTTTTCTACAATTTTGTCATATTCTCTTGGATCCATTTTTTGCCCTTGTAGAAGCTCCCAGTTCTCAGGGATTGTTTCTTACTTTGGAATCAATCCAATTAAAAGCAGTTCCATTGGAAATAAAATGGCAGAATGATTTGCTGATTATAGGCCAAAGAGTGTAAGATGATGTAATGAACCCAGTGGGAGAAAAAGAAGACTTTTTGTTTTTTGGTATTTGTCAAGGCAGTGGGTTTGAATGACTTGCCCAAGGTCATACAACTATGTAATTATTAAGTGTCTGAAGCCAGATTTGAATTCAGGTCCTTCTGACTCCAAGGCCGGTGCTCTATCCACTGTGCCACCTAGATGCCCCAGAAGTAAGACTTTGGAGAAATCATGAAGGTATTGGTATGAACAGAAATGGGGAAAAAGAGTGATGAATTAATGATTTCCATGGTAGAAGGATTCAAGCACAGTTCTGGCTTCATTCTGTTGGACATATTTATTCTTCTTCATTGTGTTCTCTATCCAAATTTTAGTTGGGTTTTAAGACTTAATGAGGAACCACATTCTCAATGTAGCCTCACCAACCTGTATTAACCAACCTCAGTCCTGAAATTCCAGAGCACCTAAAGACTCCATTTTGCACTTGACCATATGGTGATTTTTTTGATGAATGTATCTTCTCTCTAAGGTAGAGACTGTGTTCTATACTTCATTTGAATTCCTTTCATGGATATTTGATAAATAAGTATGATTATTAACTCAATAGTAAGATAAATTTGATCAATTAATTTTTTGAATGTTTCACTTATTTTTTTCTATTTTATTTCTATGTGCAGGTACTTCAGAATTATAGTCACAGGTATAGACATGAAAAGGACCTTAGAGGTTCACTTTACAGATGAGGAAATTGAGGCCCAGAGAAACTAAATGGTTTCTCCAGAGTTGTACAACTCAAGGGTCCGAGGCAAGATTCAACCTCAGAGTCCAGCATTTGATCAGTCATACTGTCTAGAAGAAATTTTCCCTTTTAAAATTCTATGGTTTTGTAAAGAGTCATTATCAAGTTGCCTACAGGATGGAGAATTTTTCAGCCTTAAGTTCTCAAAGACCATAATTTGGAGGGCTTGAGATCTACAAGAGTGGAGGTAATACCCTCACTGATGAAATTATAGAAAATTGAAGTATTAAAGTAAATAATCTTTAACATCCTACCAGTTATCCTCTTTTACTTTTGTATTTTACTGCCATTTCTACATTCTTGTCTCCATCCATTGACTTTACCAATTTTTCATTCATCCTCAAGCTCATATCTTCCCATCTTATTGTTTTTATTTCCTCTGAATTACCACATCTCTCAGTTTATTCAATTCTTTCAACCATATTGACATCCAGCTGTGTATGCTGCAGTTTGATTCACATTGTTTTTGTGCATTGCCCAAGATAGAGTCCAGCCTTTGTCTTATTGTCAATTGCCTCTGACTGGGCTTCAAATCTGTCCTTCCATTCAAGTCACAATTTTTTCACAATACTTTTTGTTTCCAGTTTTGTGCCTTACACTTCTTCTGTCTTTTTCCATTTAAAGTCAGCTTTTTCATTTTTAATATCAAAGATTGTAGACAGTAGGAACATCTGATGCTCAGTTTGCCTTGATATTATTTGACCTAAATTTTTAGAAGATGTGGTGTGTTGCTTCTTTTTTTTTAAGTCTACAGAGTTAATTCTTTTAATGTTCATTTCTTTGTGATGATCTAAGAATTATGCTTGATGTCAAATATGATTCAGTCAGTCAAATATGATTCAGTCAATTATTAAATACTTACTATACTCTAGAAATTGTGTTAAAGAAAGGCAAAAAAAATCTTTTCCCTCAAGGAATTCACATCCTAATGGGAGAGATAACATGTAAAAAGAACATATAAGGTATATACAAAGTAGGTAAAAGGCAGTCTCAGAAGAGAAGGCATTAACAGCTATGGAAAGCAGAAAAACACCTCTTGCAGAGATTTGGGTTGCCTTAGAGGAAGCCAGGGAAATTAAATAAAGCTATGAAGCAGAGTAGGCATGGAGGATAGCCAGTACAAACATATGGAGTCAGTAGATGAAATATTCCAAGAACAGCACCTAATTGGATTAAGAGTGCATGGAAGGGGCGACTAGGATAGAACATTGGCCTGTTAGGTGATTCCATGGTCTCTTTTCTTATTTTGATCTTCTACCATTTATACATAACTTACTTTCTCATGCCCATTGGTAAAAGCAAATATACGCACATACATAAATGTATATTATATATGCACACATGCATATTTGTACATGCATATATACATATATATCTACACACATATATTGTTTTTGTTTGTCCTTTATTCTTGAAGAAGACCTTGATATAAAGGAGGTGATATATATGACATGCATGCATTTTAATTGGGTTTCAGTGAGGAGTTGATGTGCAAAGTCACCATCTGGGTGCAGCGACCAGATATGAATAAGGATGAGTGGAGATGTGAGGCAATAAGGGTTAAGTGACTTGTCTAAGGTCATACAGCTAGTAAGTGTCAAGTGTCTGGAGTCATATTTGAACACAGGTCCTCCTGACTCCAGGACCAGTGCTCTATCCACTGTGCTACCTAGTTGTCATATATATATGTGTATATATATATATATATATATATATATATATATATATATATGTATATATGTCTGTATACACTTCTTACATATATGAGTATATAGACACATATTTATACATATACGCATATATGTGTATATATATATATATATATATATATATATGCAAAAACAAACCCTGGAAATTATTCATGCATTTTTATCTAAATTCATTTTGATAGCTATTGCATACATTATTGTCATTCAAGCAAAATCCTTTGAAAAAAACTAAAAATTACTCTTTTTCCATTGAAGTCATTTTCAGGTAACAAAAATAACAACAAAGTCCTAGTTGCTGCAGCCACTGAATTCAAGCTCCAATTTGATTATTATATGAAACAAGATGAGAAGATTTTCAAATAGCTCTACAGAATAGCTCTGAGAGGAGGAAGGGATTTTTGAAAAACTCTTCAGGAAGTCTTATTCTGTATTTTCAGAGGTAAACACCCCATTGAGGTAATATTTTAGTCCTAATGCAACTCTTGAAAATGGCTCAGATTTTATTTTTGTCATTACTCATGTCTAAAGAAGGGGTACTCATAGAGCTTTTCTGAGGAAATGGCCTGTTTTTTGCTAAGAAAAAATTCTTCCCTAGGGGCCTGTAGCTTTGAGTTCTGGGATAACAGGATGACCACAACCAAGGCTATTTGTTTGATTATGGTAAAGACACTTACAGTCCTTAAGTGGGAGGGTAACATTGACTCTAAGCATTTTATCAAAAAGCATAATGGAGAGTAATGCATTCTCTGGGGGGGGGGGGGTTAGTATTTAAGTTAATGAAGTTTTGTGTCAGCTGCATTGATATTTTAAGAAAAATCTCTATCTCTTAGGAAATTCTGCTTGCTTCTGGCTTTTGGCCATCCTTTCCTCTAGCCAGATATCATAGAAGATATGATTATTATAGACTCCTCTGGCAGAGATAGTCTTATTGGTTTGGAGAATTATGAAGATGGGGCTGTGGGTGTGAGTGTAGGACATGTTGACTCACCTTCTTGCCCAGGAAGAAACATAACTCCAGCCCTTACAGCTCATGAACAGAAGAACTGAATCTGTCATCCTATTAACACAAGAGTTTTATTTGTTTATTTGTTTTTTAATGCCATTGGGAATAGGCAGTATATTTTGTAAGTGGAAAAATTGAACAAATGAACTGAGCTAGAATCCCAGTTCATCTAAAGCCCAACAGATCAAGTTACCTTTTAATACAGAAAAAAAATCATACAAATTTCTGAGAAATTATATATACCACTGTCAGTGTTTGGTTAACAGCCTGAGACAGAATTAGGGAGCAGGCCTGGTAGAGAGGGAGAGACAGAGAAAGAGAAAGAGAGAGAGAGAGAGAGAGAGAGAGAGAGAGAGAGAGAGAGAGAGAGAGAGAGAGAGAGAGAGAATGTGTGTGTGTGTGTGTGTGTGTGTGTGTGTGTGTGTGTGTGTGTGTGTGTAAGGGTGAGGACTGTAGACTAGAGAACTGTGCTATAAGACTAGGTCATGGATAAGGTAACTGGTCTAGAAACCATGTATCAGATGAATCAGAGGGTATTTCTATTCATTTCATTTGGAACAAATGCAGAATAATATTTTAGGACTCCTGGCTTCTCCCTCTACAATAAAATTGACCACTCCAGATCATGGAGGCATTCTCTGTGTAACCTCACAATTTGAGTATTCTCAGGGAGTAGTATAGAGTCTAACTTTGGGAGGCAGCATGCACCAGTAGATAGGGAAGTAAACTTGGGGTTGGGAAGATTTAAATTAATTTCTGCCTCAGAAAATCACGTGTGACCATGTTTAAGTTAATTAATCTCTCTGTGTCTCATTTTCCTTTTCTATATTTTGAAGGGGTTGATTGGAGGGTCATTTAATGTGCTTTCAAACTCTAAAACTACAATATAAAATCCACTGTTTTAATTTTAACAACAGGAGACAAGACAGACAGAAATTGTGATTTTATTGATTTAGTAAACTCCTTTTATTAATGCATTCTGCAAAGTAGAGGCTTAAGAATTTCCAAATTTACCAAACTCACACAATCAGAATGTTTTAGAGTTAGAACTTGAATCCAACTCTTAGTGTCTCTGAGACTCCTTATTCACTTGTCATACTGCTTCTGACAATTTTAATAATGATCTTAGAAAAACACATTTGGAAAAGCAGATATGTAATATTTGACAGTTAACATATATAGACAAATATAATAGCTATATGTTCTGTCTGTGAATGTAATCAGGGTTAAGTGACTTGCCCAAGGTCACCTAGCTAGTAAATATCTGAGTTCATACTTGAACTCAGGTCCTCCTGATTTCAAGGCCAGTGCTCTACCCTCTATACCACCTAGCAGTTTTGCTAGGCCAGTCCTCTATGGCCCTGATCTTAGAAGTTAAACAGGGTCAGTACTTGGATGGGAGACCCCTTGGAAGTATAAATATACTATATAATTAATTCCTAAATAATGATGCTTTTACATAGTATTTTATTTATTACATTAGGCTATTTACTTTCCTCTTTAGTTATCAAGGCATATGTGAGAGTTTATTTTAGTTTTAAGGAATTTTAGATTCTTTAATCAGTACTCTATTTTTAACAATAAAGACTTCTACACTTGAAGTCATAATAAAATAAAATGAATGATTTTTACTTTTTTGTTTTTTTTTTAATGGAAGGTAGCAGGGAAGAGAAGCATGAAGGAAAGAACTTATAAGTGAAAATAGGAGATGGCAGAGCATTCATGTCCCTCTCTCTGCATATAAAGATGTTCTTCCTAACTCATTTTCTTGAATATATTCAACACAATTTAAGTGATTCAAATAAGGCTTCCAAGATTATTTATAAAGCTAATTATAATTTTAACCTACTTAATTATTGGGAAAATGCTAACTCACCTACATTTTCCTTCTTTGGTTTTCCTCCTTACTTGCCTTCTGAATATATATATATATATATATATATATATATATATATATATATATATGTAATCTAAAAGTCAAACTGACTGGGGTTGCACCCACTTTGAGAGGTGAATAATAAGTGGCACCTCTCCCCAGACTTCTGAAAGGATGTCATTAAAGATGACAACTAAAATCACACTGGCTATGGGTTTGTTTCTGTCATGTTGTCACAATGAATCTGGGATTTCTTTATGGTCATTTTCCCCATGGGTCTAATTCAGTTCTGCAGCTTTCCCACTTTAATCCCAAGAGTGTCTGTTGAGATTCTGTTTGTTTTCCCAGAGGAATTTGCTTGCATTTTTCCAGTTAAAACCATCCTCTTTTTCCAGATAAAACCATCCACATATTTCTTACCTTCATGAAGTCCTTCACAAGTCTTAAAAATCTTTTTTTTTTGGTGGGCAGGGGGAGAGACAGGATTCTATAATTCTTGTTGTATTGATAAATAATCCAATAATTCAATCAGATTTTAAATTTTAATTTTTATTGGAATTAATAGTTAATTTCCTGATATTTTAAAGTTTCCTGGAGGTTTTTCCCCAGGACATTACTAAAAATGTTAAATAAAGTTTATTTAAACAACACCATAAACTCTGAAACAAACTTTTTTTAAAATTTTATTTATTTAAGACAATGGGGTTAATAGTGACTTGGCCAAGATCATATAGCTAGGGCAATTATTAAGTATCTGAGATTGAATTTGAACTCAGGTCCTCTTGACACCAGGACTAGTGATCTATCCACTTCACCACCTAGCTGCCCTCCTCCACAAACAAATTTTTAAAAATTATCTTAGTCCTGTTTTTAGCCAAATCATGGTGTCAACTCCCCTTATCCTATTTTACATTGAACTTTTATAACATGAATTTATAACATCTTATATCTAATGACTTTTTCAATATAACTCTGCTATTTGAATATTGTTAGAAAGACAAAATATGTTGGAAAATATATTTTCATTTTAATATTTATATTATTATCCTAATCAAATCTAAATGATCATTTGGGGGCCAAAATCTCTGCAGTATATCCACAAATATTAGAACCCAATATTCCTACATTGTATATAATTTATTTTGACCTAATAAGACAGCTAGGTCCTTTCAAATATTTCCTTAGATTTTTCTGTTATTTTCTTTTGACACCTTTATTACAAAAGTGGAACTGTAAATGATGATAAGCATGCCACATATTAGTTTTTCACAGATGATTGTGTCTTATTTGAAAATGTTGGTCTAGAGCTCTAAGGAAAACAAGAGCAGCTATAGCAGCTTGTTAAGCTAATCTACCTAGAGATAAATTTTGGTTAAAGCAAAGCAGATCCAAAATGAGCTGTCATACAAGGCACCATTTATAGGTTGATGATCAAGGGGGTTAGTGAAACACATGCACCTTTGTTACCAACTCTGGCAAAATGATAGGATAGTTAGAATGAATCAGAAGATACAAAAACCACCTGAATGAATTTCTTTGTATTGTTATATATTATTGTTCAATGAAGTGGCATCTGTGAAGATAATTCAGATATATTTAACCCTAGAATGCTTTAGAGAAAACTTAAAAGAGTGGAAACTTGTTGGTACATGTCATACTATAGAAAAAGTAACCTTTTTTTAGGACTGAATGACATGTGAAGAATTCTATGGAATTCTATAGAAGGTTAAGAATCATTGTACATGAAAAGATACTGAGAGATGAGAGAATAAATTTAGATAAGATTATGAGATATAATTAATAATATTATTGCAATATAATATTTAATATAAATACTATAATTAAGAATTAGATAATAGGACTTAGAATAGAAAAAGAAGGAAGTAAACAACTTCATTGGTAGTTAAAATTCCTTGGGACCATTATTTACAGTACAAGAGGTGGAGTACTTTCATGTGATGCAATGGTTTAGCTAGTTTGACAAGGATGGAAATGATAAACCCAAGATAGTTGATTTTGGTGTTGAAAAGATTAATGCTTGCATCATTATGAGATGGCAGATTTGCAAACAGAAAGAAATTCCATTCATTTCTTTTCAAGGGTAGGGAAAATTGAAAACCATTTTCACACAATATTATTGCTCAGAAAAATGTTCCTAGTTTTAAAAGAAATGTTTGGGATCAATATGCTCCAACTTGAAATATTTTTTGCATCTTTTCTTAAGCTTGTGCTTGCCTGCAGAATCTGCCATAGACAAGACATACTGCCAATTTTATACCAGCAAAAAGTGGTCAGGTTTATCCAACATAACTTTCATCGGCTCCTTATCATCTCAGTATGATTATGGGTATGTTTCCATGTGAATGATTATTCACCTTTTATTTTAAGGATTGCAAATGCATTTATTTCACCTGATTTTCTCTTCTAGTCTTGGATAGCTGCCTACTGTAAGATTATGTAAGTCTAAAAGAGTCATCCATAAAGTGTTTTGAGCTGAGAAAGCAATGCAGGTCTTTCTATCTCCCTTTACACGAATCAGTAAGGGAGGTTTAGTCAATTCATATTGGAGCTATGGCAAGCCAGAGCATCTGGAAGCACAACTGGCATAATTTTTTTTGTCTGTCTTCTTTAGTTATTCTGTGAGATGACCTGTATTCAATGCCCACTGTGTGCAAGGGAATAGCCAGGTAAAAGGTGATCACACCCTCCTAACTTCTTATTGTGTATCCAGAACAGAGATCTGGCCTCTTGCCAGAGATTGTCTCCTCAAGTAGGGGTAGTCAGCTGGCTCAAGGGAAGAACTACTGAGAGGATAACACAGCTCTCCTATCACCTTTAGATAAATCGTTGGGCACACAAAGACCCCTGTGTCTAAATCCCATATGGACAGATTCTTTCCTTTCATGTGCAAGGGTGGACTAAGAATTATATTTTCTCCCCAGTAGACAGGGTATCGGTCATCCATGAAATCCTTCTTTTGAAGGTTTAAATATCTAGATGTATTGGAGTTACTACTCCCACTTCACTCCTATCCTCAGGCCACCCTTGAATGAAAAGGTTAAAAAAAGTTCTTATTAAAAACTCTGTATATTTCAAAGCATGATGTGGATTCAAATAGAAAAGTCTGAATATGCTTTTGAAGAACTTACATTCTAATAGGTTGAGACTATACATATAGGAGATTCAACTGTAAATCCATTGGAAAGGTATAGAATTAGACTGATGGTACTTCACCTTTTTTTAGAGTAATTTTTCATTATGAACTTTAATAATTAAATATTATAATAATGGATAATAATAGTTATTTCAAATTCACTTCTGATGTTGAACTATTTGTCAATGAGAACTTTCCTTTTTGTATTTACAGTCATTGAAGAGGTGGGGGGGGGTGTTGCTACAGAAGTAGCTCTCAGGTCACATCTCCAAAAGTTGCTTATTTGAATCACAAAGAAGGGGAAAGGAGTTATGGTTGCTATTCCTAGGACTATTTCGTTTACCTGGTTAATGGTGGCAGATAGTCAGCAATTGTTATTAGTGATAGCATTTCCACATAATCCATATCTCCACAGGGGTTGCTTACTTCCCTGTATGATGGATGGGGTAGGATGTTTTCTGGAAACAGGGATATCAACCCAGAAGGAAATAGCACAGAGTCCTGGGCTGTCTCCACTTGAGTCTGAGGGAATGAGGTGGTCCATATGAAAGTATTGACTTGACAAATCTGTCTCCTATCTCCTTTTCAAGACAACCTGTTACAGATGTATAAGTACAACTTTTACTGGACTGTTTATCACTGGAGGTGGAAAGGGATGATGGTGGAAAAATGTATAAGTTATGAATATGCAGCTGGAGGAATGTTGAAAGGCTTTCATGACATATAGTTGGAAAAATAAAAATAAAATATCAAAAAAAGGACACTTTGTTTCTTTAGTCAGGTTAACTGGCTTTGTCCCCTCTCTGCAGAGTGGAGTCTAAGTTCCCCTTAGACATTGGCCTCAGGGATGAATGGGAAACATATGAGACTTCACAATACCCTTATGTCTGACATTCTTCCTAACCAACCAGGGAATTTATATTTCTTATTGGTTGGGGTGTTGGATGCCATTATAAGCTAATAAACCTTTATTAAACAACTACAAAGTATCCAGGTACTGTGTTAAATGCAAGGAAAAAAGACAGTTTCTTCCCTCAAGTAGTTTACAATCTAAGGGGAAAGTTAATGACCAAAAGGAAGCTTAAAAGTAGGTAATGGTGGAGGAGGTGAAGAAAGTAGCATGGGAATGTTGGAGAAAGAAATGCAAAAGAGTACAGCTTCATAGGAAATAAAGTGATGATAGTGACTTTCCCAAATCCTACCCATTTTCTAAACTATCCATAAGCATCATGTCTTATTAACCTGAAGGTAGGTCTTAAATAACTACTATTGTCAAGATTGCTCTTCCCCGGGGGCAGCTAGGTGGTGCAATGGATAGAGCACTGGCCCTGGAGTCAGGAGTACCTGAGTTCAAATCCAGCCTCAGACACTTAATAATTACCTAGTTGTGTGGCCTTGGGCAAGTCACTTAACCCCATTGCCTTTCAAAAATCTAGAAAAACAAAACAAAATTGCTCTTCTCTAATGGACAAATATATTTTCACTTGATCAGTTATAAATTATTTCCTAATACACCTTCCTCCCCTGTAGCAATAGTAGGGCTTCTTTGGTTATAGAATATTGTATATATTGTTAGTCATAACTGATATGCTCATTAGTTTTGCTGAAGGGATTTTTTTCTTAATTCTTTTTAATTGTTATTACAAGAGATGACTTGCTGAAGGAGGGAGGAAAGCAGACTATACAGTGTCCCAAAAGACTTAGTACAGTTTTAATCCTTAAGTTTTAATTAACATTGCATAGATTTTTGTCTGCTTCTTTTCCTCTAATAACAATTATATATCTTAATGTAGAGATGTCAGTTTTGTAGGTGAAAATGTTAATTTCCTCCTTTGAAAAACAAAAAGCTTGCCTGGTTATCTTCCTGATAACAATCCCCCATTTTATCAACAGTCACAAAATGTCGAAAATAACTTGAAAAGGGGAAAAAAATCACTTGTTTTATGGAAATCTGTAGCTGATAGGGGCCTTGATATCCTAAACCAAGAGAAAGCATTCTTCTTCCACCTAAGGAGGTCCATGACAGTCCTAACATAAAATATGCATTCTGAAATCAGGGAAGGAAACAACAAAATATGCTGTGATTTCATTGGCTGCCACCAATCATTTTATAGTCCTTTGTCTAGTTCCTATAAAAATGTTCCTCAAAAGTCTTACTTGGGGGGCAGCTAGATGGTGCAGTGGATAAAGCACCAGCCTTGGAGTCAGGAGTACCTGGGTTCAAATCCGGTCAGACACTTAATAATTACCTAGCTGTGTGGCCTTGGGCAAGTCACTTAACCCCATTTGCCTTGCAAAAACCTAAAAAAAAAATTCTTACTTGGAGTCCATTTTTCTAACTGGCTCCCAATCATAGTTGAACTTAATAAATAGGCTAATTCTGTTTTGTCTTGATTAAAGTCAACTTGGAGGTTGATAATTTTTAATAGTTTAGAACCACTTGGGGTTACCTTGTATATTCAGAAATGAAGTTCAAGTCAAAGCAAAAGATATCAATTACAATAATATTGAAAATTAAACAAAAACTTTTCTCATATTTCCATGACTCAGAATAGTTAAGCAAATTGCATTAGTAACTCCCATAACCAAAACACATTCACTAGAATATTACAGACAGATGCTATTGAGCCCTTCAAATACCTTTTTTCTATAGGTATAAGAGCATAACTGAAATCAAAGGAAAGGTCATAGGATTCAAAGTTGGTATTTCTCTGTTCTTCATTTATTTTGTGTCAAATATGAATTTATGAAGGTTTAGCTCATCCAAGAATTTCTTATCTTGCTTTCTGCAAACTGACTCATACATCTGTTCTTTTCAGGATTTCCTTTAACTCCCTACCCTCCACCCCCTTTCCTCAGTTTTCCCCAAAAAATTGGAATGGGAGAGACTTTTTCTTGTCTTCATATGTATACTTCATTAACAGCTGTGTTGTAGCCTGTTATTTTCTAAATAGTTTATACTACACCATTAATTTTGTAATTTTTTTCCCTCTGAAATAAGGACATTTTATTTAATAATATTCCTTTTTGGTTGAAAATGAGTCTGACACCAATTTAGGAAAGAATTATGTCAAATCAGAAATTGCATTTAGTGGTACAGATTTGGTACAGCTTATGTGTATGCTATAAATGTAATGTTTATTTTGGGGTTGGGACTCAAGAAAGAGGAAGATTGTGGAAAATTAAACACACGGTGGATAATTTGCATTTGCGTGTTTCTTTAGAAAGAGTGGCTCATAATTATGTTATTTCATGTTACCTTGCATGAAATTAAAGTTAAAATTATTCCTGTAACACTCATCATTCCTGAAAAAGAAAAAAATGGCAGCTGCCAAATGCTACTTTTGTGTAGAAAAAAAAATGTTAATGTACAGTAGCACTGACTAGTTTCTTAACATGAGAATCATTATTTGCAGAATTATCTATTGGTTTATATAAAGAGGATCTTAGTCATTTATTTCATATTGAATTGCTAAATTATTTCTTGTTAGTACTACATGACTTAATTATATGGTGATGAAAACCCAAACTTCTGACATACAAATATCATCTATAAAAGTACAGGATCATAGATTTAAAATTGTAAAGAACTCCAGAGGTCATCTAATTTATTTTACAGATGAGCAAACTGAGGCCCACAGAGGTTAAGTGATTGGACAAATTCAAACCAAAAGTAATCAACAGAGACAGAATATGAACCAATATTTATGTTAAATGTGAATCAAAAGTCTATTCTCTTGTGTAGTATTAAATAACAGTGTATACAAAATGTAAGTGTAAGCAAATAACACACATAAGATCATTTGCCAAACTTATTTATTGAAATACATGGTATACAGAAAAGATCTGTTTAATCATCCTTAGTAGGTGAAAAAGTGCATGAAAAATATATTAAAAATATATTAATTAGACTTTGAATAACAACTATAGGAACTTCATTGAACTAATCTATTTGTTTATTAAACAAGTGTCTTGGACAAGGAACTTGTGTTGGATTGAGTTTGGGAAATTTCACAGTTTTCAAATACCTTTCTGGAAATAAACAAACATCCTTAACACAAAAATTCTTCTGGTGATGTTATATGACTATAACACATGGAATTATACAACTATGGAAGAATAGAATTACTCAATGGCAAGGTAAATATGCATATCAGTAGGAGCATGTTAATAATGCCCTCTCCTCATATGTCCGGAAAAGGAAATGGGCTACACATCTGGGAAGAATGGGAAATGGGCTACACATCTGGGGAGAATGTGAGCTAAGAAAAGAGAGAACAGAAACAACTATTGCTTGACAGGTACATTAAGACTTTCAACTATTAAAAGAATGAAAGGAAGATCTTTCCAGTACAATATGGATCCTTTAAGTATTCATAAAAATGGGATTACTTATCTATATAAGTATCTAAGAGGATTCCTTAAAAAGTTAAGCATTTAATATTTGCTTATTTTCCTAGAAAAATGTTTTCTGTACTATATATAAATATATATATATATGTATGTATTCTGTACTATATATAAATATATATATATATGTATGTATGTATATACGAAATCTACTACTTTTCAGTAATAAGCATTTAACTTCTTTAAAGAGACAACTCTACATACATAGGATCATAGATGCAGATTCAAAGCATTATTAGAGGCCATTAAGCCCCAATCCTCTTCATTTTATAGGAAAGGAAACTGAGGCCTAGAAAGCTTAATTACCTTGCCTAAGACCCCTCAGATAAGTGTCAGAAGAAGGACTGGAACCCTGGTTCACTAATTCCATAGAATTATAATAGTTACAATTATTCAAGAGAATTTTTGTCTTTGCTAAATAATTGCTGAACCTTAAAAAAACATTATTTTTTTTTGCAAATCTTTTGATTAAGATGCCCAGAGCTAAGATTTATTTATTCAATAAGAGAGATATTCATTCAACAATACTTTTTTTTAGGTTTTTGCAAGGCAAATGGGGTTAAGTGACTTGCCCAAGGCCACACAGCTAGGTAATTATTAAATGTCTGAGACAGGATTTGAACCCAGGTACTCCTGACTCCAGGGCCAGTGCTTTATCTACTGTGCCACCTAGCTGCCCCCAGAAATACTTTTTAAAAAACAAACACCCCCACCTCTACTTATGTGGCATTCCTTGAACAATATCTGATATTTCTATAGAAAAGTATTACAAAATAATCTATATTAATTATTGTTAGGGACTGTTGTATGTGGGAGCATTGTAGACTATCATCACCTGTTGTCCTTGAACACCAGAGCCTTATTTTACCAAGTGCCACAGGAGTGGGGATGGATTAGAGACTGGAGAGGTATTTAAGCACTAGTATTCGGTCCAATAAATGGAAATCTTGGAGTACTTGGGGATCTTGGAGAACTTGTCATCCTTGTTTTCCTTGTCTCCCACTCTTCAATGATGGCCTGGGGAAGACTGAAGGAGTCCAGAAAGGGCCTCAACATATGACATCTGAGCTGGGACTCAACATAATGGCGCCCAAACAGGGACTCAACAATTTATCTCAGTTGAATTTCAAAACAACCATCTCACATAGTAAGTGATAGAGACAGGATTTTTATCAGTGTATTGCCAGGGTCTAAGATCAGAGATTGCTCCATTACCCTACTCATCTAACATCATCCCCAAAGCAGTTGATAGCTTATGAAAAAGGCAAGTACAATGCATTCATTTTTTCCCCCAACTGCATGATTCCTACAAAGGGTGCAAATACATGGCAAAACATAGGATTCCTATATCTCTATTGGAAAGATAGGATTATGAATTTAGGGAGGGGTGGTTAATACAGGGAAATGGAGACTGAACTGGGGAGAAGCAACGAGCATTTTTTTTGTACTAGGTTATTTTTATGATTGCAATTTTGACCAGGTCTAAAATCACAATTGTCTTGGTGTTTAAATAAAGGACATGCTTAAACTATCTAAATTAGTTGGAGTGGGGGGGCTGAGGATATCCAGAGACATAGCTCACCTTATACTCTATCTACTGGTTTAGATAAAGAATTCTATTGAGGTTTCAATGTCCTTCTCCCAAAATATTGACATTCAATAAATTGTGCATGTCTTTTGACACAGAAATACCCCCACTAGTCAGATATTCCATGGAGGTCACAGACAGCGGTAAAGTTTCCACAAATACAAAAATATTTATAGTATCCCTTTTTTGGTAGCAAAAAATAAAAAAAGTTAGTGGGTGCCCATCAACTGGAAATGGCTAAATACATTTTGGTACAGGAATACATGGAATTATTATTGCACAATGAGAAACAAGTACCAGGAGTTTGATGAAATTTTGAAAGACTTGAGTGATCTGATGCAGAGAAGACAAGAATGATTTACAAAACTGTTATAATGTATGGAAAATAACATAAAAAACTGTAGAATTCTGAGCAATGAAGTGACCAATCATGATCTGAGAATACTGAGGATGAAATATTCTTCTCAATTCTTGGTAGAATGATAATGTGTATAGATAGATGTGTACAGAATGATAGATGTGTACAGAATGAAACACATGCTGTTATATGTAGCCAACATGTTGACTATGTTTTGATTAACTATATTTTGTTACAAGGGTTTGTGAGATAAGGTATCATTTAGAAGTGACTTGAAAACAAACAAAAAGTACATTAATATAACACTTTTTTATGATCAATATAGTCAATTTTCACATCAGTCATATTCAAAAATATATCACATTTTACAATTTATTGGGGGTGCTGAAGAAGACAGAGAAATTAAATGCCTGTTAATTGAATAAAAATTATTGATATGATAAGAACACCTGTCTGATGTTAGAGTCATTAGAAAAGAGGCACGATGGTAATGTTTGCCCTTCATTCTTGATGAAGACTGATATATCAGGAGGTGAGCCCTTAACAAGCAAAAAAGGGGGTGCTATGCTAAGTCACTCATCTCACTTTCTGGGCCATCTGGGTTCAGTGATCAGATATGAATCAGGATGACTGGACAGGGTTCTGGATGAGAAGGAATTAGTGTTAAGTGACTTGCCCAAGGTCACACTTACCAAGTATCTCAGGTCACATTTGAACTCAGGTCCTCCTGACTCCAGGGCTGGAGCTCTATCCACTGTGCAAGCTAACCTCTGCATTGCATATCATATATTAGAACTGGATTCAAGAAGACCTCTAAAGCTTTGGTTTTGGAATGAAGCTGAACAACCCTGTGTGTGTCACTCATTTGTAAAATGGGAATATAATCATGCCAACTTTATAAGATTATTGTGTCAAGCTTTCTGTGGAACTCAAATTCATATATAAACGATAAGTTATTATTATCTTAATTTTTCAAGCCTAATACTCTCTTCTGACCAATAATTTAAAAATTCACATTTATTTATCATGTTATGGTTCATAAAGCATTTTGCTCACATCAATTCTCCATAGGTAAGATAAGTAATAGACATTTTGGCTTAAATCCCATCTTCTGCCAGGAGGCCTTTTTCTGATTTTCCTAGCTGCTAGTGCCTTCCCCTCTTAGTTTTCTTGATTTCTTTAAGACTCAGATCAATTCTCTACAAAGTCTGTCTTTATTTTCACCAGCTATCTGAAATTAACCTCCCAACTACTCTAAACATCCTGTATTTATTTATATTCATGCATTGTCTTCCCCTTTAAAGTATGAGTGCCTTGAGGCCAAGGTCTGTTTTCTTCCTTTCTTTGTCTTCATGTGGTATGAGGAAGGAGCTTAATTGGTACTTTTTTTTCATGGATTAGTCCATTGTTCCCTTTTTCTATAGGAGGCAATGAAAATCTGTGAATAAGTGTCTTGCCTATGGTCATACTATTAATTAGAGAGCTCAGACAAGAACAGAAACATCTTGCTCTTCTTTATCACACTGCTCCATGGTGACAAGTCTGATAGGCTAATTTTGTGATCTTAAGACCATATTGCAAAAAAACCTCAAAGTTATAAAAATCATATTCTGTTGTTTTTGAAAAGTTAAAGTCTAAGACTGAGGAAATGTCATATTTCTTTGGTTCTGCACCTTTCAGGAATTTCTGACATCAATTTGAAAATTAAACTAAAAATAAAAATAAAACATTATGCCAGGACAGATTGTTACCAAACTTTAGTCTCAGTGTGTTTGAATATATAAGTATGATAAATACTGATCAAGGTATATGTGTGTATAAAAGATAGAGTGACAGAAAAAGAAAAAGACAAAGGAACTGAAAGTTGGAGAGAAAATGGGAAAAAGTCAGACAGAGGAGAGATTGCCCAATAGATTAGCAGCAGGTGGAGGGCACAAGAAATCATTGTCACAGTATAGGGGAAAAACAATACTGTGAACTTGATGATTTCAGTTATTCTTTTAAAAACTACTTAATTCAAAATTATTCAAAATTCAAAAACTTAAAAAAAATTGAAAACCAGAGTTCTCCAAATTATGATAGCCAAATTGCAATTATGAATTGAAATTATTCCTATTATTCTAAAATAAGACTTCATTCTACCTATTATTAATAAGGATATTTTATCTATCAACTCAATATCAAGGTAATTTAAATGACCAGCCACACATCTCAGCATTTGATCAAATCCCATTTCCTTCTATTCTAGGCACATACCTTTTTATGAATTCAAGATAATGTTGATTACATAATGAATCTAATCTAGCAGATAGAAAAATCAGACTTTATCAGCAGTTTTGCATTGAGACTATTGCAGCCTGTCTTATGTACAAGTTTGTTCAACTCATGAAAAATCCATAAAAAACAGTACAGATCAGAGGGAATAGTTAAAATTTTTGCCACTGAATAATATAGAGCCTTTAATGAGCAGAGGCTTGGAGGTATTGCTTGATCCTATCCCTGATAGAATTGGGAATGGAAGAGTGGAACTGGAGAGAGGGACCATGGTGAGGAAACCCCATGGGTAGCAGTTGTGTTTGATTGCATTTTGTGATTCTGGAGAGCCTCGAGATGATACAGAGAGATGGTGATTACTGCTAAAAAGCAAGAAGTATGATCCCTCTTCCCTCATCCTAGAAATACTGGTGTTGTCGAACAAACCTCTGTTTGTTACTTTTCTATTATGTAGACAAATGAAAGGAATCAATATAAAGTCATTATAATTTTCATTCTTTATGGATGTTCTAAATCAAATTGCAGGATTAAGAGGAGAAAGACTGAAGTAATTGTTCTGGTCTGAATTGTTTAGAAAATGGTTTTCAAATCTACAATTCATACATTCTGATTTTGAATGGTTTTGAATTTTTGATCTGTTTTAAATTTGATGTCTCATAAGCATCTCAAATTAGACATGTCCAATCATAACCAATTCCCATGCCAATTAAAAAAACCCTAGTGCAAAACAACAAAAGCAAAAATATTTTATTCCCTGGAGCATTGGCCCTAGAGTCAGGAGGACCTGAGTTCAAATTTGACCTCAGTCATTTAATAACTAGGTAACCCTGAGCAGGTCATTTAACTTAAAGCCTCCAACCACTTCCCCAACTATTTTTATGTTTTCAGTGAGATCATCTGTACCTCAGAAATCATCAGTCTTCAAATCTGGGGTTGATTTGCTGTTTTATTGATTATTTAGTCTTAAGAAAGTGTTAATAATTCAGATTAAACTTAAAAATGAGTGTATTATATAAAAAAAAATATATATATATGTATATATATGTATGCTTTTTTTCCCCCTCCTAGAGAGCCCAGTTGTTAAATATATACCAGAAATCCCCTTGTATTAATTTATAAACATTGCTGGAGCTCAATAGGTGTGCAATAGATTTAGAGAATGAAGTCATAACCAAACTGGAGGCCTTAGTGACTGTAGGAAAATAAATAAATAAAATAAAATAAATAAAATTAAAAATAATAATAATAATAATAATAATAATAATAATAGTAATAAGCACTGGTATTTATATAATGTTTGAAGATTTAGAGTGTTATACATTCTGAAACCTCATAATACCCCTGAGTTTACCTTCATAAATATCTTCTGACCCACCAACTCCTTACTTCTTGCATGGCTACTATCTTAGCTTGACCCTCATCACCTCTCATTTTAGCTATTTCAATAGCCTAATTGGTCTACCTCCCACAAATCTCAACAGCTTCCTATTCCCTGCACTAGTCTATCCTACATACAGCTGCCAGTTGTTTTTCTCAAGCACAGTCCTCAGCATGTCATTTGTGTGCATTGATTCTCTGTTGTTTCCAAAATCTAACACAATTTTTTTCTGTTTTGCTTTGCAAATTTTTTCATGATTTACTCTAGCCTACCTTTTTTAGCCTTTTTATCTTATTCCCTTTCTCTTAATCTCTAGTCCAAATATATTAGTATGTTTATTGTTCCTTATAAATAATATTCTTTTTTGTGCCCATATACTCCATATAATTAACTTTTCTATGCTTAGAATTTATTCCCTTTACCTAAATCTCTTAGAAGTCTTTACTTTTTCAATTAATCCTACATGAGACATTTTACTGACTCCCAGCTAATAGTGCCTACCCCCCAAATTATTCTGTGTAAGTATGCATGTGTGTATGTATATATAAACACATATGTGCATGTATCTGCATATATGTAGATATGTGTGCGTGCAAACATGTGTATATGTGGTTTATATTCCCAAATAGACTCTAAGGTCCCTGAGGACAGAGTTCTTTGAGATCTTTCTATCCCCAGTACTTACCACATATAATAGGTGCTTCATAAATATTTTCTTTTTTTTTAAATAAATGTTTTCTGACTGACAAAGGACGTTACTATTAGAAAAATTCAAAAAAAGGGAGTGAAAGCGAGAGCTGAGAGGATAGTCACTGCAAAGCAAGGAACAAGAACTGATGTCATGAAGACCCATGAGCAGTGCTTTGATTCTTCAAATTACCCCTTGTGCCTCACTAAACATCCTCAGATGGTATTTTCTTTTTTCCTTTTATTTTTTTTCTCTTTGTATACATTCAACTTATCTGAACTTGGTTGTGTAAAACAGAAAATGGGAAAGTTATATGGGCATATTGTCTCTGGCAAATATTATAGAAAATAGAATCATCATTTTCAAAGTTTTTTTAAGATGTGGCACACTTTTGCATAATTGTTTTTATTTGTAAACTACATGAATTCATAGCAAGTTTTTATTCAGATAAATATACAGCTAAACATAATAAAAATATACTAAATATATATATCCTTTGATGTATTATTCCACTGTTAAAATACTATATTAATGAGGCCATGTAAATGTTCTAGTTAGTATTTTTGAGTTTTATAGTCATAGACTAGATATCTAATCTTGACTGGCAATCTCCTAAATGAATTATTTCATTGTAAGGGAAACTAGTTAACAAAGTGAGGATAGTTCCATTCAGATTATAATGTTCTACTGAAATATCTTTGCATTCATGAGGCATATTTCTATGTGATTGTATATTTTATATGGAAACCCATATTTTTGCTCTACCACCGTGTTACTAGCTCCTTGGGCTTTTCTTAGTCTCCTAGTCACTCACAACTATTCTGGTTTTTTCATAGTCCTAATTTCATAATTAGTCTTTTCAATAATTCGCTTTCTACCATTGTGTTCTTCCTACATTTTGTGTCTCTATTTCTGATTTGCCAATGATATTTGTTTCCCATGGTCTTCTCTAGCTATCAAGTACTCTTGTCATAAATTCATGACACTACTGACTAGGTCCACAATAAATTCATGTTATCCAAAATCAGGTAGATTCTTGCTCCAAAACATAAAATTTCTTATTCTTAATGGACTTCTAATTATACTTCCCATAGCAACTATTCCAAGGTTTCACACCTCTGCTCAAATCCCTTGACCTGACATCCTCTGAAAGTGAGGCAGTCCACAATAAATTACATTTCTTTCTTTCCCTTGCATATTAAAGTTTTTCCATGTTTTCTACCTCGCTTCTCTTTTACTCCAATCTCAGAGGATGATCCACTGTCCTGACTAGGCTAAATGAAACTTCCATTTCTGCTTTGGATTCTAATTCCTTCTTGTTATACTGTAAATTTATTCCGTTGATAATGGTTGAGAGACAGAAGGGGGGCAGGGGGAGAGAGAGAGAGAGAGAGAGAGAGAGAGAGAGAGAGAGAGAGGAGATGAACAAAGAAACACTCAGAGAGACAGAGGGTGAGAATGGAGAATGGAAAAAAATCTTCCTTTCATCCTGATGCCCCTCAAATTATTACTTTATGTCTCAACTTTCAGAGAAGACAGTAAGGTATCATAGGACAACTAGATAACTAAATAGAACACCAGTTCTACAGTTCCTGAACTCAAGCCCAGTCTCTGGGCAAGTCACTTAACCCATTTTGCCTCAGTTCCTCAAATAAAAAATGAGCTGGAAGAGGAAATGGCAAACCCACTCCAGTATCTTTGCCAAGAAAAACCCCAAATGGGGTCATGAAGAGTTGAATATGTCTGAAAAGACTGAATAACAGTAACATTATGACATAGCACAATGGTGTTCAACTCGAATAGAAATAGAGACCATTAAACCATGACCAGAATCCCATGACCACATATAGACTTAGAAGATCAGCTACTGCATTAAGATTTTCTCTTCTATTGTATTTCCCTTTATTTTTAAAAAAATATTTCCCAATTCACATTTCAATCTTGTTTGGGCCCTATTGAAGTGCTGCCAGCTGCAATGAATGTTTGACAGCTCTAGTGTAATAGATAGAGAGCCTGTCTGGGATCCATGAAGATGTAAGAATAATCTCTCTGATATATATTGACTATGTGCTTTTGAGCATGTCTTTTAACTTGCTAGTGTCTTAGCCCTCTAGAATTCTTAAATTGCTGTGAAGGTGCTAACTAGCATTGATAAAGGAGTTTCCTCATCTGGGAATTTCCTGCACAAATAAAATCCAATCCTTTCCACTGTCTCTAACCTTCACTCTTTCATTCTTTAAAAAAAGAGTTGTCTATATTACTCTTCTCCAACAACCCATTCCTTAGTACCACAACTTTTAGAGGAAATTCCATTTTTTCTTCAAGATCAATAAATGATGACAATTCCAAAACAAAAATTTGATTTTATTTTTTAAATTCCTGATCCTCATCCTTCTTGAGATTTTTCTTTTTTTTTCCTTCTTGAGTTTTTGGCAGTATTTTGTACTATTGACTCCCCTCTCTTCTGAATACATATACTTCCCATGGTTGTAGTAGTTACTGATCTATTCCTATCTCTCTTTAGTACACTCTCCTTTGCTCACCCAATGTGGATGTCCCTAAAGTCCTGCCCTTCATCTTTTCTATTTTTGTAATCTTCTTTAGTTATTGTATATGTTTTTATCATTTCATTTATCATCTCCGTTCAAATTATTTCAATATCTATATCTTGAATATCAAACTACTGCTGATTGTTGCTAGTTCAGCATTTCCAAATGCCTACCTGATACCTTCATGCACTTGGATATCTCACCAGGATCTCAAATTCAACACTTCTAAACTGTCTCTTCTTGCTTTCAACACCCTTATTTCTTTTAATAACAACATCATCTTCTACATCATTCAGACTTGAATCTGAGAAGTCACCTTTGACTTTTCTGTTCCGTTTAATGCTTATAGCCAATCAGATGTCAAGTTCTATTGCTGTTTCTGATGATTCACAATGCTTCCATCTTCTCCTGCTCTCCAACTTAAGTTGTTCTCACAGTGATTGGACTTATTTTAACTTGGATTAGTTCTTCTATTTTCTTCTCCCACAAACAATCTTTTCATTGCAATTTCCAAAATAATCTTCTTAATTTACTGTTCTGACAATGCCACTTCTCTGTTTTAAACCAACATATAAAATCTTTCAGAATGTGGCTATAATCTTTATTTCCTTCCTTATTTGGATAAGTACTTCTTCAACCACTCTATGTACCAGTCAAAATAGATTCCTCCTTCATCATTCCTCTCCTCTTTCCTACCCCTAGATATTTGTTCAATGTCTTCTTAATCCCTCTACATCTCTGATTCTTAAAATTATTCTCTTCTTTCAACACTGAGCTCAACAATCCAAATAGTACCTCTTCCATGAAGCCTTCTCAATTCTTCCAGCTAAAAGTAATCTTCTCTTCAAGATGTTTACAGTTCTTTGTTTGAACCTCTCAGAGTCACATTTTAGAATCACAAGAGCTATCTGAAGTCATGTGAATTCAATCAATATCTTTGAAAGAGATTTTTGACTTGGTGTTTTCTCCAAGGAAGACCTGCAGTGAGAAGACACCAGGATCTCTCAAGATAGCCTATTCTACTTTTATACACTCTAAATGTTAGGAGCAACAAGTCCAAATTTTCCTCTTTCCAATTTCTATTAATTGATTTTAGTTTTGAGGTCAATTTAGAACAAGTCCAATCTTGCTTCCCCAAGATGGCATTCCAAATTCTTATAAGAGTGTGACTCTTTCCCAGTCTTCCCTTTTCCAGAATGAGCATTCCTAGTCCTTTCCTCCTATGATATGGACAAAAGGTCATTCGCTGTAATAAAATTGTTCTTTGTAAATTTTGATTGTATAAAATTTTAAAATTTTTGCACAAAAAGCTAATGTAATTAAAATGAAAGGAAGAAATAGGTGACTGGTTAAAAAAAAGTCTTTATAACAAGTGTGTCTGACAAAGGTCTCAAAATCAAACCACAAAAGGAGCCAATTAAATTTTGTAGGAGTAAGAGCCATTATCCAATCAATAAATGGTCAAAGGATAATAAAAGGAAGTTTCAAAGAAAGAAATCCAAAATGAAAAACCCCAAACAATCATTTTTAGATAAATTAACATTTACAGCAACTTTGATATTCTATTCGCACCATCAAACTGGCAAACATGAAAGAAGATAAATTATAAGTGTTGGGAAAGTGATGTGGAAATAGGCACAATTGGTAGAACTTTCTTTTGGTTTAGCCATTTTGTGAAGCAATTTGGAACTATGAGTGTTAAATTATGCAAATTGTTAAACTATGCAAACTGCATGGCCTGGTTATGCCATTATTATACCAAAGAGGTAGAAGAAAGAAAAAAAGAATCTATATGCACAATTTTATTTTATAGGAGTTTCTTTCATTATACCCTCATATTGAAAATTAAGGAGGTATTCATCTATTGTGGAACAGTTAAACAAATTATTTAATATTAATGTCATAGAATATTATTGCATCATAAGAAATTACAAAATGATTAGCTTATTAGGAAACTGAAAAACATTATGAACTAATGCATGAAGTCAGCAAGACTAAAAGAACAATTTATACAATAATGACAACATTATTGAGAAAACAACTTTGAAACCCTTTAGAGTTTAATCAATTCAATGATAAACTAAGTCCAGAAGACTGAATATGAAACATACTCCATGCAAAGAGATAATGAACTTAAAATCCAGCAATTTTTAATATAGTTGATGTGAGTATTTGTCTTACTGGATTTTGTATTTGTTATGAGGGTTTTATTTTTTTAATTAAAAATTGTCCAGTGTAAGGCCAAGAGGGTGGAGAGAATAACTGATTGTAAGATAAATTGTTTTTTAACTAATCAACAAATCACATAACCAATTTATAAAACTGCAATGCCCACAATCAAACAGTTGTTTGAGGAAAGTAAAACATAGTGGGACTATTACCATCTGGTCCCTAGAAATCAAGTTTCTTTCTTATTTTCCTTATCTGTGTTCTACTTCAATCATATTTTTATGGCTATCCTATTTTACATTAAATTGTAAGCCCCAGAGGGGCTTATCCCCTTTTCTTAGCCCCCCAAAAGACAGAAACAATATGTTATATCAATATCTTCCACAACTAAATAGTGTCTTCTTCACTCATACTATGTACTTATTAACTATTTATTTAAATGCATGTCTTTATTAATTTTATTGTTGTGGGAATTAGTTCAAATTTTACAAGTGCAACTATATATTAATGTGTATACTGGCAAATGCTAGGTATCTGTCTGTCTGTCCATGTCTTTCAGTGTTCTAAATTCTAATTCCCTTGAAGGTCTTTGAAATACTTTTGTTTCATTTAGAGCAGGAGTGGGAAACCTTTTTCTGCCAAGGGTCATTTGGATATTTATAACATAATTCTTTCGCCTGCTATCTTTAGTCTACCATTCAATCAATTCACCATTAAAAATCTCCTAGACTTATTGAATTTTGAGTTTTGCCTGTGATTGTTGCAACAGCAACAAACCAAGTGATTTCACCAAACTTATATGCCCTTATATAGAAGGTAGAAGATCACCAGAGACATAGGATCATAGATTTTGAACAGGAAGAGTCCTTAAAGGCCTTCTAGTCCAGCTTACCCATTTCTTAGATGAGAAAACTGTCATGTAGGTTAAGTGATTTGTTCCAAGTCACACTGGTAATAGTGGGGGCAGAACTAGGATTTTACCTGAGATCCTATACTTCCAAATGTAGCCCCAATTTCACTGTTCTATTTTATTTACTAAGAGAATTCAGGATAGACTACCAGAGGCCTGGAGATAAAATGTTTTTTCACAGATAGTGGGGCTAAAATGTATTTAAGACTAATTTCTAGAAAGGTTACATTTTACTGTCTTAAAAGTATCTCTTCCCTTCTTTGTCATTAACCCTATGCCATACTTACAAATTTAGCCATCTGCAATGTACTTTTTTTTAGGTTTTTGCAAGGCAAATGGGGTTAACTGGCTTGCCCAAGGCCACACAGCTAGGTAATTATTAAGTGTCTGAGACCACATTTGAACCCAGGTACTTCTGACTCCAAGGCCGGTGCTTTATGACTACGTCACCTAGCCGCCCCTGCAATTTACTTCTTAAGCAATCTTTTATAGAATCAAAGAGTGTTAGAATTGGAAAAATCCTTGGAAATTATTTATTCTAGTTCTGCTGTTTTACAAATGAGAAAATTGAAGAATTCAAGTGAATTCCTCAATACCACATAGTTAATGAGTGCTGTCAAGATTCCAATCTATACTTTAATACTTTTCCAGTTTTGACTGTTCTATGCTGATTTAAGAGTTTCAAGAAAAGATCTTTTTTATTAAACTACAAAATACTTATAAGACATAATAATAGTAAGTTCAATCTCAATAGTACTTTAAAATGTGGAATGTGTGTCATTGTTTTATTTTAGAATTTAAGAAATTTTAACTACCAAAACCAAAATATATATATATATATATATATATATATATATATATATATATATATGATATATAACTATGTAATAGTAGTTATTACTTAAATAAAAACCAAATACTATATCTCATTTCTGGCATGATGAAATGGAGATAAATGTCCTCTGAGACTCATAGGCAAACTGATACCTCCTTTTCCATGACAATTTGTCTTTTGAGAAATATCTCTGTTTGGCTTAGGGAGATGTTTACCTTTGCATTAGTATTGACTTCCCAATTATCTACTTAATATGAGGGAACGGAAGAAAACTATGATGGTTTAAGTTCCTGTTTATCCCATGGTTGACTAAAAGGTTTGATGAGAGAACTGCTTGCATGTGCTAATGTGAAGACTTCCTGAGATCCTTTCATTAAGACAAATATGAATCTTTCCTCACTCCCCAAAAAGAACGAAAAGTTTCTACTCCAAGGAATTACTTTATGACAGCTCCAGCCTTCCTCTAAGTATCATGAAACTTCCCATCTGCACAGAATATGTTAATAGGTCAAGGTTTCAGAAGATTTTTGGATGTCCTGAAAGTTGCAGCACTCTTAGGCAGGCTTCTTTGGGATTTATAGCCTTAGCTCCTGAACATGCAGTAAAGAAAGTTCCCTTCACGTAAATTTTTGACAATGGCATATGGTTCAATATCAGAAATCTAATGAGATATAGTGACATTAAAGATGATGTGTTATCGTCTGCTTTGACACTGTGACCTAAGGATCAAGAAATCTTTCCATTTTGTTTTCAAAATCTAAACACATAGTTTCCCTATTAAAATGAGAGCTTCTAGAAGCAAGAACTGTCTCGATTTTCTATTTGTATCTCCAGCACTTAAGAATTACTGATCTTTGATTTTAATAAATGCTTTTTAAAAATTCATTTGCTTGTTCAAAATCCCAAACTAAATTTATATAGACTTTAAGATTTGCAAAATGTTATGCAAATGTTATATTACTTTATACTTACCTATAAGAAGGTGCTATTATTATATTTCCATTTAATAAATAAGGAAACAGGTAATTAGATATGAAGTGATGTGTTCAGGTTCACACAGTTAGTAAGAGTCTGAAACTGAGTTTGAAGTGAGTTCTTCTCAGCTTTAGCTTTGACACTCTAGCCAGTGTGCTACTCAACTGCCTCTACCAATAATAGTCCTGAATGATCTTTTCTTGGACTAATTTTGGAGGCAAAAGGGAGAATATCTAAGACTCCAAATGAATTCTATCTGTGGCTTCAAGTGATGGACATTTGAAGCTTCTCTTTTTATCCCCTCTGTCTAACTACATATATTCTGAATAATAAGTTATATGAAGAGAACCAAGAGGACAAAACTATGGAAAAACAGACTCATTGATTCTGCCTACCTCTTCAAGCTATGCTTTTTTATTCATTCATTCATTCATTCATTCATTCATTCATTCGTCCGTTCATTTATTTATTTATTTATTCATTCATCCATTCATTTATTTATTTATTTGTTTGTTTGTTCATTTATTTATTCATTTATTTATTTGTTTGTTTGTTTGTTTATCTATCTATCTACCTACCGATCTATCTATTCATTCATTCATTCATTCATTCATTCATTCATTTTTGCAAGGCATTGGCACAGCTAATGATTAAGTGCCTGATGTTGGATCCACCTGACTCTAGGGCCAGTGTTCTATCCACTCCGCTAGCTCCACCTAGCTGCCCCTAGACTATGCCTTTAGAAGACTACACTGATTTCTTTATGTGCATTGGGACGAGGTATATATGCCTCCTTTCTAGACACTATTTGAACTGAAAATAATAATCAACAATAGCAACAAATAATAAAGACAACTGATATTTACAAAGTACATTATATACTATATCTCATTTTGTTCTCACAGAATTTCTGTGAGGTATATACTATGTATCATTGTGCCCCTTTTCTAGATGAAAGAACTGAGGCTAGCAAAGTCAAGTAACTTGCCTATGGTCATCCAGTTAGTAAATTTTTAACTTTAGAACTCATACTTCCTAAATCCTAATGCAACATCACTCTATAAACTGGAACAAGCAGCACATTTCTCTATTCTTGACTTTCATCCTTCCCCACATTAAATTCCTCCCTAATATGTTTCAAGGAATTAGCTGGAGAACAGTCTAAGATGAAGTGATCTATTTGCTAACTCTGCAGAGGGGCTCAGTGTTATGTAATATTCTCATAAATCTCCAAAAAAAGTAAAATTAGTCTTCATATGAAAATCTTTGGAAGGATAAGAAATGACATAAAGTTAAGAGTTAAAATCAGTGGATTCCTTTCAAAAGTAAAATGTGAATATTTGACAAGTTCTCAGTTATTACTTTCTCTATTCACAAGATAAAAGAAATTAAAGAGATAGGTTTGAATTTTCTATTTTTTTCATTTCTAAAGTAATTTCTCTCTGCTATAGTAACCTCATTGGTTTCATTTAACTTAATGCTTTGTCAGAGTTCATACAAATGAAAAATTCTTATAACTAAATTAATCTTTTACTTTATTCTCTTTAGCAATTGCTTCAGAAATAGTGTTCCTTAATTACTTTAGATATAATTATAGGACATATTGACATTGTTTTGGAAGTTCCTAAAACTTACTCAGATTTGGGGGGGGAGTGATGATATCACAACTCTAAAGTTTTATAATTAAATTTTTTTTTTTAGATTTTTGCAAGGCAATGGGGTTAAGTGGCTTGCCCAAGGCCACACAGCTAGGTAATTATATATTAAGTGTCTGAGGCTGGATCTGAACTCAGGTACTCCTGACTCCAGGGCCGGTGCTCTATCCACTGTGCCACCTAGCCACCCCTATAATTTAGATCTTCAAAGCATTATAAGACTAAAACCATCTCAAATTTTAAACCTTTGGTTGATATGTAAAGTTCTCAAAAAGTGCTGATTTTGCAAGAGTAAAAGGGACTCCGTATGACTCCCTCTAAAATTATTTTCCTCCTATCTAGTCTATACTAAAAGCAAATACAGTTTTCATCTATGACACTTCTTTAAATTAGAAAGGGGAAAACAATGACTTTACCATTCAAATCTTTAAACAAAGGTTGGAAATCCATTTCATTTTAGAACATTTTTTCTAGTAAGGAGTTAAATACTTTGTCAAATGTTTTATGGGTATAACAGGTATTTTTGGTCAGTTATTTGAGTGCATACAGTGCAATTTTTTGAATCAGCAAGAATGGTTGAAGGCTTCATTATACACCTGTGTTTTTTTTTTCCTTACAACCATTCAAGCAGCTTAAAACATTCATTATCATCTTCTAATCCCATATGATGAGGTCAATTCTCCCAAATCCCTATGAATAATAGAAGTAGTTGTTCATGTGTAAGCTCATGTGGGAATATTAATCTGTGCTAACACAGGGCAATGGAAGGTCACCTTCTGTTCCACAAAGGAGTAGAAAAGCTCTGAATGAAGTTAATTGACCATCTGGATGGTGCCATTGGTAAGAGTGTAGATAGGGTCAGAAGATGGGGGTCATATATGAAATTGTGAGAGGACCAGACTATGCACAAATGAAATTTCCCAGGTGTGCTGGGATTGTTCAGAGGCATTAGTGTCCACTCTGATAATGTATCCCAATTACTTCTAAATCATTCACAATAGTTGCTTTCTTAGTAGGAGTTGCCACACCTAAGGTATCAGTTCTTTCCTTAAATGAGGCAAAACCCCAATTTAAACTGAGAACCTTGGAAATGGTCCAATTGAGGTATTTTCAAGGGAAGAGAGGTATTGATTATGTACTCTGAAATAGTCATGAGGTCTTCTTGTGGAAGAAAATAAGTGGAAATTTGGGATAGCTTCAAATCTTTTTGATACTTTTACCATTTTAACATAAAATGTTTCCACAATAAAAAAGACCCTTCTTTGACATATACTAAGCATTAGAGGATTTGAGAGATCTTATGACCTCAGAGGCTTAGTCTGAAGTCTTCACCATTGGTAATAATACATTTCATCCTTGCTCTTCAGCATGACCACAGTTTGTAGTGTTAATGTTCTGTCCCCAAATTGCTAATGACATGTGGTTTTGTGAGTTGTGGTTTTCTTTACATATTGTGAATCAAAGAGTTGAACTATGTCATGCAGTTTCAAAAATATTTTTATTTTCTTGAATAGCCATACTGTCTGAGCAATGTCTTTATTGCCTCTTTTCATGTGGAGAGACAGAGATGTGACAAGACAACACTAAGGTGCCACATCAAACCTGAAAGACAGAATTATTATAGCATTTAGAAAAGCTTACAAAATAATTCATTATGATGCATATGGATGGTATGGAAAGCTAACATTGCTGGGTTATGACTTTTCAAATACATTCATAAAGATAATACAAATATCACCTGGCAATTCTCATGCTCATATAATCTGTTTTCCCTGAAGTTTTCAGCAAAAGTGCAAAGTTGCACATCCTTGGTGCCCCTCAAACTATGCAATGAAATTGCATTATGTCATAAAAATGAGTTTGTTATCACTTCATGTGAATGAGATACTGGCATACTATATGCCTATTGGCTTTCTTCGTTCACACCGAAAGTTCAAAGTCTTTAATTATTAGGCTATTTATTTTTCTGGGAGCAGCATATTTTTTATTATGGCCACCAAAATAAAATTTTCTGGGATAAATCTGAAAAACAATAAAAAAAAAAGAAGAGGCCATAATTGAATTACTTATGACTGCTCCCTTGAGCACATCCCTTATGCAAAAACAAGTTACAAGATAGTTAACTTGTTTACAAACTTTACTGAGAAAATCCTTTTAAAATTGAAGTAGGCGAGACCTCAGATGTCACCTACCTTAAAGATGTTATAATCTGATGCTGATTGTCCTCAGGACTTCTCTAGTCATGTTTGTAAAAGTAAAAATCTCCACAAAGCTGCCTCACAGATATTTTAAACAGAGAGCCCTGCTGATTCAGTACCGTGCACAAGCAAGGAGGAGGTTGATGAAGACTCCACAAGAGAGAGGGAGGAGAGACAGGCCAGGTGGGATGGCTCAGAATACCAGCAAAGAGATATGATGGAGGCCTTGGCCCCAGTTGTTGAGAGGGACCAGGAGTTCTCATTGGACTATTTGGTGAGATGGGTGATGGTAGCCGATGGTCTCAATCCATATATTGTCTGCCCCACCCTCTATTCCCACAAAATAGCATCACTGGCACTCTTGTTGGCATGACAGTCCCAGGAACAAGGTCAAAGTCTCCCCTTTTCATCCCTCAAAGATGTCCCTCCACTTCAGAATCATGGCACCTTGGTGGAACCACATATGTCTGTCTGTGCTGCGCCTGTGGTGTAGTAGTACAAGGGATGGCTGCACACTGTCCAGAGCTTTCAAGTCCCTCACTGGGCACTAAATGGAAGGAAAGAAGAGAAAAAATACGCAAAGGGAAAGCAACAAAATCAATGTTAACCCAATAAAATATTAAATCATACAGGACACATATTTCACTTCTATATTTTAAGAAGTTATTGTATAATGACTTTTAAAACTTCTTAGTAATGTTCTTTTATTACTAAATGTCTAGGTTCCCATTGCTGACATAGGCAAGTCAAAGAAAAATGTATTTTCCAATTACATCCAATACTCCTTTGGTTGTGTGAATATAATAAAAATTAGCATTTATAGAGTGCTTTACAGGTTTATAAAGTATCTAGAAATATGATTTCATTTGGTCCTCACAGCAAGTTCCATTTTATAGATGAGGAAACTGTTTGAAGGAAAGAGTTTGAGGAAAGAGTTTGAAGTGATTTATCCTGGATCACACAGCTAAAAATTGTCAAAAAAATTGAATTGGGGTTTTCCTTACTCTAGTTCTAATGCTTTATCTTCTAATCGTAACATAAGTAGATGTGGTAGGACTTGGATTTATAATTTTTTTTTGGTATAGGTGAATCCTGGATGAAGAAACTGCCCCTACTAAGACAAGTTGGCACCTTCTCTTAGAAGGTTCTTTTAGAACCATAGAGATTTGCCTATAGCCATGAAAGAATAGGAGCAACAGGTACTTTCTTTCAGAGACAGAACTTTTTAATTTTAATTTTTTTTAAAAAAGGTACTCTGAGACAATTATATGCTAAATGATTTTGGCAAGGGAATCAGACAGTACAGAAATAGCCAATTCAATTGAATCAAGAATTATTTTATAGGGGGGTTTCTTAATTAAAATTATTTTAAGAAGTTACTGTAGAACATAGGTTCCTTGATAACAAAACCCTGGTCTTATGTCTTTATAGATAATACCAAAGACAAATATACAATGGATGATCACTCTTCTAACAGAGCCAGATAAACATAAAATTGTGAAGTAGCAAGATTTGTTTTCAGCATCAAGAGTATCTCCACTTCCTCAGTCTTCCTCATGTTCCCCGCCTTCTAAATACAGAGTGTGTCATTCACTTCCCTTATGTCCTTATTGTTTTGCCCTTCCTGGTCTTGTCCTTCCTTAAGTTTCTCATTATCTGAGATTCTGCCCCATTACAGTAAATCTGTTATAGTCAAAATAGCACTGGACCATGAGACCTAGATTCAACTCTCAGATCTGCCAGCAAATAATTTCATGACTTTTGGTAAATCAGTTCAACACTTTTGGCTTCAATTTCCTCATCTCAAATGAGATGATCCCTAAGGTGCCTCAAGTTTAGCACACTGTCAGTAGACTTTGGAGACAGAGTTCAATCCTGGTTTACTCATATGATTTTGGGAAAGATAAGACTACTCTTTGGACTTCAGTTTCTTCATTGGCAAAATGGTTTCTGATATATATCTACTATATCAGGTTACATTTTAAATATTGCATTTAGTTCTGGGTGCCACATTTTAGAAAGGATATTGACAATCTGGAGAGGTCAACAGGAATATGACTAGAGCAAGGTGAAGAATAGAGGTCCAACCATATAAGAATTGACTGAAGGAACTGGGGATATTTAGCTTGAAGAAGAAAAGACTTGTAAAAGGTATAGATATTACTGCCTTCAAGTATTTTAAAGGCTAGCATGCAGAAGAGTTCATTTTTTCCTGCTTATCCCCAGAGAACAAAATTAGGAGCAACAGGTAGAAAACTTAAAACTATCCCAAAGTGGAATAGGTTGTCTTGGGAGATAATAGTTTTCTCTTCTTTAAGCAGGACTGGATGACAACTTGTCAGGGATATTGTAGGGAAGATCTCTGTTTGATTATAGGTTGGACTGAGTGATCCCTAAGATCCCTCAGGGTATTCTGGAATTTGAAGTACAAAAGGAACTGTATATAAGAACAGGATTTGTTGCATTATAGCAGTCTAAACAGTTCAAGTATATATTTCTACCCATTCTCTTGAGGAAAATGAAACAAAAAAATGTACAAATCATACATCATTCGCATTCAATATGTCAGTTAATCTCTGTGATTGTTCTAATTAACTGTCACAATTTGGAGGTCATGAAAGGAAAATCTAAATACTCAAATAAGGAAAAGTATTCATCTTATAAAAACAATGCATTTCCAGAGTATCTTCAACTTCTGACTTCTCCTTTGATCTAAATAATAGTAGAAATTAGTGGTTTTCAATTTAAAAATGTTTGTCATGGATATTTTTTCTTCTTTTAAGTAATTAACAGCCTTCTAGGTTTCTTTGATCCCTTTTTGAATGTGTTTAACATAACATAACTATTTGAATTCTGCCATCTTACCAAAAACATCATCATTGTATATTTGTATTATTATTATTTGCAGTATCCTTTTGCATAATTTTTGTCATTCTGATATTATCTCCTATTTGTCTGTCTGTGACCATTGTATCCCAATTCTGCACAGAAGAACATAAGTTCCTTGAGAGCAGGGATTATTTTTCATTTTTTGGTCCCTGGAAGCCCAGCATCTATTGAAAAGTCTTGCCCATTTTGTACTGAACCAGTGACTTTATTGGCATAGAAAACTATCCAGGAGGAAACTCCCTTTAATTGCTAACTGGCAGCTTCCCTGTAATTTAAGGATTGAGAGAGCTGACTACAGGTTCTGAGGAGTTCCTTAGGATAATCCAGGTTTCAGAGCTAGGAATTGAACCCAGGCTATTCTGACTCTGAGACTATTTTCCCATCCACTATTTCAGGTTTCCCCCTTTTGTTGGAGGGGGTTTTTAATCCTGAACTCCTTCCTCTTATTGAAGTTATTAAATTTTCAGTGTGAACATTTGCATCTGAGAAATTAGCAATTGCTTGATTTTTCTAGACTTAAAAAAAGTGTTTAAAAAGGAGATTAACTTAAAAATGTATATGTATATTTCTCTCTCCACCCCCTTCTCCCTCCAGCTCCCAACTCAGGTAGTTAACCATTTACCAGCATGTTACTTGGTTGCTCAATAAACAGCATTTCAGTTCAGAGGGAGCACAGTAGCAGACTCAGGAATGAAGTCATCACCAGAGTAGAGTTCTGATGACTATAGCACAACATTAACAACAATGACAACAATAATCTATGACAATTAAGGGCACTTTAAAGTTTTCAAAGCTTTACATTATCACATTTGAGCCTTAACATCCCTGTCTATAACCAAGTCCTATCTTTTCTTCTCTATAAATCTAATTCTTTGATTATTGGCTTTCCATGGTTCCTTCTAAATATGGTTTCTTACTGCAGACCTGCATTACCTATTGCCTTCTAGACTCATCTTCCCCAAATCTGCTTCTTTTCTTGGCTTCCCTATATTTTTGTTCATGACAGTATCATTTTTTTTCCAGTCACCTAAACTACAAACTTGGCAGTCATCTACCCTTTCAGTTAATCAGTCACCAAAAACCATTCCTTTTGCTACTAAAAGGCTACTTGAATATATTACTTTATTAACTTCTGCCTAGGTTATTGTAATGACCCCCTGGTATATCATATTGCCTCGAGTCTCTCATTCAGTCTATTCACCAAAGCCATTTAAATCTTCCCTAATGCATAGTCCTGATTATACCACTCTGTCTTTTAATTTCTATGGGTCTACACCTTAAACTGACATTCAAAGTCCTGTAAAGTCTGACCCTCAAACCACCTTTCCATTCTAATCTTCTACTAAGATTTTTCTTTTCCTTTTCAATAGCCCATTGACATAAGTACAGTTGGTATTACTATCCATGTTTTACACACAAGAGTTTGTTCATCAATTACAGAACTAATAAATATCTGAGCTGGGACTTAGTAAATGATTGGTTGAATCCAGACTGTCTTTCAGGTATATAATTGGCAAATGCAAAAAGGTTGAATAGCCCAAAAGTGTATAATTCTTTAAATGTGTTTGACATGGATTGAAAAATTACTTGGTACAATGGATAGTATACTGGATTTGGAATCAGTTTACCTGAGTGCCAGGGTTGATTTTGACACTTTCATTAATTTTCTGAGCCTTAGTTTCCTCATCTTTAAAATGGGATCATTGGAACTGATGGAATCCAGGCTACCTTTTAAGTTTATGGTCTTATAAATTAAATTAATCTACAGGGCAAAATATGCAAATTTCCTTTGTGGCTACATTTTCTTCTCTTTTTGGTTATAGTTTAGAAACATTACAGAAATTGTTTGCTATGAATTTTAACAGTTAAGATGTCCTGGGCAAGGTAAGATCAACACATAAATACACTTTCTTAGAGGGCTTCCTAAGTATTTTGATTGAGTTGATTAAAAATGGAGGAGCAATCTATATCATAGCAGTCTAGCCTCCCAAAGAGAAGGAGCCAAGAAAGGAATTGCAAACACTAAAGGTGTACTTAGGATTTTAGCTGTTGTAACAGATTTTAGATCTTTCTTTGCATTCCATTTTCATATATATATATATATATATATATATATGTATATATACATATTAAGCAAAAATAAACCATCAAAGATAGGGATTTATTAAGTGTAAGTGTAAAGAATTATGTAAGGAAGCTTCCACAGCAGAGTGAAGAAAGTATTATGCATGGACTGAAGAGAAATAGGCTCAAAGCCCACCTCTGACTCTTAATGGTTTGTGAATGGGTAAGTCATGTAACCTTTATGCATCTCAGATAATTCCCTAGAACTTCTTTTACAATGTTTTTGTGATATGTATTAAAAGGAGGTTACACACAGCAACTTCGTCATACTAAAGATACTCATAGATACATCTAATTTTCCCCCACCTAACAATTTAACACAGAATAAAATAAGAATGCAATGAAATAGCCCACCCATGGCAAGCATTAGGTAAAATTATGAAGGAAGCATACTGTGTTTTCAGTGTCCTTCAGTTCCCTTTTCTCTGCTTTTATCTTCCTCTCCTTTCAATGTCCTTCAAAGTACCCAGTGGTCTCAAGTAGAACTAGTGTCATCCTATCATCTTTAGTAAAACTATGATCTGAAAAACAATTTTCACTAAGTTATAAGGAATATGGTAATTCAAAAGGACTTCTGAGGTTACCTAGTATAACTTCTTCATTTAACTGAATCCTTGTTCAAGGCTTCCTTGCTAGTTAGGGAAGAAATGGGATTATCTATCAGTCCTCCTAATTCTCTCCAATGTCTAGTTGCTATTCCTTTGGATCATGCTAATAATGTGCCATTTTAGAAGGAGGAGTCTATACTTTGAGAGTATTCCTGTATAGAAATTGCCATGAATCTCCAACAAGTGCTATCATGTTTATCAGAATACAACACGAGAAACAGTGAATGGAAGCTGGAAAGAGAAAAAAAATGTATTTTTCATATATGATAGAAAATGTAATGAAGATCTTCCTAATAATTTGAACAGTAGAAAAATGGAGTGACCTGCTTCAGTAGGTAAAGGGTTCCATTTCAATGGAAAACTTTAAATAAAGACTAAATTGCCACTGATTGGTTATGTTGTAATAGTTATTTTTTTGAGGTATGAATTGTACTAAATAGCCACTAAAATACCTTCCAGCTCTGATGTTCTATGATTCTATGTCAGTCAGCATAACCCTAGATTAAGGGACATATTTAAAAGGGGGAAGGCTTCCCTGTTGTCCTTCAAATCAAATTATAGAGGCCACCATCTTTCCCACTCATTTGTAAACCTTTCCTGCTCCTATTATTGTTGGAATGCTATGCTAAATATAATGGCCTCTTGATCACAACTGAAACTGCTTCACTCACCAGTTCAATAGAGCAAAATTTGAGTTTAAAATATTCTGAGAAATTTTTGACTATAACCTAGCTTTCCAGGCTTATGTTATATTACTCTCTGTCACTCGCTTTATGTTGCAGTCAAATTGGTCTACTTGCCATTACTTCTTATAGGACATCACATCTCTTGCCTCTGTGCTTGTGAAGGTCTTCTTTCATCTCACTTACATATGCTGATATCATTAGTTATCTTTAAGGGTCAACCACAGTACCTTGGAGCACACTAATCTTACTTCACTACTTTGCAAGGACTCTACCTACATTAATATTTACAAATCTATGTTTGTCTTTTGCTCTGACAGAATGTAAACCTCTCAGGGACTGGGATTTTTGTTTTTATATTTGAATGGCTAGCATCTAAAATAGAGTCTTATATTAATAAATGCTTGTTCAATTGAATGGAATTGACTGAACATAGATGCCATAGTTATTATCAGTCCCATCATTTTAAAAGAGTCAAATTATTTTTAAGGTCTATTTTATTGTCTTAGTTTAGGTTTTTATTTTTAGGAATAGTGAAATCTGACTAAAATTTGTTCTCTTTATTTTATATATATAAGATTTTGAAGTTTATAAGAATCGAGACTATTAAAGAATATGATTGAATAAAAACTATCTACATTAAAATATTCTGTGGTCCTTCAGTTCAAGGTTTGCATCATATTTCTTGTCCTTGATTCAACATAATGTACATTTATAAAATCATATATAAGCAAGTTATAAAGTAGATTGATGTATATTAGTGTCTTTCCAACCTGCATTTATTTCTTGAACTCAGAGAATGATTAAATACTTAAGTCTCTATTTTGTTAAATGTTCAAGAAAGAATCAGACATAAATTTGAAGCTCTAGCTTATTATTTTGTCATTGGGTGTTGTTTAAAAAAGAAACACAACAGGGATCCTCCAAACTGACCAGAAAACTGCTTTGCAAGCCTCTATTTCAGTTGGGAAGCAGCAGTATATTTGAGGATTCTGGACTCCCTGAAACATATTGCTTTGGTCTGATTGGACTGCTGACTCTTTTGGCCAGAGTCCCCAAATTCCCTTAATAGCATACTGTACTATACAAAACTGATTTCCAAAGGATTGGCTTATATCCCCCCCATCCCTCCTTGAGGAGAGTAATTATTGCTTCAATAAAATGCTTGGGGGTGGTGGTAGAATCTAGCATCCTGTTGAGCCATCAATAGAATTTTGGGGCCTAGGGAAAGTGGCATGAAACACACTACAAATTCAGTTGGTAAATGGAACAGTTGAGAACCCCCTCCCAATTTTTAAAGTATTTATTAAGCCCTTTTAATGTTCCAGATCTGTGTCATGTAGCTGAGAATGAAAATTCAAAAAATAAAATAAAATTAGAGCCCCTGCTTATGAGGATATTACCTTTTCTTGTACTACTGGGACCTAAGACACTAAAAGCCCACTTCTAGGGAAACCACCTGAGAAAGGGAAACAAGGTAAATCTAAGAAGTTCATCTGAAATTTAAATATAACCCCCACAACAACAGTAACTAACATCTATATCATGCTTTAAGGTTTGCAAAGTGCTTTATAAACATAATTTCATTTAATCCCTACAACAACCCTGAAAGAAAATGCTATTAATAATTTTCCTCTTGAAGATGTTTGAAGAAGCAAATAGATGTTTGGTTAACTTGCCTAGGCTCATATAGCTAGAAAATGTCTAAGACAGCATTTGCACTTAGGTTTCCTCACTTGAAGTCCAAAATACTAAGGACTAGGTCATCTAATTGATCACATTTAAACAGTGGGAAGAGGAGGCTGCCACCTTGCTGTTTCCCACTTTGATTAATTATTTTTGTTAATTAGGTGTCAATCTCCATGGTTTCTGTATTGAGAGAGAATTGAAATGACTATTTCATCCTCTTAAAATTTCATCATCAAAGCCCAATTACCCAACCCTAGTTAAACACAGAAACACTAAATTGTGATTAATAATAAAAGTAAAACTAATAAATTTTTTCACTTAGCTTTAAGGGTTCCAAAGAGCTATTCATACATTTTATCTTGTCTGGTCCTTACAACAACTCTGTGAGATATTATACCTATTTTATAGATAAGAAACTGAGGCTGAAAGAAGGTTAAGTGACTTTTCCAGAGCCAAAAAACTAGTAAGCATTTGAGGAGAGATTAGAACTTCTGACTCAGGTCCAGGGCTCTTACCTACTCTATCACTTAGCTTTAAATAATACAAGCCTTCAATACATTTTCTTGGTCATGTGGGTGCTAAAGAAAATAATTATTAATTGGTTGATTGATTGGCTGCTTGAAATTGAAAATGAAGTTCATTTACCATGTGTGACCATTAACATTTTCCTGACTTATTTCTCATGAGAAATTGAACCTAACACATCCCAAGACCTCCATTCAAAGTTAAAAAAATATGCCCCTGCCCTCAGCTTTATGAGCCCACAAAACCAGAACATACAAAGAAAATATTCTCAAACACTGAGCACCTAGAATTTAGTTTATGGAAAGTTTCAAATATGATATTTGAAAATATGGGATTATATTCATTCAGGTAAAACTTTTAGAAAATAATCTTATGCATTTCTATGACTGAAAAAAAGTTCACCTTCTGGTGGCCAACAATCAGGAATAGTCATCATAGCCCTCAATTGATAGTCATTGAAAGATATTATCAGGATTCATTGTAGATCCTTGCTTTCCAGTTTGAGAGAGAGAGAGAGAGAGAGAGAGAGAGAGAGAGAGAGAGAGAGAGAGAATTGATGTCCAACTTGTTTAGCCTTAGGATATTAGGGTCACCTCCAGTCTACAAAGAGCCTTCAGAGGAGAACTTTTGTGGATAAATTTATAACACATTTAATTTAATTTAATACCTTGTGAAAATGCAACTTCTATTTTTATAATTTTAAGAAGAAAAGTCTATGTGAGACACACTGCTCCCTAATTTTTAGGTATCACCATTTTCCTTTTTTAGAATGTTCATTCTTTTAATTCTATTCTATTCAGGCTATTTATTTCTACTGTTCATTCAACTCTTTTGCTGCTATTGCTCCTCTTTTGTATGTTTAAAATAACTTAATTTTGTCTTCACTGATATAAGATTGAATTTAACCTTTACATTCTTCTAAATCCTCATTAGGATAGGTAGATGGGTGTTAAAACAAAAAGGACAAGTCATCAGGAAAATCTTTGCCAATTCCTTAAGTTTTAATCCCAGTTAAACTGTGCATATCTCACAAAGATAGCTTAATAAGCAATAATACATTATTTTTAAGAGGTTATTAATTGATAAAGGTTTTAAAGGGAGATGGTTTTCCCACTTGTACTAAATCAGCATATTTTCTCAGAAGACTTAATTATAATTGTTTTGTTTAGCAAATCTATTACTTCAACAACCTCATTAAGTTAAGTAGTCACCACTGGGCATATATGTTCTTTCTTTAGTAGAAATATGTTGGTGCAAAAAAGCACAGTCTTATTTCAATGGAGAAACAGGGAGCTTTTTATTTTATAGTGAAGGGAAACTGATGGCCATTCCTGTTGAGTCATGGTTCAGTCTATAAGGGGTATCTGTAAAACTATAAGGCTTTTAATTTTCAGTGTATATATGTATATATATATATATATATATATATATATATATATATATATATATGTATAATAGAATTATACCCAAATGTGTGTTGTCCCTCAAAACCCTCATCCTGAGAGACTATTCCTTTTTTTCTCATTCCAAAGATGTTGACATTGCTGACTCTGTTTTTTGGAACTCATTGTGAACTGTATTGGCAATTTACAAGCCACACACACACAAATCACTCTCCATTACTTTATAATTACATCTCATCTTTTACCTCAAATGGCACTATTCAGTGGCTCAGGATGACTTTTGGCTGCTTCAAAAAAAATGAAATGCACCTTCCAAGGAAACAGATTTTATGCCATTGAAGAAATTCAGAAACATTCAATTCAAACATTATTAAACACCTAATATGTGCTAGACACTCTGGTACAATTGAAGGTATAGAGACAAAAAATTTAATATACTTCTGGGTCTCAAATAGCTTTTGTTCTACTGGATGGCCATGATCTCCAATAGCAATCAAAAAAATAGTTGTAAAAGTTTTTTATCAATGCATGATGGAAATGAATGTCACCCCTGCCACAGTGAACACCTTGGAAAGACAAAAGTTCACTTGGATGTATCAGTGTTGGGATATCTGTTGTCTTATTACCTTTTAGTCACATCCCATACATATTTTATTATTTATAATAAAAATATTTATAGAGCAAATCTATAAAGTTAATGTATGAAAGCATTAAAAATGTGATTATGTTTATTCTGCAAATATTATCTAGCTAGGCTCATTACATAATGGATTTTTACTGTTTTCCACTTTTAAGCTTAGGTTTGATGACTTTTCTTTAGTGTTCCTACCAAATCCAGCATTTCTAGTTTTGGTGTTTTCTGTAATCTCATTAGATTGCAAAGTCCTTGAGGGCTGGGACCATCTTTTGTATTTTTTTATATCCCCAAAGCTTAGTACATCTGCTTGCCACATGCTTAATAAAAGTTTATTTATTAATTAACATTTAGCTTAAACTTTTTCTCCATCTTTTGTATTAAATAAAGTTTTATGCACACTTCACTTGACTATTCTACATATTTGCATCACTTTTACATTTTAAAACTAATATATATTTGTGTATATTTGATTTTTCAATGAACAGTGTATCTAAGAACTAAGGTACAAAATCTACACACAATTTTTCCTATGTATCAATAAGAAACAATTCTGTATTCAATATGGCAAAATTCATCGTTAGGGATCTAGGGTTGAGACTAGTTTAAATATGACTACTATTTTATTTGAACAGAAAGGGTTAAAAATAAAGAGAAAATCATATTATACCTCACATTATGGACTCAAAAGCATTCTCTTTTGAGCCTCCAGATGACTCTCTGAACAGAGTACCACAGTAATTATTTTATTTCCATTTTTTCGCAATTATTATTTTATCCTTATTTTACAAATAAGCGAATCACCCAGAGAGGTAAAATCACTTCCCTAAGTTCATAGCTTCTTAGTGGCAGAGATAACTAGTCTCCAAACTCTAAGGCCTATATTCTTTCCCACCATACCTTGTTATTTAAAAGAAAAAAAATACATAAAAGATCTAAATTTCAGGCTTAAAAAATAACTGAATGAAACCTTAAGAACTGAATAGCTAGATACTATTCTTTAGCTAAATTTTTTAGGTACTTGAAAACTTCATTTATGTAGGAATTAATTATATTTTCTTTCCCCTGAGATAAGCATTACATTCTATGGAAAATGCATTCAAAATATGAATTCTTTATGTCTCATAATATTTTTTAACTTCATATTTCTGTTTTCCAATGCTGTCCTTGTTTAACAACCCCATGACATCCTTCCTTTGTGAAATTCCATTGGGCTTTTATTTAGGACAAATAAAAAATTTGATTCAAAGCAATGTTGTTCTTAATATGATATTTGTTCATTATTTCTGAAAGTAATAAACAATTTAGGCATGATGTAAATCTTAAATACCCAATTCAGTGTTTCTATTAAAGAAAGGCTATATCTATATATACTTGCTATTCTAGTTATTATTATACAGACCAATTAGTTTATTAAACTGTCCAATTCCAATTAAACATCTGGCTTGACTGATTTTTCTTACTGAACTGTTTGGTGACTCTATCTACTGGCACACATTGTTTTGGAGCAGTGAATCATAAAATTTAGATTTGAACCTTAGGGATCATCTGGTCTATACTCTTCACTCTTCAAATTCCAAAAGCCAATTTGCTCCTGAAATTTCATTATGACATTGTGTTTTTTAAATGAATCTTATTTGTAACAAGTGAAGGTAAATTTATTTTTATTTTATTCTCAACATAACTTGAAGAGGAGTATACAGCACTGGACCATGATACAGCTTGCTTGCAAGGAGCTGTAAGAAACCAGTGTTCCTCACTAGGGAGGCCCTTGATTCTTTTCTACTCCAATTCAGATGGGAAAAGAAAAAGAATTAACCACAGGTTAATTGAGATGGAAGGACAGACTAAAAGCTACTAAAATTTCCCCTTCTCTGGTCACAAATTGCTCAATACCACTTTGATCCTATGCAAACTTGTCTCCAAGAAGACTCTTGATGATATGTATATGATCTTGACTTAAAATCATTTGTGTAGGAATGATGTTTTTTTTTTTCTCCTGGGATAAGATAATGTCTTTACACTCTCTTACTTTCCTTTCATTGAAAGGGTCTCTTAGATGGGCGGTTGCGGGGGGGGGGGGGGGGGGTGGCTCAAGGAATAGCTCACAGATCTAAAGGACATTTGTTGAACCCTGATCTAGTCCAATATTACAATGTTGACAACTCCAGCAGGACATTGTTGACAAATGATCATACAAACTCTTTTTGAATCCCTCCAATGACTGGAGTGTCGGATGGCTATAATTAATAGAATTGACTTTTCATATTTAAATGAAAATTTATCTCTCTACAGTTTTTATCATTGATAGAAGTTTTAAAGACTTCTGGAGCAGCAAACATAGATTTGACTTCCTTTTCCTTGAGTTAATTCTTCAAATACATGAAGCCTATCATCACTACCTCCTCCACTTTGTTTCCAAATCTCTTCCTCCTCAGAATAAACATCTCTAGCTCCTTCAATTGATCTCCAAATGACTCAAGTTTCAGATCATTCATAATCCTAATTGCTTTTCTTTGGTTATTTGATAAACTACTGACAATCACAATATCTTTCTATACATATGGTTCCCTGAATTGAACACAACCTTAGTAACTGCTACTAGAGTATTCCTATAGACATCTTGAATAATTATATATCAAAAATATTATTCAAAAGGAGGAAACTTTCCTTAAATAATCTTTTTATGTGTGAGGAAAATATTTTACTAAGCTATTAACAGTATATTAACAGTATTTTTCAATCCTTCCATATTTCCAAAAGTATTTAAGCTATAGTGGGGTTATGTGAGGTAAATGTGTAATAAACTAAAACAGCTATAATCTTAGTATTTTTCCCAACACCTTTGCCTTACACACTCAAATAACCAAAACAAAAATCATCTTTCAGATTATGGGAAATAAGTTTATTACTTTTTAAAATATATTCAAGAAGAAACATCACTTCGACAAAATATGGTTTTATGTACATTTCCATACACATCTATGGAAATGTAGACTGGGGACAAACTAATCAATACTTTTATTTGCTGGAGACAAAAAAAATTAAGGAGAGTTGTATAGTTAAAAATTTAGATTATTTTTCTCTGAATAGCTATTTGAAAATCTACATTTAATTTTATTAAATATATGTCATTACTAGGAATAATAGAATGGCATTTTTATTTACTCTAGATTTGATATCATTTGCACTTTACTTTTTCTTGAACAGAAATTAACCTAATACTCCAAAGGATTTGTATGTATAATGATAATCAAAGCAAAATAAGCATTAATATTGTTGATTAAAAAAATTCATAAATTCAGAGTGGGAATAGCACTGGACTTGAACATAGAAGACCTGGGTTTGAATCTAATCTTATCCACTCACTTTTCACATGACCTCGGGGAAGGCACTTAATTTTTTTCAATCTATTTCCTTCATCAATAAAAATATTTAAAAATGACTACATTTCCCCTACCTTTAAAGGGTTGTTTCGAGGACCAAGTGATGACTCTATTGTAAACTCAGGAATGCTGCTTAAGTTATTCAATTTACTATTTGGAAAAATAGATTTCACTTAATTCTTTAATTTGTGGGTTAATGTGTAAGAGAAAGAATAATTTATTAATTATAAATTGTATTTATGATTACAGTTTGAATTTTCAGACACTAAGCTTTGTCAAGATTTTATATTGGTCCTCCCAGTAGACATGATGAATACTCTTGCTCAGATGATTCATCATCAAAAGAACCACTTTAACTGTGGTCATTCTTTTGCATAATGTAAATAGAAGCCTAAGCTATTCATTCTTAGTGGAATGTGTGCATCTATCATGTATAACATGCAAGTAAATGTTTTACCTTGAAACATTATCTGAAACATTAATAAATATGCCTTGCTTTGTAGAGAAGGAAATTAGTCACATACAGAGTATCCATTTAAAAGTCTATGCTTAGACAGAACTTGGACATTGACTAGAGTAAAACAGAATTCAAGCAAATATGAGAGTGGGTACATTATCTTCTCATGACCAGCACCTAGCACAGAGTCTAAATGTTTGTTGAGTTGGACTGAATACAGTTATCTGTATTATATTTAAAAGAACTGAATAAAAAAAAATTCCCTAGTGATTGACTTCTATGCCATTTCCCCTGTGAATCCCTAATTTAATCTAATTTAAGCAGAGGGTGTATTAATTTTTTTCTCTTCCTCCTACTGAAATTGCTAGGAGAATATGTGTTTTGCTGATTTTTGGAGGGGAGAAATCATGTGATGTGCTTTGAGATGTGAAAGTGTAAAACTTAAGTAGTTTTTTACTACAATGCCAAAAATGTTTTTTTCAAGGCACTACATCTATGATTTATTATAATCAGATTCCTGTCTTAGTTAATTACACATAAAGTTGAGGTCCTAAGACTTCTGAAGTTTTTGAGGCTCATGCCATATATTTTATGGTCATTTTTTTTAATCATGAGGTATCTTAGGACCAGAAGTGTCTATGTATAACAAACAAATGAATTTCTAATTATAGAACAAAGTAATAGTCAGGCACCTCAGCTGCATTCATTACCTAAGCTAGAGGTGCAGGAATATTAACATCTAGGGACCTTCAAATTACAATTTACAATGGAAGACAACAGAGCTCTTTAAAAAGCTTACTTTGGGGGCGGCTAGGTGGCACAGTGGATAAAGCACCCGCTCTGGAGTCAGGAGTACCTGGGTTCAAATCTGGTTTCAGACACTTAATAATTACCTAGCTGTGTGGCCTTGGGCAAGCCACTTAACCCCATTTGCCTTGCAAAAAAAAACACCTAAAAAGCTTACTTTGACAGTTTTAGTCAAAGTCAAAATTAGATTTTTTTCCATACAAGTATAAAAGTGAATAGGCAATGTGAACTATTTTTTATTTGATATTTCTTTAATTTTTCAAATCATTATTTTGTCTGAAAAAATCTATTTCTTTCTTACTTAAATGTCACAGTTGTAGACATTGGAGAAATTAGCTGGTTGTTTTCCTCCACTCTCAAACACAGCTTTTAATCATGGCTGGAAAATGACATTTCAGCATCATTTCCAGGCTGGGCTTTCATCCCACTTCCAGTTTTGAAGTTCCTGGAAGAACTAGTAGAGATGGGATAAAGGGAGGGTTATATACTTTACCCCAAGTTGTTGAAACCCAGAAAAGCAAAATAAATAATAAAGTAGAGAGAATACAAAATCAGCAGTGCAAGGAAACAATACATAAATAATAGGGCAGACTCTGCATGCTACAGACTCTGGCTCTACCTGATTGCCAAACAAATGTATTCAGGGAATTTGCAGATCCATAAATTATCAACATATTTGAGTATGTTACTTTTTTCTCCCTAACAGGTTTTTCCCCCCCTTCCAGCGGAACATTTCAAAAGGGTGGCAATTGACTTGCTAACAAGAATATTTTTGGAGACCAAATCAAATGCTTCAACCTTTCAGAACTCCAAGTACACCTTATTTAGAAGGAAAGGTTTATATTCTGCTTTTGATCTGCTCTTGAATCATAGAGGAAGGGGAGGGTCTTCCTGGGTTCTCTTCTAAAAACTTGCATGTTTTTCAAGGTGAGTATCTGCTTTAAATCTGTGGGTTTTTCTTTCTTTTTTTTCTTTTTTCAATTACTAGATGGGTTTCCCTTTACAACTGATTGAGTATTGGCTTCCCAATCCCCTGGGCTCACCTTTATGGTCTGTTTAGCAGTGCAGTTATCTTGTGCATACCAATGTGAGGCTGCAAAGCTAACAAAGTCACTTACTTTCAAATCTCTCCCCAGTTCCCATCTTTATGTTCAGTCTCTAGGAAAGATTAGTGAAGATAAATCCCTCTCACCCTCCAAAAAACATGCTTTTAAGCAATCAATTCTGGACCAAACAAGCAAACCAAAGACCTTTGTGCCGCCAACATTCAGCCAAAACGTCCCATCTTAAGACAAAATAGGGAGAAGAAATACTCTTAGGTCAAAACAAGAAATACAGATCACACTCTTAGCTTATTTCCCTCCTCCAGTCTCCCTCCCTTATTACCTCTCAGAATTAAAAAGGCTGGAGCAGGTTAACCTTCCTCCAAGTGGGAAAACCTAGAACTGGTTCTTTCCCTCACACGCCTACCCAACCCACAGTCTGAGACAGTCAAAACAATCTGATACTGCAACTCTGGGTTGGGAGGGGGTGAGGTGGGGGGGGGGGGGTCCTTTCTGGTCATAGAGTATAGCTAACAAATATTTGCCCAGAAGTTGTGGTTTTTCCACTCGTGGCACTTCGGTCCTTATCCCTCTACACATTATTTTCATTTCTCTCTTGCCCCCTTCACCTACTCCTGGTTCTGCCCCTGGGGCTGTGTAAACAAGAAGTGGAGACTCACCAGGGTCACCCTGCTGTCTGAAGGTCAATTCCAGGTCGCCGGTGCTTAGATGTAGTTCTCGCCCGCCGGGTTTCGACCAGGTTGTTGGATCCGAGGGGCTGAAGGCAGTTCTCTTTCTTCCCCCACCCCCATGACCACCTTTTCTCCTTTTTTCCTTGTCTCCACCACCGTCCGTCCCCTCCACCTCTTTCACTCTTTCTCTCTGTCTTTTTTTTTTTAACCCCTGCTCTTTTCTTCTGGGTCTGGCTCTCTTTTTATCAGGCCCCCTCCCCCCCTGTCAAGCAGTCTCCAGCTCCAAGGCTGCCCCGCAGCCCGACTCAGATGCCGTGGTCGCAATCCACATCGCGGCAGATGTACCAGAGGATAACATAGAGGATCAGGAGGATGGCAAAGATGAACAAAGCCACCAGAATCGCCTTGGTCACCGGAGAGATAAGGGACTGCATGTCACCCGGGACCGCTGCAGCCGGAGGAGAAGGTTACTTAGCGATGGTTAACAGAGGTTGGGGCGGGGGAAAGGGAGGGAGGGGGCGGGTGGCGATCACAGGGCACCGTTGGATACTGACGGTCCCTGGCAGCCGCCGCCGCCGCCGCCGCACGGCCAACACCAACACCCGAGCGCCAATACCAGAGGCGCCACCGTGACCTGCTGCACCGCTACCGGGAGGCAGCGAGACCCCCCAATTGTAACCTGTGGTGCATCTGCAGTGGGTCGTGCCAAGTTGACCAAAATAGAGAAAAACGGGATTCTTCTTGCGCTCTTTTTTCTCCTTAGCCCCGTTTTTTTATGTCCAGCGTCTGCGTGGTGTGTGTGTGTGTGTGTGTGTGTGTGTGTGTGTGTGTGAGAGAGAGAGAGAGAGAGAGAGAGAGAGAGAGAGAGAGAGAGAGAGAGAGAGAGAGAGAAGAGATTGTGTTGTAGCTCCGGGGCGAAAGTGGATCCTCTGATCTGGAACTGGAGCTCCACCGCAGCTGCTCACCTGCTCCAGATGTTGCTCTCCAAAGGCGCCGGGAGGAAACGAGGGAGCAGAAGGGGTGAGGACAAGGATGAGGAAGAAGAATTTAGGGAGGCTGATAATCCTGCCATGGGCTCCGGGGCTCCAGTTGGATTCCTCGGCTTTAAGCTCTCACCGAAGAAAAGAAAGAGGAGGAGAAGGAAGAGAAGGAAGAAGTAAAGAAGGAAACAGCAGCTGTGGCGATGGCAGCAATAGCTCCAGCAGCAAACCAAGTACCTTCAAACTTGGACTGCGAGACAGTTCTACTGTGACAGGTGGAAATAGTGAGGCTTCCGCGAAGGTCTCTGATGACAGCCATCAAAGGAGCACGATGAGGTTGGGCAGGTGGATGAAGGTGCTGGGGACACCAGAACCGGGAAGAAAGAATTAGTAGAGGGAAGGAAACAGAGAGAAAGGCTGTAAGTTGCAAGAAAAGCAGCTACTACCAGAGCTAGAGGGGTCTACGTTAATGCTTCCTCCTCACGGGCTCTGGGGGAGTGTGTGTGAGAGAGGTGCAGGAAGGAGGGAATCCAACATCCAACGTGTATCTTCATGTGAAGTCTGTCTGGGTGAGTGAGAGTGTGTGTGTGTGTGTGTGTGTGTGTGTGTGTGTGTGTGTGTGTGTGTGTGTGAGAGAGAGAGAGAGAGAGAGAGACAGACAGACAGACAGAGACAGAGAGAGACAGACACAGAGACAGAGACACACAGAGAGACACACAGAGAGAGAGAGAGTCAGAGAGTCTGCAGCGCAGGCAGTAGGGTTGCTGCAGACAGGGAGACAGGTTGATTAGTATTCCACCCAGCAAAGACGTTCCCTCCTCTGCGTCCCCCACCTTTCTCTACTTTGTGGTTCTTTGATTTTCTCTCTTCCTCTTCTCTTCTCCTTTCTTTCTTTCTTCATTACCTTCCTCTAGCCTCCTTCCCATCTCTCTCTTTTAGGGTCTGCCCTTCTTCCCGCCTTTCAGTTTCTTTTTTTTTTCTTTTCCCCCCTTCTCCCGCCGGCCCCCTCCTCCCGTACACTGTGCAGCAGGGAAACCTCCGCAGTCCGGGTGTTGGCTATGTCTATAATTATAGTGTACAGTAGTGAGTAGTGCTGTTTTATCGACGTTATCCTCCGTTTCTTTCTCATTGGAGATCAAAAGATGTGATTGACAATAAATGAAAGGAGGTAGAAGAACTGCCCAGGTCTGCATGCTCAAAGAGGGGGGGAAGGGAGTGCTTGCAGTTGGCAGAGGGTCAAACTCCAGATGTGTTACTTCAGCAATAGAGATATGGGGATGAAATGCTTCAGAAGGTGCATACGTGAAAAGTAAGGGGGGGCGGATCAAAATTAGGCTATGAGAGACCTGTCCCTATGAAGAATCCATTTTATTTTTATGTGCCCCTTACTCTGTTATCTTACCCCCAAGGTTTTGTTGAATGGAGGAAGGGTAAAGTCAGACATGAGCTTAATGTAGCAGCTGAGAAACATTAGATTTTTCTTCAGTATATGCACTTAATTAGGAAAGCCTAGGCCCATCTGGTTTTTCTGTCCTTCTGAGTCTGGGAATCTTTGAGCAGAGAACTGGACACCACAATGCATATCAGTGTCAAGAAAGAGTGATCATTGTCTGACTGGAGTGTTATTATGACTAACAGAAAGAACATTTGATTTGGGGAGGGGAGACTGAACTGCGAAAATAAAAGTAGAAAAAAGTGTGATGTGATAGCATTCAAGGAAAAAAGAAGGAAAATCTTTATAAAAGGTTTTCATTCTTAAAGAACATGGCAAATTAGAATCACATTAAAATATTTGCCTCTAGCTAGGTCATGGACTTCAAGCTTATGCCAATTATAATTAGAATGATTATTTGACATTTACAATAGCAGGGCTTTAAGAGAATATAGATCCAAGATATCCTAAGGATAAATTAACCTCACACAACTTCAATCCCTTCTTGGTGTCAGAAAAGTTTGATTCAAAACTCAGATCTGATGTTTACTACCTGTGTGTGACCTTGGGCAAATTACCTAATTTGGAATTTGGGGGCAGGGGAATTGATTGCCCAAACATTTTGATTCTCTTACTCACTCTTACCTCCTTTGAAACACAAAATCCACATACAACCAGAAATGAAATTTCTGTCCATAGCTATAGCCATGTGATTTCCTTTACAAGGTGAAAAAATGGAGTTCCTTTTCCTCTCTTATAATAAGAATACTGACTGGTGTTATATTATTGAGTCCATTTTTTTCAGATATGGAAAATGAGGTGCAGGAAAGTAGATAACTGCCAAAGGCACCACAGAAAGTACATAATAAAGGAATACACAAGAACCTGCTTCTAGGAATCACAAAACCTTTAGTGAGGGAGAACCTATTCCCCTCCAGAAATGACTGATTTCACTTATAGATAACCAAAATTATTAAGTCTTTCCTGATCTGAAATCTAAATTTTATTAGATATCAAGATTTGCCTTCAGACCAGGTCTACTTTGTTTTCTTCAAGATATGCTTTCAGACACTTGGTGATAGTTACTGAGCTCTGAGCTTTTTCTTTTCCAGACTGAACATCCACAGTTTCTTCAGTCTTCATATGAATTCAAAATCCATTGTCCAGAATTACATAAAAAGTTCATTGTGGGCACATTAGTGGAAATGACTAGATTAGCAAGACTCCTAAGCGATCTAATATGACAGTCCACTTTTCAGTAAATACAAGAACAAAACCTTCTTTAGGAAGGACTTTATTCAACAGAGATTAATGGGAAAACCAAAATGCATTTGCGTTTGTGTTAGTTTTTGACTAGCACCTGATACTATATATAACAATAAGCAAATGGATATGCAATCTAAATTTTAAAGTTCTCATCTTAAGAAAATTAGAAAAGGATCAAAGAAGATATTTTTCAAATTAAAAGCTTTTTATATGTCTTCCCCAATGAAAGAGAACCCTTTTAAACTTGATATGATTAAAATAGTAAGTTTAGTTTTTAATCCCTTGTTTGATTATGACTTCCCCTCCCCATCCTCTTTAGCCATATTTATGAGAGATTTCTCCATTGTTCTCTGATTTTCTTATGTTGTTACACTTTAATATTTTGGAGGTATATTCACTGCATATTGTTGTATATGGTATCAGATGTTGGTTGAAAGTTAACCATCTGCCCAATATGGAGATTTGCTTTATTGAATTAAGCACATTTTGTTTCAAGAGTTTTCTTTTTTCTTTTCTATTTTTCCAGTAGGGAGGAGGTGGGAGGAAGAGAAAATAAATGACAAAATTCAATTTAAAGAAAGCTTTTCCTTGAACAAATTCAATGTTCCTAGAACAAGAAGAGAAATGATTGAGGTAGGGAAGAAAAATTTTCACATTATATATCTCTGGAAAAAGTCTGATATGCAAGGCATAGAGAATTGACCAAACAAATGAGATCAAGAACCATTTCCCAATAGAACAATGGTCAAAGGATGTGAATAGTTTTCCAAAAGGATTGAAAACCATCAATAATTTTATGAAAGATATTACCAAAACACTAGCTGAGATTTGACCATATCTTGCTCAGATTTTCAACAGTGACAAAAAGATAATAGTTAATGTTAGATTAGTTAGGAAATTAATATAGGTTCTGTAATTCATACTATCTGGATAGAATTTGAAATTATGCAAGGAAAGTTAATTATTTATATCTTTTCACCTAAAAATTTCATTTCTTGGAAATCAAAGGGAAAAAGTTTCAGCATATAGCAAATATTGTGAGTAGCACCTTTTAAGATAGTTTTTAAAAAAGCTGAAGATATTAGTGATGTGCATTAATTGGGGAATGACATCAGTATTAGTGTTAGTATTATTCCTGTTGTCCTCTGTCATATATTTTTATTTGTTTTTGTCCTTAGCATTTAGCAAGGTAAGAAAGGGGACATTGTTTTGGTTTGTGCATAAAATAAGTAGAAACTAAAAGAAAGGCTTAACAGAGTTTTTTTTATCTTCCAAAGGGCAGATCTCCCTCTTTTCCAACTGTCTGACAGGATTTAATAAGACTAATAAGAGAATAATAAGACTAATAAGAGAAAAAAAATCAACAGGCAAATAACATTTTGCCTATAGAAGGAAAATCCAGTCTCTACATTCTGATCATTTTACATATCTGATGTTTAAAAATCTGATGTTTACATACAAGAATTGGAAACTATATGATTTTTATGCTCCTGATCATGCATAACTGATGCTACATTTTAAAATTATCCTTACAGATGAAAATGATATGGCTTCTACCAGGACAGTTTCCAATGTAATGTGGCAGCATTCTACTTGGGGATTAGCTGAGGCAAAATTTCCTAGCTAATCAGGAGGCAATTAGATGTTGGCTATTCTTTAGGAGCTCCCAAATGGGACTGTAAAACGAAAGAAAGAAAGTCATTTGCTTATCATTAACATGAAAGGTTTTAACAAACCAAATAATTCAGACTGTTCATTTTAAACAACTTTCCTAGTCCCCAGTCTTACATTTGTTTGATTGTTTTTTGTCCTCTAGCACTAACAAAGTAAGAAACAAAACATTGTTTTGGTTTGCAGTTAAAGTACCATGATGTTCATATCTGGGAAGATAAACTACTGTGTATACTCTTAGGTCTTATCTTTGAAATGTTTTTCTTCATCTCTGAGATTTGCTGAATTTGATGTGGTTGATGTGGCTGTCTATAATCTCTGATACTATGAATAATGAGGCTGATAGATCATTTGAGTTCAGGAGTTATGAGTTACTGCAAACTAAACAATCAAATACCTTCATTAAATATAGCATGAATGGACCAACAAGATGCTTCAAAAGAAATGAAAGAGTTTTATCAGAAATTGAGCAGGTCAAAGCACGTATGGCAATCAGAAATGGGGTTAGATGATAAACATTCCATCTAAGTGAGATAGGGAAGAAAATAAAAGGAGAAAAGGATGAAAGGAAGGAAAAAAGAAAAAAGAGAAGTAAGGAAGGGAAGAGGAAGGAAGGAAGGAAAGAGGGAAGGAAACAAAGGAAAAAGAAATTTGCTGAAAAGTGGTTTGAGAATGGAGTCAAGGAGAATGCCTTTATTTTATTCATATAGTTTATTTAGAGTAGATGAGTAAAAGTTTAGTATTTGAGTATATTTAGGATTGGGATTGTATATATCAAAATGATTTCCAGGTCATAGATTTCAGTAAGAGTCCTAATGATGGAGGGTGCTGAATAATCTTGAATTAACTGATTGACATACTACTAACTATATGTTTAGGACACTAAAGTTACTGTATAATAACTGTGGTTAAGGAATCTAAATCTAAACCTCTACTGCAAATCTACAGAAATTAATTCATGGAGGGAAAAGAGAGTTACAGATGATTCTTATTTGCTTTTCCATCAAAAATTGATATTCTTTAGTTAAACTCTAGCAAGGAAAATTAAGCTTCCAGACTTTTCTGACTAAATATCAGTTTGTTTACAGAATGTATCAAAGACCCACAGTGATACCCAGAGCAATAAAGCCATCGAACAAGGTAAATCTGAAAAGTGATGAAATTTGTAGTGGACATGAGGAAATCTCCTAATTACCATGATTGATTATAATCAAATTGCTTTTTTATTTCAGATCAGCTGAATAGAATAAATGTTTAAATCTTTAAATAAGCCTTCAATTTGCTCCAGTCTGTTGATATCCCTCATATATTCTGTCAATTCTCAGTTGAATCAAAAGAACTAAAATGAAGTTAATTGAATTATCATCATCATCATCATCATCATCATCATCACCATCATCATCATCCCCATCTGTAGCCTCATCCTCATCATAACAATAATTATCACTTATATAATGTTTCAAAGTTTTACAGACACTTTGTAAATATGTCCTTTTATCTTCACAGCAAGAGTGGGAGGTTAGGTACTATTATGCCATTTTTCAACTTCAGAGACAGAGATTATGCCAAACTGGTTATGACTGAGACTGAAGTTGAACTCAAATCTTTCTGGTTCCTTGTCTTGTATCCTTGCCCTAAACAACCTGTCTTTGTAATAGAACCAAAGTGAAAAATCCTATTTGAAACTCCAATAATGAATTCAGAATTCCTTTTCACCTTCTGGTATCATTCAGGTCTCTTTACCTTCCTCTCTTCTCTGTTGGATTTCTATTGCCAACCCTAGACCAAAACTTAGTCCTTAGAAGTCCTTAGAAGATGATAAAATTAAAGCAGTAGATATAAATTATGTCTAACCAGATGTTGGGTAATTTTGAGATAAATCCAACAATTCCAGTGAATTTATATGACTTTACTTTCATTGGTCTGGTTGTGCTTAAATTCATCATAGAATCCCTCATTCCAGCAGTTTAATTTAAATATGAAAAGATATATATTTGCATTATAGTAAAATTTACTTTGGTTCTTAAGGTGCTAGAATGGTTTTGAATTTAATAAGATTCACATCTTGAAATTGTATAGTTTGGCATCACAACATATGGATCATCACCCCTGGGCAACAAACTCTTCACTGTATTTGATGCTCCTTGAGATGTTCTTGTTCTTGTTTCTCAGAATTTACTTCAATAAAACTTGCAACAGTGCATTGCTAAGGGTGGATCATATCTTTTTGGAAATAGATTAGAATATATATATATATTATATCTATGTATATTTATAATGAATTGGTCTGCATATATAGTCTCTATATGATATATTCTATATTTGAATCCAGTATGTATATGCATATGTATAAATATATACAATAAAAATATTATAGACATATATATACAATACTATATATATTCTAACCTAGTATGTATGAGAATCACATCTACATAATACATACTGTTTATTTACATGCTGAGTTAGACTGTACACATACATACATATTTGCATATCTTTGAATATATGTAGTAGTATGTTTATGTGTGTGTGAAACATGTTGCTAATAGAATGCTCTTTTAAGAGTAAAGACTATTTCATATTTTTCTTTATATCTCTAAAATCTAGCTCAGTGCCAATGCACAGTACAATTATAAATGCTTATCATTGAATTGAATCAAAAGACACAAGCAGCTTCCTTTCTCTGTGCCTTACTTTATGCATCTGGAAATGGTGGAATTTGAATAAATGATCTCTAAGATCTCTTATGGCCTTGACAATTTGTGATTTATCAAAAATGATTTTGGAACAAACCTGAAACTTAGATTACACAATACTTTATACATTCAAGGCAAAATTTAAGAATAAGCTGGTGGATTGTTCGGCAATTAAGGCTAATTCAGATTTTATACCTATTTCCTCCGTATAGTAGAATTCTACCTGAATTTTCCAGATACCTATTTTCATTCTCCATTTCACTAAGTATACATAAAATTATTTTATAAATTGCGGTTTATGAATACAGTTAACTCTTGTTATATTTGAGATTTTTATTCTTCATTTGCTGAAATGATTTATTAGTAAATTGGGTATCCATAAAGAAGAAAAAGAAAGTTATTTTATACTACTCCCCATATGCAATGCAAATTTATCATTTAAAATTTTTATTTTCTTACATTTTAGAAAACTACATCTATTAACACTGAGAGCATCATTTCACAACATTTTAGGGAAAGTTGACATAGGCAACTCTTAAAAATCTTTCTTACAACTTCAGGTTGAAGCTTTTCTCATAACTTAAAGAATTGCCTAGAGCACAGTATAGCAATTAGAAATCTCAACAACACAAAATTCATACATTTGAAAATATATACGTATATTTATTTTATTTTTAATTTATGAAATAAAACAAGCATTTTCAAAACATGATAGAAGTTTTTAAAAAGGATATTGAACATGAAACTATAACTATTACATTTAAGTTATTCATTTTAAATATATATAATAAAGTTTATCATGAAATTTTCTTTTCCCGTTTTTTCCCTTCCTCACTGCTCCTTCATCCCCAGGGCTATCATTAGACACAATAGGGTTTTGTTTTATAAAGGAATGTTGATGATTTATGTGGATTTATGTTTCATCCTGCTACTTTACTAAAATTGTTCATTGGTTCTAACTAGTTTTTTAGTTTAGTCTTTGGAATTTTCTAAGAATATCCTTTTGTCTGCAAAAAAGAGATAGTTTTACTTCCTAATAACCTATACTGATTTTATTTCTTTTTTTTCCTCATTGCTATTACTAGAATTTCCAATACAATATTGAATAATCTTGGAACCTCTCACATTTTCAAAGTCCTTTCACCCAGACATCATCCCATTTCATCATAATTGCAATTTATATTTGTAAAACATGTTTATTTTTCATTCCTGATCTATGATTTTGTTGGCATATGACACTGCCAGTGACAATGTCCTTCAAACAATGCAAATCCGTATCTGGTTTATAATTTATAGTCTTATAGGGATGCAAGTGGTGGTGGAAGGATCAGTGACTTGCCCAGGTTCTCTCAACCAGCAAGCATAAAAGGCAGTGTTTAACAAATACCAATGCTAGCTTTATCCCCATCATCACCACTCAAAGCCCTTTATGATTTTGGAGCACCTCACAATAATTCTGAGAAACAAGTGCTCTTACTATTTTATCATCATTTTACAGATCATTAAATTGAAGCTCAGAGATGTCAAGAGACTTAATGGTCACAAATATAATAACAGGACTCAAATTTTCTGTCTCTAAGTCCAGTCTCTTCCTCTTATAATATGTTGCTTTCCCTCAGAAAACCTGTGAGATACAGAACAGAAATAATTGTCCCTATTTTATAGATTATAAAAGTGAGGTTTATAGAAGATGCTCCAAACACCTTTAAAATAGTTATAATGTAAAGCTAAGTTTAAAACTGTACTAAAACTTTTGGATCACTCTATATATTATTTGCCCAGTCTAATGTAGAACTCATTACAGTTTTCCAGGCTACCTCTTTAAAATCATTTTCACCAGTTTTAATGAATTTTGATCATATATTGGGACACATAATTTTAGGGCCCTAAGTTATCTTCCAGTTCCAACTTGCTGATTGGATCTATAATAAAACTCCAGTTCAGGCCTTGGAGAATGTGCTACTATTGTTTTCCAGCAGATTTAGAGAAAGTAGAGAGTATTGGACTTAGAGTCAGGAAGACCTGACTTCAAATTCTCCCTCAGACATTTATTAGTTGGGCACTCTGCTTCAGATTTCTCAGCTATAAAATGGGCATAATAATAATAGTAATGATCTCCCAAAGCTGTTTGAGGATCAAATGAGAAAATATCTATAAAGTGTTTAGTTCAGTAACTGATACATAGTAGATGCTTTATAAATATCTATTATTACAATGAAATGAGGGAAGGTGACAACAGCAAAGGATCAAGAATAGAAGCTACCCTTTGGTTATCAGAAATAATAGGTTGGATAATGATTCGTTCTATATAATTAAAATACTTCCCAAAGCACAAATACAGTACTTTTCCCCCAATGACAATATTCCTAGGATAAATAGAGTATCATATTTGTAAGGATGTGTAATCTGATCATGATTCTTTCTGGATAAGTTTTCATTTCATTTGATTCACAGGAAAATGATCCTGGAAAATGGAGGGGAAAGTATGAACAAAGTTGAAAATGCCTCTGGAATTGTTATATATTATTATTTATTTATAAGTAATTTACATTATAGAAATGGACATTTTAAGTGTGAAAATAAAAAATAAACAATTGCTCTGCATATCCATTCAATATGGCTTTTTCACAATATAGTGACACATCTCTCTGAGGAAAATGCCATTCACATTGCACCTATCTTGTGCACACATTTTTTTTTCACATTGAATCCCCCCATTACAATGTACATTTCTTGAGAATAAGGACTACTTTTGCTGTGTCTTTGCTTTGTACCTCCAGTGCTTACTTGGGACATAGCACATATTTGATTAGTGCTTGTTCAATAACTACTTGCTCTAGCTTTGCTAGAATGGGGAAGGCAAATTATTTTGACTATTTTTTCCTATAAGGTCCATAATATGAAAAATACTCTGAAATAGTTGATTCAGTGCTATTTGAAGTATTAGCATCATAACTTGTGTTATTAGCCTAGAGAACTAATCAATTCTACTGTCATAAATTCCTTCAAAGCAGGAGTCATCATGTCTCACACATTTTTGCATCTCTTAAATCTTTCATAGCACCTCATAGGTGGTGAAAATATGCTGATTGAAATTCAGTGTCAAGAAAGTACTGATTATGAGTGCCCCTCCCCTCATACAAACTTAATAAATTAATCTATCCATAAACAAGTATTAAGACTAATATGGAAGTGAGTTTTGCATGATCGTGCATGTATAATCCAAATGCTTATCATCTTAAGGAAGGAGAAAGGGAGGGAGTGAATTTGGAATCCTCCAATTTTTAAAAATGTTAAAATTGTACATGCAATTGGGAAAAGTAAAATTTTGTTAACTTTTTAAAAAAAATAAACATTTATTAAACACTATGTACTGGATACTGTGCAAAGTGCCAGGAATACAAACAGAAACAAAAGACAGTCCTGCCCTTAAAAAGTTTAATCTAACTTGAGAGGAAAACAAGCAAACAAAGCACATGCAAAGCAAGCTATATACAGGATAAATAAGAAAAAAAAAAAGAAACACATGGAAAAGTACTAGAATTAAGAAGGATTGGAAAGGACTTCCTCTAAGATTTCATAGTCTTTAAGAATTGTTGTGGGCTAAGTTCTCAGAATTTAGCCAGGCTGATTCTTTAACAATATTCAGACAATCCATTACTGACCATTTATTTAAAGGTTTTCCAACTTGGAATGGCCTTCCAAAATCTATATTTAGGGATTATGGACTTTCAGAACCTGGAGATTATATCACACCACAATGAGCTATTCAAAGAGGACATTAAAATAGGTCATGAAATTTAATCTCAAAAGTGAGTAAAAGTGACTTTCTAATTGAACTGATTATGTTGAAAAATTAGAAATATGAAAAATATACTCCAGAATCATGTTTGCCTTGTTTGGAGAAACATAGAAATTGTTACTATTTGTTATTAGCAATATACAATTTTTCAAATGGCATCTAGGGCTAGCTTCAATTTTAAATGTTAAAGACCAAAATAAGATATATGCTTTACAGGTTAGCATTGGTCATGAGGGTAAGTCTTGCAAGTTCCATGGATACAGAAAGATATTATCTTATTTGAAACCCAGCACAAAGTAGGTACTCTATAATACTGAATGACTTATTGATAAAAGGATAAGGTGACCAGATTTGTAGAGGGGGAAAGGCACTCATGTTACTAACTAAATAGATTAGTCAGAGTAATGAGCAAAAAATGCTAAAACAGAAAGTCCTGCAAAAATTGAACTTCTGGCCACCCTTGACTTCAGATTGCTTGTCCAAGGGTGTAGTAATATAAATGGGACAAAAAATGCAAAATTTCTTTTCCCAACCCATGCTGTATGCAGTTAAAACTAGATGCTAGACATTTTGTGTATAAAAAGACAAATTGAGATGAAACCTCTTGCAATCTAAAGAAAACATGAATCCCCATTTTTGGCTTTTTAATCTATAAGATGCTTTTTAAAAAACATCACATATCCATTACTTCCCCTATTTCCTTCAATATTATCAGATATTGATTGGGAAGCAGCGGGGAAAGAGGAAGAAACACTTGAGAATTTAATAATGAATTTTTTAAAAGGAGTATTGATAAAACAAATAATTATGGGTCAGTTTCCTACTCCTATCCCCATTTATTTCTAAGTCAACCAAAATAACTGGATCCTGGCTCCAGAAAAAATCTGAAACCTTAGTCAAGCAATTTCTTTTGATTTGCCATTCTTCACTGTTCATCACAAATGACTTCCAGAGATTTTTGCTTTGAGTTTCTTTTTGATTTTATAAATATATACATACATATAGCAATATGATATATAACACATGTAAGGTTCCAATGTCAAATGTGCAGTCACTTTGCAACCATGTCTCTAGAACAGAAAAGTTTCCACTTGTCCATGTGTATTTGTGTTTAAATTAATGTCCTCTCAAAAACTAAACAAATTGATAAAAAGAGTCAATTCAGCCAAACTCAGCTGTAATTCATGAAGTTTATTCAACAAAAAACTAACCTATTTTTGAAGGCAGGAATTCATATAAAGGAAATTATCCTAGAAAGTCATCAGTCATTGGTTATCAAAAGCTTAAATAATATAAGCTTTTTTTTTTTTACCAACAATATAACATTGTTGAAACCATTACTAGTCCAGACCTTTGGTACAGGATTTTCCCAGGATGAATATTCTTTCCCTTGATACATATCAGCAACTTATCTAAAACTTCGTTTTTTCCCTAATTTTTCATGATCCCATTTGGGTTTTTATTTTTATAATATAAAGTCCATAAATCTTATGAGTCTCTGACCTCAGGTCATTAGACGTGGCTTCATGTTGCAATTCTTAATACTAATTATCTTAAACCTCTCTGAGCCTCAGTTTTATCAACTATAAAATAGGAATTATAATACACTACTACTACCTCAAAGGGTTTTTGTGAGCTAAATATTTTGCAATCTTAAAGTGGATTTAAGATACAAAGTGAGATACATACATACATACAAATATGGGCATATACATGCATGCACAAATGTATGCATATATATTTAAATATGTGCTATGCAGACATGAGGTGTATCTATCTATATATCTGGATTTATAAGCACAGGTATACACTATATATATATATATATATATAGGGAGAGAGAGAGAGAGAACTCCAGCCATTGAGGGAATTTATTTGCTTGATTATGCATTTTTGTTAGAAAAAGTTTGGTTTTCTTTTCTTTTCAATAGAATGAGGATGAAAGAGGTAGAGGTGCTATAAATGCGGAATGCTTCATGCAGTTTCAGATGTATTATTAATTTTATTTAACTGGTTTGATTTGGTTACAGGAGACATTCATGAAGTGGGAGTAATATGTAAATGTTTTTAATATAAAAACACATTAAAACACTATTTAATAAATACATTTTAAGTAATAAGTGTGAATTATGATTATGAAGTCAATTGAGTAGGTTCATGTAAATCAGTCTTAGAATTCTTGAGACGTAAGGACATAATTTTTAAAATGGACACCTAGTTCCTTAAATTGAGAACAACACATTATTCTATATGTGAGGACCTTAATTTTATAAGCAACTAAAAGTTTAAAACAAAATTTAAAAAAACTTAGAAAAGTAAAAAAAAAAAACCAAATGAACCAGTAGCAGCTCTTGACTGAGATTTTTCTCTTTAATTTAATTGGACTTTTGAGTTTCCCACTGTGATTTCCTCCTGAGTCACTGAGACACCTGTACTTGTTTCCTCCATTCCTTGCTTCCTAAATTTTCCCTGTTAAGTATATAAACATTGCTGATTGAATTGTTTAGTTTCAGCCCATAAAAATGTAAATCCAAATGTCAATCTGAATTCATAGGTTTTGTCATCTGTAAGTTGAGAAAGTATTGTTCCCTTGTTTTAATGAAAATCTAAGTTTCTCATGTGATCCTATATCAAAGATCCAGTTGCAGTGATTCCAATACTGGGCTAAATAACAAATTTCACAGGCAAAGCTATTATGTAGGATTGCTACAGTGGGATGATGCCAAATGTTCCATACTTTGGTACAGTATATTACCAGTGCAGTACAGGAGTTCTGGGTTCAAATCCTACACTGGATACTTAAAATCTGTATGATACTGGCTAAGTCATTTACTCTCTGTGAATCTCAGTTTTCACAATAGGAAGATAAAATACTTAGACTAGATGGTATCTATTATTTGTAGATTTTTAAATTTAAAAATATATGTGGTTATATAATACTATCTGTCTTATAGATAAGAGGGGTTTAGATACACATAGTAATAACATTACTAAACTATTCTGCCATATTATAATATACTACTATATCCTAGTGTATGTATTTATACACATGAGCATATTATATAGTATATATAAATGCATAAAACTATACTATATATAGAAATAATATCAGTCGTAGCATATATATGAATACTATTCTATCAACAAATATATTGGGGCATATAAATATCAACAATTATACTCTTTGCCCTTTACCCAAGAGAATTTGGTTCACAACATATTAATCCTTTATGGACTTCAGGAAAACTGAATCATAAAGTGCCTCTGAGCTTCCCAACATATTAGGCTACAGTAAAGAGCTAGGAAAAGTATTAATAACAAAAGCAGCCTAAAATTTTTCTTTACCAAATGACTTTAAGCAGTTGTATATTCATAGGCAAGTCACTTAATTTAACTCTTAGTTTCCTTATGTGTTTGTTTTCCTCTTGTGCTTTGTTTTATTATGCTTCATAGATATTGAATTTTTTAAAAATAAATTGAAAAGGGGCAGCTAGATAGTGCGGTGGATAGAGCAATGCCCTGAAGTCAGGAGGATCTGAGTTCAAGTATGGCCTTAGACACTTAATAATTGTCTAGCTGTGTGACCTTGAGCAAGTCACTTAATTTCATTGCTTTAAATAAATAAAATAAAAAATACATTGTAGGTTTGTGGCAACCTTATGCTCAGCAAGTCTATCAGCACCCTTTATCCAATAGTATGTATACATCATGTTACATTTCAGTAATTCTCACATTTCAACTTTTTTCATTATGATTATATCTATTATGATGCTCTGTGATCAGTGATCCTTGATATGACTATTGTAATTGTTCTGGGGCCCCAGAAACCATGCCCATATAAGACAGAAAATTTTGATAAATGTCATATGTTCTGACTGCTCCATGGACTGGTTGTTCTACATCTCTCTCCTTTTCCTTGGGCCTCCTTATGCCCTGAGACACAAAAGTATTGAAATTGATCAGTTATTAGCCATAAAATAGTTTCTGTATTCAATTGAATGAAAGAGTAATTTGAAGTGACAAACTCTTCATTATTGTCATATTTTTAAACTGCTTCAATTACCCCAACTTCAGTAACTACCACCCTGAACTGTCAGTAGCCATCAATATTGAGACAAGATTCTCCATCAGCAAAAAAAAAGATTATGATTTAATGTTTAGCATTTTTTGGGGGAAAAATAACTTTTCATTAAGGTATGTATTTTTGGAGACATAATAGTATTATACAATTAATAGACTACAGAATATTGTAAACATAACTTTTATGTGCACTGGTTAAACAAAAAAATTATGTCACTTACTTTATTATGATATTTGTTTTATTGCAGTGATCTAGAATGCATTTGTATTAGATTGGATATTCTCTAATGTCCCTGTAAACTCTGAAATTTTGTGATTCCATAACTGTTATATATTGCCATTGTTCCTACTCTTTCTCACTCACTACACCAATGACAGCTTCCTTTCAGCTTCCTGTTCCATGAATAGCTATATTTCTTGAAGGACCTTCATTGGTCCTCGTTGATTGGCAGATCCTAGGCAGGTGATTTCACATACTCTTAGCTGTAGGGTTGATCTCAACTCATTTCTTCTAAGAAATGCCCTCTTAGTATAATAATAACAACAATAGAAATAATAATAATAATTATTATTACTATTATTATTCTTTTGTCACAAATGATATATTATTCACTATATAGCATAATTATATATATATATCCATATGTATATAAATGATACTACTATTATTGTGGCTAGAATTTTTAATAATGCTTTAAAATTTCCAAATTGCTTTATATTTGTTATCTTATTTGACCCCCTAGAACTCTGAGGAGGATAATCTTTGTTTTTAAATAGATAGATAGACATGTTTTAAATAGATAGACATTAAATTCTTCCCATGGGCGAGGTCTTGTGCCCTAGAGATAAGAACAAAAACAGATAAGAGAGTCTCTATCTTCAAAGAGTTCACAATCTGATAGGTGAAGACAATTCGTAAAAAGGGAACTGGAAAAGAAGATAGAAGTCTCAGAGAGAGAGAAAGACCAAAGACTTGAAGAGGTAGAGAAATTCAGGTAATTAGTTGAGCTGAGAGTGAAATGAATATAACTAAGACCTCTCATGAACTGTTTGAATTAGAGATTCATCAGTCAGAATATAGGCATCTTGAGGGATACCCCTCTTTTTAATTGTTATAGCATATAACATCTAATATTGGACCAGATTGAATTTGAGACACAGAACAGTATTTCCTGTGATATCAAATTATTTTTTTTTACAAGATTCTCCCCGTGATGCCATATGGATGGAAATTATAGAGCACAATGATCTTGGAAGGAATGAAGATTTTAAGTAACCCAAAGGACCATGGAAAAATATGTGACACATATGAGCAAGCTATAGCATGTCACTAATAAGCACAGCATAAATTGTTTTTATCAATTGATCTACAAGAGAACAAGAGGATGGTTTCAGGTGCATTAGAAAATTTAAGGAAAGTATGGGCAGGAATTACATTGGAAAGGTGAAGCTTCTAATTTGCCCTAGGGAAGGGAGTAGCCATATAGATGAAATCATGAATACACTTAAATATAAATATGTTTCTAATTGACATTAATCATATATCATCTTGCATTTTAAGTTAATTATCCCATATCTGAATATACAATCTTGTTGACAAGATAATAAGCTCCTTGAAGGAAGAAACATCTACTCCTTTTGGTCCATGACACCTATGTACACAACAGATATGTTTAATAAGCAATTTTAATCTTTCAATAGAAAATAGTCTTTTAACAAGATGAAAATGGCATCCCCCTCTCTGAAATTTAATAGTATTTTTGCTTCTGAGAATAATTTTTTGGAGGGGGAAGGAGGCCTAATTTGTGATTCCTACTATCCAAGCATATTGATAATTTTTCTCTGGTTAATTAAGTCTTAGAGTTTTCTAGGGCATGGAGAAGTCAAACAACTAGCTCTGAGTCACACTGACAGTATGTGTCAAAGGTGGAATTTGGATTCAGGTCTTTGTGATCCTGAGATTGACTCTCTGTCTCTGCTGCTTCTGAAAAGGCATATTCCTATGCATACTATAAAAACATTGTAATAAATTGTCCTACTCAGCAGACATTAAACCCATGCTAGAACAAGTGAATTATATGTATATGTGTATGTATATATGTATATGTGTATGCATATATACATATATGTACTATATATGCATGTTCTCTATATATATAGTGGTGGTGATGGTGTGTGTGTGTGTGTGTGTGTGTGTGTGTGTGTGTGTGTGACTAGATTACTAGAACAGTGGATTTGGAAACAGGAAGATCTGAGTTCAAATGTAACCTCAAATGTTTACTAGTATATGATGCTGGGCAAATCTCTAAATCTCTGTTTGCCTCAGTTTGCTAGTATATAAAATAAGGATAATAATAGCACCTAACCCCAAAAGTTATTGTGAAGATGAAATGAGATAATATTTGTGAAGCATTTCACAAAAGAGCAATGTCTAAGAGTTGTTGCTTTTGTTATGATGATAATGATGATTTTATTCTGGAAAAAAAATGAGGGGGGGGGATTGGTATAATTTTCCTAGAGAAGTGATTGTTAACTTATAATACAAGAGTTTTCCCTTAGAGATGTTTTTTATTTTACACACAAACTTCCACAAAAGTTCTCTATTTCCTCCTATTTAAATGTGGAGATAACCAACTGTGCCAGTGGGGAAGAGTATATAGTAAATTCTACTAAGTTTCACAATGAAGCATGTTATTACACTACCTGTCAGAGGGGTGCAATCCTAATAGAGATGAACTTAGGAAGTAGAATCATATGTATGTATATCTTATATTATATATGGTATGTGATAAATATACACATTTATTCAGTCTCAGACCCTTACTTTCTATGTAAACTTGGGCAAGTTACTCTCTCAATTTCCTCAAATGTAAAATGAGGATTATATCTACTTCCCATGATTGTTAAGAGCATCAAAAAACATAATATATTTTAAATTGTTTTGTAAAGTTTAATTCAACATGTTAGCTATTATGTTTATGTAGATGCAGGTGTATATATTAACAATTGAGTATTATATATGTATATAAATAAATTGTACACATAACCACTGAGGAAATTTATTTTGATTAACTGCATATTTGTTACAGGGATTTTGTCCTTAATGGAGTAAGGGTGAGAGAAAAATATAATTCTGTTAAAAATATAAAATTTAATTAAAAAAAAACTTCCAGTTAGGGTTCCAGGACCATCCTCTCTACATTTGCATGGGGTCATTGCCAGACTGACCACAACGATGATAACTTTTTAGTTGCAGCTTCTAAGATCTAAAAGGCTGTGATCTACTTCAGCAAAGGAAGCAACCACACCATTGAGGTTAGAGGCCCTTGAAGTCCTGAAGTAGATAACCCTTTCTACCAATGACATCACTTGCCAATCATATCTATCTTTTATGTTATCTTCTCAACTCTATAGTGTCTTGGGAAAAATGCTGGGGTTTGGGCAATAGTTTTAAAAGAGAATGTGTGTTGATATTCAAGATTCAAGTACCATTTAGGAGGAAAGAAAATTTTTACCCCCCCCCCCCAATTTGGGGTCTCCTTGCCATAAAAATCAAATTTGTAGTATATCGAGTATTATTGGGGAAAAAAAGACACTTGTAGAAATTTTTCGTTTAACTCATTAGTCAAATTGTCTGGAAAAATATATGATTATACATGAGGAAGTTTTACATTATATGGCAGTCTTCTAGCTTTCAGAATAAATGTTCGCAACAACAGGGAAACAATACAAATGGTACAGTTTGCAAACAGCTACTGAAGAACTTTTTTCCAGTTCCTCTTATCTGATAGCACCACCTAATGGAATTAAAAGGAATATATTGGCTTCTCTTAAAGGTTTTTTATTCTCTGTAATTATGTATGCCTATGTACCCCAAGTGTCCAAAAGCACTGGTGGAGAAAAAGTTTCTATATCCATAGGATGATAAAAATTGCGATTATGTGGTTGTCCTTTCAGTCAGAAAATACTCAAAAGAGGGAATTCATTTTACTAGAAAATACAAACTCTGTCATGACTTTAAATATAGCATTTCATTTATTTACAGAGTGAAAAGAACATTGAACCGAATTTCAAAGGACTTAGTTTCAGTCCTAACTCTGACACTCACTAACATAATGTCCTTAGGCAAGTCATTTGACACCTTTGTTAATTCAATGTCCCCATTTGCAAAAACAAAGATTTTTGAATCAATTGCTTTTTACATTCCTTTTGGGACCAAGAACCTATGATTCTTTGGTTAATTTTATTTAGATTTATCATAAAACCACCTAAAATAAACATAAATATTTATCTTTAATATACCTCCTAACAATTTGATCTATTACTTAACCAAATCATAAACAAAGATTCTTAAGGGATAGTAGATAGTAGTAGAGAGAATGTCTCCTACAGTAAGTATATTTATGGACATATATAAACACAGATGTATATTCATATATAAATGATATAAACACACATATATACCGTGTATGCATTTATATATTTTGCAATTATGATATATATATATATATGTATACTATATTTCCAAATATGTATGTGAATGTACTCTATGTGTGTATTTTTTGATAAGTAATATAAACAGGTTCTATTGTAATCCTATAAATTTTATTCTAGGCATTTGAAAATAGTTCATAGGCTTCATCAGAGTTGCAAAAAGAGATTTGAGAAACAAAAAAAATTAAGAACTCTTGCTTATAGTGACTTTAAAGAATTTTTAACTCACTGAGAGTTTAAAATTACTAATAACTTAAGGGTATTGGTTATGGTCTCAGAGTTTCCGTATCCGGGAAATCAAACCAAGTTAGCATGACTCTAATAAAATTTGTATTGCTCCTCTAAACCAGTAGTTATTCAAGGTAATTTATTTCTTCAGACTTTGGTAGAGGGGAAAGGGCAATTTAGCAAATAGAAGACTCAGAATTATCTTAGAACTGAAAAAGACCTTGGAGATCCTCTTCCCCACCTCATTCACTTAGTTGCCAAGGAAACTGAAGCACAGAAAAGAGAAGCAACTTGCTCAATGTCACACAACTATAGTGACAGAGAGGAGACTAAAACTCAGATCTCTTGATTCCATATTCTACTTTTTTATGTTATACAAGTAAATCAGATTTTCTCTGTGACAGCATTTTTGAATAGTAAAAGGTAATCAGTTCTTTGAAATGCTCATTTTTTTTTCATCCATCTAAACTAAAGTGCTCTGTGGTTGTAAAGATGGAGTTGTAACATTAAGTGCATTGTAAGCAAACTGCTTTTGGAGTCAAAGGATGTGAATTTAGATCCTGACTTTACTAGGAGTTAAGCCACTTAATCTCTAATCCTCATTTTCTTCATCTGTAAAATGAGGTAGTTGGACTAAGCTTTCTAAATTTCTTCAAGTTTTGAACCAAAGTACACCTATACCATATAAATATGTATTCACAATGCTAGTGGAAATTATTGGGGAGGGGAGTTGTCAGATATTTGAGAATGTTTGGACTCCAGCTTTTCTATATTAGGGCAGGTACATAAGAAGGTACTGTATTTGCTATGACTTTTTTTTTTCCCAAATGGAATACTCTTTTCTAAAGGGGTTTTCCTCTAATATATTTGTTCAAGCTGTGCATTCCATTTCCCAAGTAAAAGAAGCATGATTGTAATTACAGCAAAATGGTAGAAATCATTGTCAACTTTAAGGTTTCTAAATTAGATCTAGTCTGAGGGTGGAAATTACATTTTTATAGTTCTGGAAGCTATGATGAATTTAATGGATTGACTAAGCTATTGCTAAATAAATGTTTTCATGGAAAAAAACACAAATCAGTACATGATGTTATAAAGATATAAAATTTGGTTAGATTTTCAATTATACTTGGTACATAGTAATTAAATTGTAGATGTAGTGATAGCTGACATCATTTAATAAAGGATGTTATGACCCATGGATTAATATTAAATCTTTAAAATCTTTTTTGAGTGATGGGTTGATTTTAATGATAGACAAATATAAACCTTAATCATTTCTAAATGCTATGATTTCTTAGTTTATAGGAGAAATTTATGGAAGGGCCTTCATGGTAGTAGAAATATACTTGCCTTGAAGATGGAGATCTGAGCTCTAATCCTATTTTTTTCAATGAGTAATTATGTGAAACTGTAAATCATTAAATTTCCTCACTTATAAAAAATGTGAAAGTTGTGCTAGTTGGTTTCTAGAAAGGTCCCTTTCAGGTCTAACATTCTCTAATTTTTTCCATATATGTATGTAGTTGATTAACCAGTTAAAATACTCTTACATCGGGGGCAGCTAGGTGGTGTAGTGGATACAGCACTGGCCTTGGAGTCAGTACCTGAGATCAAATTTGGCCTCAGACACTTAATAATTACTTAGCTGTGTGGCCTTGGGCAAGTCACCTAACTCCATTGCCTTGCAAAAAAAAATACTCTTACATACCAAGATGGATCATGAGTTAGGAGTATGATGACATAAAGCCATTGAGAATGCTGAAGCAATGGTTCTTATAACTTCTTATTAAACTCTTTAAAGCGATGAAAGAAAAAATACACATAAGTGTTACAGCTACTGGTAGCCAGATAATGAGAGATCAGATTGCTGGCTACAGTCAATTTAGTTTCTTTTCTATTCAGAAATAGTCCTGAATAAGACTTTCTTCAATGAAAATAGGAAATATACCCTACATCCTAGAGAAAGAGAATATCTGATTTCTGTACATGTGATCTAAATTATTTCTGGATAAAGCATTATTGTATAGACAAACATCAAATCTTGGTCAATAATAACAGGAGAACTTGGCTTCCATTGCATCCATGTTGTGTAAGTATAAAATGTATTGCAAATATGCAGAAATTCAAAACATTGAAAAATAAAAAAGTCTTGTCCTACAATTCATGATCTCAATCTATACAAAGTTTGCCTGAGTCTGCATACTTGATGCATTAACACTCTTATACTTTTTTCTATACCTCTCTTATTTCTTCTGTGACAACATTTTTGGTATTTTTAAATTAATTTTTCTTCTCTCCCTTCATCTATTGACTATAACAGACCCTAGCACTCATCCCATAATCCTTTGTTTTTCTTTCTCTACATTCACAAGTAAAGAGAGTCAGTTCACCTTTGAGTACATTTTCTGATCAAGCTACTTCCACATCATATATATATCCTGGGGTTCTTGAATTCACTAGCCTGAGCCACAAGTTTTCTTGATTTCCTGTTTTAATTTAATTCTCCAAATGACTGAGAATTACTTTTCCATTATTAAACTATTTTCCATTCACCGTAACTAAGTAGTCCATAGCAAAGTTTGGTCAGCAAATTGAAACAATCATCCAGGTAATTAATGTGACAAATTATTTCATTGGGTAATTCAAGCAAGATAGTACTTTACCCATTTTTCTGGATAAAATAAATATCCTTTATTTGTTTTAACCTCAAAGACATAATCTTATTCAAAATATTTATAAGCAGTCCTTCAAACATCTATTTGGCTTCTTATTATTTATATAGTGAAAAGAACATTCACTTTGAAAACAGGGGACAGAGAAACATTCTCTGGTTCTGAAACTTGCTACCTGTCTGACTTTTTAAAAACCATATCATCTTTCCACATCTCAGCATCCTCATCTAGAGAATAAGAGGGTTAGACAAGGGGCTCTCTAAGGTACCTCAATAGAAGGTACTAATCCTATGATCTTATGAAACAACAATCATTTGCCAGTTAATAAGGTGTTGAAATTCTTCTTAGGGGGTGGCTAGGTGGTGCAGTGGAAAAAGCACTGGCCCTGGAGTCAGGAGTACCTGGGTTCAAATCCAGTCTCAGACACTTAATAATTACCTAGCTGTGTGGCCTTGGGCAAGCCACTTAAACCCCATTTGCCTTGCAAAAACTAAAAAAAAACAAAACAAAAGAAATTCTTCTTAGGAGGAGTTTATCACCAATAATGTCTGCAAGCACCTTTGTTTCATACTGAAAATAGTAGCTTATGTGGATATACATGCATACACACATACACATGCATCCATATATAATATATACATATATGTTATATATATGGGTGTATGTTCTAAATTATAGTGACAATTAATTTGTTATAGGTTTTGCAGAAGTGATAATTATGTAAATCATATCAAACAGATGTTTAAAGTACTCCTCGTATTCACACATTTATACTTTCCAGGTTTCTATTATTGGTCTTTGTATAGAAAATAAGGAATTACTTTTCATGTTCTTTTGGCTTCCTTCCTCCTCCTCCTCCTCCTCCTTCTTTCTTCTTCTTCTTCTTCCTTCTTTCTTCTTTCTTCTTCTTCTTACTTCTTCTTCACAGCAGAAACTGATTCATAATAGGAATATAGGGATTATGTTCAAGCAGTAGAATGAATGTGTGTAGTCTGAATGACTGTCACAAAACACTTTGAGTCCTATATATCTGCCAGTGTGATTTAAAATGTGATTTGCAGTTTTCCATGATTTATTTTAGACATTTTTAAATATAAAAAATCCTTTGGAAGCACAGTGTAAGAGACTCATTTCCCCATGGTCAGAATTTTAGTACACTGTGATCTGTAATTTCTGTGATATCTTAACCATAACCCACTATGAACCCGAACTGATCTCAAGCTCAAGGCATATGAGAGTTTCTTCTGCTAATCTGAAAGGATGGTGGAAGAAGGGCATGAAGCATGATACGTTTGTGGAGATATACATACATACACACATAGAGATATAGATATAGATACATATCCACTTTGGTAATATACACCCAGTGGGTGACAGTTAAAAAAATCATTAAAGATGAAAGGGTAGTTGTGTTTGTTCCTCTAAAAGTCATCCTATTCCCCTCAATAGATCTTGATATGACCATCCTCACTATTAGCTCTATTAAGGCCATCCATTTAATTGTACTGAAAAGTTCCCTTTCAGGCCCCCAAAATTCAGAGTCTTCACCCACATCCTTCCTTTCCCCCCTAATATTAGAGGAAGAGGTGACTTGTCAAGATGAAGCTTTCTACCCTTCCTTGAACTTAGAAACAAAATTTATCACTTGTCTTCATCATTAATTATTCTTTTTCTTTACATCTAAAGACTTATTTTGGCATGCCTTATTATTAGAAAAACAAAACTTTCCATCTCAATCCCATTCCTCTTCTCCTTTTCACTGCTATATTTCTGTCAGAGTAGTGGGAGCTGTAAAAAATGCAATTTTCTATGGAAATATTAATTTCCTAACCCTTGGTAATCTGTTTTTAGCACTAATACTCACCCTCAAAATTTTTTCTTTAAGGTGCGTGGACTTTTCTCAGTTCTGATCTTCCTTTACTTTTCTGTGGAATTTAAATCTTTTAATCCCTTCCCTGATCCTCTCTAGATCTTTGGTCCTCAAGATTCTCCTAGCTTTATAATTTATGTCTTTCTCCTTTCCTAGATCTCCTTCCTCCCACCCTTTTTTAGAGATATACTTTGTGATTCTGACTTCAGTCATCATCTATTCCCTTTTCACCCTCTTCTTTGGTGAACTTATCATATAAATATACTAGTTCAAGCCCTGATTATTGTGAGGTTGTTTTTGTCTTGGCTACTCCAATAGAATTTTAATTTATCTTCCTTCTTTTAGCTCTCTCCTGTCAAATCCATCTTTTTTTTTTATTTCTAAAACACAATTTACTCACTTGATTATTCCCTACTATCTACTGAATATTATCCAATTGCCTCAGATTGACATTTAAAATGTTCCACAATTTGACTCTAGATTCCATTTTCAACCTTCTTTCAAGCTACTTTCAACCATAAACTCTGCTAGTCAAATCAAATCATCTTTAAAAATCCTTCATTTCCATCACTGTTCCATTATTTACATTATCATCTATTCCAAGAATGTCCTTGCCACACCTATCTTTATCTATTAGCTTTATTTACCCTTTAGTATTTCAAGTCCAAGGTTAAATATTGCTTCCCTGATTGCCTAGCTCTCTCCCTCTAAGGCAAATGTTATTTGTCTCTCCCTAGAATTGTGGCAGTTTTTAGTGCTGTTTTCTTTTACACATTTGTCATATTCTTTCTTGTATTAAAGATATTTGTGTATATGTTTCCTGTTTCCTTTATCCTGATAGATTATAAACTCTTTGAGGCTATGGGCTCTTTTTTTAATCTTGGTTTCTCTCCAAATGCATGAATTGTAAAATCCATGTTCAATATACCCACCACATATATCTTTTTTTTTCTTTAAAAGAATAAAAGATGATGTGGTTAACAACTGCAAACCTAAAATGAAAAATTCAAAGCTGGAGCAGATATTGTATATTTGTGTCAATCTGTCAATCTATCATTCATCCATCATTTTGTACTCTTTTTTTTTATGTTTTTGCAAGGCAAATGGGGTTAAGTGGCTTGCCCAAGGCCACACAGCTAGGTAATTATTAAGTGTATGAGACTGGATTTCAAGCCAGGCACTCCCGACTCCAGGGCCGGTGCTTTTTCCACTGCACCACCTAGCCACCCCTACTCTTCTTGTTATATTTATAACCCACCTAATTGACTCCTCATAATATGTTTGGAGCTTTCAAATATATCCCAAAGATAATGATGGAATTTTATCTGCCTTATTGGAGCTGTGTTTCTTAAGCACTTTATAACCTCAGACTCACCTATATCAAAAGACTGATTTCTTGCTTATAAGGAGGTACCAGGCATAGACACAGTATGCTGGATCCTTAAAAGGAGGATAAATACAAATTCAAATTTGTTTCTCTGGTTACCCTCCTCATGTTGAGTATACCAGAAAAGATATAGAGAAATATTTGTATCAGGGAATTCTATAGATTTCAGAATTCAGATGAAGCTGTTACAAGCTGAATGATCTTGTTCAAGTCACCTAAGGTCTTTGAATCTTACCATCTAATGTAAAATGTAAATAATAAACCTACTTAAAGCTGTTTTGACAGTATAAGAATATTAATTCTTAACTTTATTATTATTATTTCTTAGTGTTGTTGTTGTTGTCCTCTTATTCCGTAAAACTTCATGTAATGCAGCTGTTATGAACAGTTTGACTGCTATCCCCATCCATGGTGCTAACACATCAGTCCATTCTAACAATTCTGAAATTCATCTCTGTTCTTTTTTTTTATTCTTATATGCTAATCTGTCTTCTTGTCCTGTGCCTACTTCCATTTGATATGAAGCTTTCATTTTTTAACTTTAGGATTTTTAATGAACTATTCAAGTTAATTTAACAAGTATTTACAAAGTAAATGTTCAAAGCAAGTTAGGCAATGGAAAACAACCAACCACAACAACTGATATTTATATGATTAGTGATTCTAGAGGTTCCTATATAATAATAGGATCTGTGGATACGGACTCATATATAATCTAAATTCAAGCTTAAGGGGAGTCAGACTTCTGAGAGGAGGAATCAAACTTTTCTCAAATTTTCTGACTTGTTGTGTCCCCCACACAGTAGTCTTGAGGGAATTGGACAAAGTTTAGATTTGTCTCATGTATAGTCTCCATTAAAAGTACTATAAAATGTGTTCCATGTATAAAGTATATATATATATAGATATATATATATATATATATATATATATATATGTATATATGTGTGTGTGTGTGTGTGTGTGTGTGTGTGTGTGTGTGTAGTATAAGGCAGCTATTTATTAACTCTGGGCAACCAGATGACAGAGTAGATACAGTACCAAGCCTTAAAACAGGAAGACTTATTTCCCTGAGTTCAAATCTGAGTAGCTATGTCACCCTGGACAAGTCACTTAGCTCTATTTGCCTCATTTACTTCATTTGTAAAATGAATTGGAAAAGGAAATAGAAAAACCACTCCAGTCTTTGCCAAGAAAATACTGGATTGGGTCATGAAGAGCTAGACACAACTGAAAATGACTCATCAACACATCTATTTCTTCCACCACAGAAGATTGATAAGCCCTCATTAATAGATTTTTTACAATAAAATAACAAATGAATATAATAAATTAATAAAACATTATACCTACGGTTTCACAACTGCCATATTCTGCACAAAGATTAAGGCATCTTTTGAAACTAATTAACATATATTTTCTACTTTCATCTCTGATCTGTTCAGTCTACACAAATCACAAGACTAGATCTCCTAGAAATCAGAATAATGTTTAGGCCTTCTCAGAACTTTCAGCTCAAGCTTTTTCCTCCAACTTCCTTCTTTATTGCACAAAGCACATTGCACTATCCTGTACTAATTCAGGAATACCTGACCTCCTAATCTGATTCATAGGATAAACAACAGGGATGGAACCATCAATTTCTCAGAATTACCATTTTGTGACCTGTATTCAGGAAAGACAGCACAAAAAAGAAATCATCCAAAAAGCTTAATTTTAGGTTCATCTAGCCAACTAAGTAGTACCTCTTCCTGTATCAGTTGCCAGTCATTTTAGAAATGATTCCCTAGTCACAAGGACTGATAAAATATTGTCTCATCCTAAAGCACAAATCCTTCAACATTAAACTACATGTCCTTCCCTAAGGAACCAGAGTATACAAGCATGAGAGGTGACCCAGTCCAGAAAACTGGGACTCTTTTCCAATCACCTCTTCTATATCTAAATAGTACTTTAAGAATTACATAAAATATGGGGTGGTTAGGTGGCTTAGTGGATAAAGCACCCACCCTGGAGTCAGGAGTACCTGAATTCAAATCTGACCCCAGACACTTAACAATTACCTAGCTGTGTGGCCTTGGGCAAACCACTTAACCCCATTGCCTTGCAAAAACCTTAAAAAAAAAAGAATTACATAAAACAAAGTGTTTTATGTACATTATTCTATTTTTATAATATTTCATACAAAGACAAAAACAAAATGGTCCCTGATATCAAAAAGCTTACATTCTACTGTACCTACCTCTTCTGTTTCAGACCCCTTTTATGCTAACACTTAGTTATCATGGTATGTTGTCATCAGGTAGTTAACTAATGTTAACTTAATGTATCATCTTATGTGTATAGCACTTAATACTTATTATCAAATGAACTTTTTAAGTTCCTCCTACTCTTTAAACATCATTTTGAGAGATGTTTGTGAAGAATAGTGTCAAGAAAAACGCATCTGTAAGGCTAAAAAACAAAGAAAACTATTTCCCTTCCTTTGTTATTAGCAAAGCTCTGGCTGGGTTGCACATAAACACATTTAGACATCCAACCTTTGCACTCCTCTGGACTGTATCACCTAACAAAAATTTGTCAACGGTCACATATAGAATTTGATATTTATTCATGACAATAATGTAACACAAAATACTAATGAGTATAATAATAAAATTCAATAATGCAATAAAATATAATAATAATTATGAGTATAATAATAAATCATTTACTTTTTAAATAAAAAATAAAAATGTGTCTTTTAAGTGTGAACACTGAGCCAACTTTTTCAATACCAATGCATTTGGTTTGATAGAAGTTGGAGTGATGCAAAAAATATTTTCAAGATGTTTGTCTGAAATTATTGTTGTATTTTTATTTTATATTTGCTTCATAAGGAGAAAAATTTGCTCACAAATGTATGTACTCCCCAAAAGAGATTTCGTGAGCAGGGTATATTTGTGAAATACTGGATATTTTTTTCTTTATATGGGTAAAATTTATAAAAATCCAATAAAGACACTGATGATAAATTGAATGTCTGATTCCATTTGCAAGTTTATGGGCAACATGTTGATGTCAGCTGAGAATGGCATAACAAATATCTGGAAATTAAATTGGTGTTTTCTAAAATCTTTCTTGAAATCCTGTGATAAAATAATAATTATTGTTGCTTACAATAAACTTGTCTGTTGCATTTATTATGATTTTTATAGTCTTTTAAATTTAAAGATCCAAATACTATATACATATATATTTTGGAAAACAAAAATAAAGTTAAAAAAAACTGCAGTCTGTGACATTGCACAATGTTAGTTACATGAAAAAGCTGAGCTAGTTTAAGGGATGGTCTGTGTTATTGCAATGCTGGGCCATGTAATCACCTATTTCTACCTTTTTAGATAACTCCACATGGGCTTCATGATTGGGTTTGAGGTTGAGACTATGGGTTGGACACACCTACTTTAAAGCCTTTAGAGTATCTGAATTATTTATTTTTTTAAAAAAAGATGTACTTTTTCAGTTATTTACACATGTATCACTATTGCACATTGTTCCAAAAGAATAACATGAAGTACTTTAACCCTATTCTCTGAGAGTTTACAATCTGCTATAGTAAGAAAATAAAATGAAACAATCTTTGAAGATTAATGGCTCCATAGGAAGATGAGCAAATAAACAGAAGAAACAAGACCCAAGTGCTGTGGTCAGTGACAAGAGATGATGAGCACTACTACAGTTCCTTGTGCTTTGTGTTGGATTCTCCAGAAGAGAAATCATAACATCATAGAGTTAGGGGAAAGAGACCTCAAAGATAATCTAGGCAGTCTCCTCATTTTATAAATGAAGAAACAGACACAGAGAAATTAAATGATTCCTAGGTCAAATCCAGGATTCAAATTCAGATTCTCTGACTTCAGATCCAGTACTCTCTCTATTAAACCATGTTATGTCTCACAATTTGAGCATTCTTCTATTGCATTGTAAGATGATCTAAATATTTTGTGCTTCTCTAGGATGTTAAGGGACCTAAAGTGCCTTACCTCAAATCTAGTATTCTAGGATTTACTAGAATTTTCTCAATCTCTCATGTGATTTGATTATCTATTTAATCAAATAGGGTGAGATAAAACCAGTTTAATTAGCATCTAGAGAGTCAATTGTTAAATTTTCAGGGTGAATGTTTTTACCTTGCAAATTAGAAAACACTACAAATCAGGGCTTGATTTATTGTTTTGTTAATAGTTTAGACTTAAGAGAGTGAAGGAGAAAGTGACAGTCATATAGATTAAACTTAAACATGTTTCTTACATGCACCACCACCCCCAACCAAGAGCATACCCTTAAATATTTACCAACAGATTCTGGTTATAATGATTTTTTTCCCCTAACATTCCAGGTTCTAATCTCAACATTACCTTTTTTTTACTTCCCTCCCTCCCTCCCTTCTTTCCTTCCTTCCTTCCTTCCTTCCTCCTTCCTTCCTTCCTTCCTTCCTTCCTTCCTTCCTTCCTTCCTTCCTTCCTTCCTTCCTTCCTTCCTTCCTTCCTTCCTTGTATTCTCTTATTGTTTAGAGATTTCCAGATTGGTTGAAAGCATTTTGTTATGTCCTAGTTTCTGATTTCTCCAACTACCCAATGAAAATATCTTGACTTATCAAAAGTTTTATTTTTTTTAACATTTATCATCTTCAGGAGAACATAAATCATGGTTTGGAATATTGTTTACACTTTACAAAAATGAAGTTACCCTGCAATCATGTATGAACCTCATCAGGGATTTATAGTATGCCTGATATTTGTCTTTTCTTTTGAAAATGTAAAGAAAATGTAAAGCATAGACATTGTCTCAACTCCAAAAAGTTTATAATTAGAGTAACTATAGGTCAAGAAGACTTAAGTTTGATTATTGTCTGAGACCCTTATTATATGTGTGATTCTGGCTTTAGTCTCAACCTACACCTTAGTATGAATTTCTTCATCAATAAAATAGGTTTAGTAACAGCAATGATTTTAGAGGGTTTTCATCTCATCAAATGAGATAATGCATTTAAGATACTTGGTAAATCTTAAAGCACAATACAAATGTAAACTATTATTCTTACTTCTCTGTAAAAAAGATATGAAACCACTTGAGAACCATGAAAGCAGAGTCTTCCATGATATGTGGATTGGAAGGTTTGTTTGGTTGAAGGTGAAAAAAAAGGTTCCTGTAATAACTAGACTTTAATAGGAAGGGAGGGCAACTTACTTCCTCCTTTGTAATTAAGCTTTGGAATGTTGATAGGTCAGAGTCTTCTCAATTCCTCTCTGTTCTCCTCCCATTGGACTGGATTCACTTCCTTGTTACATAGTAAGAAAATATTGAAGACAGAGTGGTCTTCTTCCAATCAAGAAAAGTGTCACTCTGACTTATTTTATTATAGCATGTGGTTTGGAAGACTCAGATTCTTTTAACTCTGTCCTTTGGAAAGTTTATTTTAAAAATTATTAATAAGTCAAAAGACAGAGTAAGAAAAAAAGGAATTCCTTCCATTCTTACCTTCAGATAGCAAAGGTTTGTCTCTTTAGCTCTATGTATCAATGGTCATTCAGTGTTTCTATCTTTATTGAGCATCCTGTGGACGATTAAGGATATACATGAATCCAAAAACAATTAGGGTTTTATTTTTATTTAGTGTGATCAGTTTTAAATGACATTAAATCAGGAATTCTTAATATTATATAGAATAGACAAAATTTGGAGATTATCTTCATCATATCAATTCAAGTCCATAAGTACTTTGAGAGTCTATTACATGACAGATACGATTCCAAACTGTGAATACAAAGAGACAAAAAAAAAAAGAGTTTTGTCCTCAAGGATGTCATAATCTAATAGAGGTAGATAACATGAAATGTATAAACCATGAATGTGTGTGTGTGTGTGTGTGTGTGTGTGTGTGTGTGTGTGTGTGTGTTGGAGCTAATCTCAAAGGGAAGGAATTAACACTAAAGATTGGGAAAGGATTCTTGTTAAAGATGAGATTTGGGTTAAGACTTGAAAGAAATTGGGGAAGTCAGCAGAGGGAAGGAGAGAATTCCAGGAATTAGGGAGAGGCAATGTAAATACAGAATTTAAGGGAGGGAGTATTATGTATAAAGAAGAACAAGGAGGCCAGAGTCAATACATCATAGAATGTAAAGGGGAATAAAGTGAAAGAAAATCTGAAAAAAGTAGGAAGTAACAAAATTATGAAGAACTTTTAAAACCATAGTATTATATGTTTAATCCTGGAGTCAATATTTATTAAACACCTATTATGTGCCAGGCAGTAAGGAATTTGTTGTGCAAAGGAACACTGAATTTATTACATAACTTTTTAAAAAGTAGGTAGTAGAAATTCATAGTTTTATATAGAATTCTTTCTCTGTTTGACTTTATATATGGACATATTTATATTTTATTATTATATTCAAAATAAAAAATATGTTGAAAATATGGTTTGAAACTAAGAAATAAAAGAGGACAAAGACTTGTAGATTGCTTTGTAAACTCACAGTTATACCCTATCTGCTTTTTTCAAGAAGAGTCAGAAAGTACTGGGCATAATTTGCCCCATGTGACATAAGGTTGCAGATTTAGAGCCAAAAGAGACCATAGTATATAGAAAGCTATTTTAGTACAACTTCCTCACTTTACTTCTAAGAATCTAAGTCTCAGATACATTAAAGTATTTGCCAAGGTTATTTACCTTGTGAAATAAGGGTCTTGGAAGAAATTTTTTTAAAGTATTTATTTTGAGTTTTACAATTTTTCCCCTAATCTTACTACCCTCCCCACACACACACAGAAGACAATTTGCCAGTCTTTACATTGTTTCCATGATATAAATTGATCCAAATTGAATATGATGAGAGAGAAATCATATCCTTAAGGAAGAAACATAAAGTATAAGAGATAGCAAGATCAGACAATAAGATATCAGTTTTTTCCCCTAAATTAAAAATAATAGTCCTTGGTCTTTGTTCAAACTCCACAGTTATTTCTCTGGATACAGATGGTATTCTCCATTGCAGACAACTCAAAATTGTCCCTCGTTGTTGCACTGATGGAATGAGCAAGTCCATGAAGGTTGATCATCATCCTCATATTGTTTTTAGGGTGTACAATGGTTTTCTGGTTCTGCTCATCTCACTCCGCATCAGGTCATGCAAATCCCACCAGGCTTCCATGAATTCCCATCCCTCCTGGTTTCTAATAGGACAATAATGTTCCATGACATACATATATCACAGTTTGTTAAGCCAATTCCCCGATTGAAGGACATTTATTTGATTTCCAATTCTTTGCCACCACAAACAGGGCTGCTGTGAATATTTTTTGTACAAGTGATGTTTTTACCCTTTCTCATAATCTCTTCAGGGTATAGACCCAGTAGTGGTATTGCTGGATTAAAGGGTATACACATTTTTGTTGCCCTTTGGGTGTAGTTCTAGATTGCTCTCCAGAAAGGCTGGATGAGTTCACAAATCCACCAACAATGTATTAGTATCCCAGATTTCCCACATCCCTTCCTGGTACCTCAGAGATGCTTTAATTTTTTTCTCTAATAAGTAATGATTCAGAGCAATTTTTCATATGAGTGTATTGCTTTGATCTTGGAAGGAATTCTTAACAGCTCAGTTTATGTATTAGTATCTTAAAAGATGTTAACAGACTGAAACAATGAACCAAATTTCCTTGGTATGGGGAACTCTCAAAGTACAAAATACCTGTTACCAATGAGGGTCAGGAAATTCTTTGAAACTTATAAAGTGCCTAGAATACACAGTCTAAATGTGTTATATAAGGTCACAAAGTCAGTTTATGTCATATACAGGAAATTTTCTTGGCTTTGTGTATAGCTTTCTATTCACTACTCCATGTTGCCTCAAGGGAATGAAATACAAGAAAGAAAAAAAAAAGATGTAAAACCCTACACTGGGAATCCAGCAGTTAACCAGATAAATAGAGGATGGGGAAAATGAATATTGACCTTAAATAATATTTCTCAGTTCTGATGTTTAACTTCTCAATCAGACAACCAAAGCTCATACTACCAAACTAGAACATTTATAACTAAAACTATCTTAAAAAAAATACATAGTTTTTCTCATTTCATTACATTGCTCTCTATTTTCTTTCATCCTTTGAAAGAATAGGAGTGAAATAGAAAAGATATGTATATATATTTATATATATGCATACACACGCATACTCATACTTAAACGCACATTATCTATCTTGTGACTTGCAGTTGTCTAACCCTTCAAATATCATTCTGTCTGAATTGTAGGGGTTCTAAACCTTGCTTATACTTATACATACACATACACACAAATACTATCTATTCATCTGTCTATGTTTAAGAGGCAACAGGGCAACATGACATGTAGTATATAGAGATTTGGTCTTGAAATCAGGAAGATTTTGGGTGCAAGTCTATCTCTGATACAGTTTGACTGTGTGACCCTGGTCAAGTCACTCAACCTTTCAGTGCTCTGGATTACTGTCTAAGAGTATAAATTGAAAAGAAGGTGTTGCCCTGAATAAGAGGAGAAAGTTTACTCATCTAGCTATTCCCTATACTAATGAAATCAAAGATCTAGTCTTTATCCAGATAGATTAATATTGATATAGATTGATATAGTCAAAGATGTCAATGTATAGATGAGATAGATAAAATATATATAGATAATGTGTAATATATGTACACTCATGAACTGAAGTTAATACAGAAACACACACACATACATATATGTATATATATATTTATAAGTTTATAATCAATAGCAATAAAGAATGTCTCTTCCAAGATGATCTTGCCTTATAAGCAGCGGTTCTTACCCTCAGGACCATGAAACCCTTTAAGAAGATCTATGAACTTTGGGGAAGATTACATGGTCCCCCACCCAACCCTATTAACCTCTAACTGAAATTTTCTTTAATTACAAATGTAGGCAATGAAATAATATTCTAGAAAAAGATCCATATACTTCATCAGATGGCAAAAGGCACACCTGATACACAGGAAAGGTTCAGAATCCCTCCAATTCATACAGAATTATATTTGACTACTCCAAGCCAAGAATAACGAGAAGTATTTTATATAATATAGCTTTTAAATAAGCTTAAATGAGTAATGTCTCATTTTATCTCACTCATTCAAATAAGTAATATAATTTTTCTCTTTTCAATGCAGCTTTGCGGAGAGGTTGCTCATTCTCCCTCTAAAGCAAATCATTTGCTAAAGTGCTCTCAAATCTCAAACTCAGTGATAATCCATGTGATTCAGAGGCAGTGTGCCATGGAATTAATGTCTGAATGACATGGAAGCATAGTTTCAATCACATTTACCTCAGCTGGACCCACACTCATCTGTTTAAAGAATAATCAAACTAAAGTTAATTCCTATAAATACTCAGCATGGAATATGAATCCCTCACTTTCCATATCTTCATTTTGCCTTTATTTTTACATGTAAAAATTAAGTTGCTATCATGAAAATGTCATTAATTTTAAAGGGACATTATTTTATTTAAAATAAAAAAAAATTGATCAATTCCTTTTGCTTTTATATCATTTTCATTTCCAGATATGTCACCTCTGTACCCAATGAGTTTTCCCTGGTAACAACACCCACACCCACCGCTGTAATATATTGTGAGATATAAAACATATTAACTTAGCAAACATATATGATAGCACATGTAGTATTTTGTACCAAATATCCATAGTCTTCTCAAGGAGAGCTGAGAGGTTCATTTTTGCATCTCTTCCCAAGGCCAAAATTGTTCATTAATATCCTGTATTGTTGGGCTTTCTTTCAGGGTTCTTTTTACTTACATCATTATGGTCATTATGTTCTGCTCGCTTCAATGCTATGCTTTAATTTCATTTTTAATTTTAATTTAATTTAATTTTTTCATTATTTATTTTTCAGATGGTTGATAATGACAATTTTCAACATTCACTCCTATAAAGTATTCTCTCTCCTGCCTTTCCCTCCCTCCACCATAGGCTAGCAAGTAATCTTTTTTTTTTTTAGCAAATGATCTTTTTTTTAACTATGCTTTAAATTCCAAAGATACCTAGCATGATTTTATTTATTCCAGTTCTTTCAAATGTATTCTATCTTTGCCATCTTTTCCTGTTCATATGAATAAAGGATGAAGCTTTGTATAATCAAAAATCTCAAATAAACTGAGTTGTTGAGGCTGAATTGCCACACTGTTTTTAGCATTATGTTTTTCAGTACTTTTGAGGGAACTGGAGCCAGGAAGACCTGAGTTCAAATTCAGCCTCAGACTACTTGCTAGGTGGCCTAGAGCAAATCACTTATCTATCACCTGTTTCAGCTACCACATTTGAAGGACAAAAATAATAAAATTACCTATCTCCCATAATTATGAGATCAAATGAGATATTATTTGTAGTCTTTTGCAAACCTTAAAAAATTATGTAAATAGTAGATATTTTAATAATAATATTAACAACAACAACAGTTTGATGATGAGAATGAAATTACCCATGAGTAAACATTTTCTACTAATACTGCTCATCAACTGTTTTGAAATTTGAAACCTGAGAGAATTGACTGGGGCTAATGAAAGTTTATTAATTTGTCTGACCTCTGACATATTTTGACTGTATGCATCAGAGGTAGTTTTTGAACCCAGTATGTCTTATCTAAAGTCTCTATCCACTAAATATGTAGCCTTTAATTTTTTAAATTGTATATACATAATAGTAAAATTAAATTAGAATGCGACATCCAAAGGTGTATATTCATTTATTTACAATTTTTAAAATTAATTATGTGCATTACAAAATTTATTTATAAAACTTTTAAAGAATAAGATAGGGATAAGTGAAATTTAGCCTGGAGTCAATAGAGATACACTTTAGTTTATTAAGTGGAAGAGTGACATAGTCCTTCACTTTAGAAAAATTACTTTGGTAGTTGTATAGAGAATGAACTAGAAAGGAAAAACAATTGAAAGACTGAAAATAGTGAAGATGAAAGATGGAAAAATATTAAACTAAGGAGGTGACAATAAGCTGGCATTAGGATGGATAACGTTCTACTTGGAATCAGGAAGTTATTAGCTATGTGACCCTAAAAAAGGTCAGGTAACCTTTCTCATCTTCAGTTTCCTTATTTGTTTTGTATAAGGAAGGGAAGGTGTTGGAGGCATTTGGGGTAAGAGACTTGACCAGGGTCACTTAACTGGTAAAGGCTTGAGTGTGAATTTGAACTCAGGTCCTCCTGACTCCAGAACCAGTTCTTTATTGACTGGACCACCTAGTGTCTTCATTTGTTAAATGTAGATAATTAAAATCATAAGAAAAACTGGAAAGCAAGGTGCAGAAACTGGACATGGACCATTAGCTTATACCAGGGCTTTCCAAAATATAGCCTGCTGGCCACATGTGACTTGTAGTGCGATTTTTACCTTGCCTTGTGGGTTTTAATTTTCACAAGCAAAAAATAAAACCATAATTTGCATGGAATGTATATTAAATTTTTAAATTCCATCATTAATAAATAATCTCATTGATGTTAATTTTCTTTGGTGTCTTTAAGCAGTATTATGGATGGAGCACATCTCAGAGAATTTCAATCGATCTGTAGGATGTGTTCAATTTGTATGATGGAGTCTAGTCAGTATGCACTTTATACTACTTTGTTGTCACTTTGTTGTTTTCTGTTTGTTTTCATACTTTGCACCTTCTCCTATTGCATTGATAATGTGTTTCCCCTATAAAAATTTTCCCAATGGGATCTTGATCCTTTCCATGGTTCAGCTAATTATGAAATGGTAAGGATGTGGTGCATTATGGAATATCATCCTCCCCCCAATACTCTAATCTCAGATGTTCTCAACTCTTCCATGGCTGATTCTTAAATAACATTTCCTTTTCATATATGAATAAATTTTTAACTTTCTAATAAGTTAAAAGTATCATGACTTTTTTGGTAGCACTTGCTAAACCTAACTAAAGTAAGACTACAAATTAGCAATTATATTAGTGAACTGTATTTTTTATTCTGGGTGTAACCCTCAAATAATTATTTTATTTTAATGTGGCCCTAAGACAACCTAAGGTGGAACATCCCTGCCTTATACCCTTTATCAAGCTTATACCTTACAAAAACAAGGTCAAAATGCATATATGACCTAGGTTTAAAAAGGGACTACTATAAGAAAACTTGAAGAGCACAATTTATGAATAAATAAGAGATAGAGATCAGGTATAAAATGGATAATTTCAAATAGATTAAATTAAAAAGATTTTGTACAAATATAGTGAATATTGCCAAGATGAGAAAGTAGAAAATTGGAAATTTTTGCCTTTACAGAAAAACTAAGTTTAAGTGATCAAGTCTAATTCCCTCTTCTGGTTCAACCCAGCTCTTTGTCCATCTGTCCAAAGTATGCATATTAATGGGCAAGGTCTTCAGGGTGTCCATTCAAATATTTGTTTAATTCTAGGTATTAGACATTCTTCATTCATTTGGTCTTTCCTATGTTTTTGGGAAGGTCAAATTTCAAGAAGTTCTCCAATGTTCTAGGTCTTGGTATATTCAGCACAATGTCAACTACAAACAGGAACATCTGGAGGACCTCATGATACACAGTAAAATTCTATTATATCAAACCTCTGTGCTAGATCTCCTTCCTTAGAGTACATTAAGCATATATTTCCTAGTTTTATGCCTCTCCTGATATTTCTTATCATCAGATCATTGAACAGTGTCATTTCTATTTTATTTTCTAAGGAATCTTGAATGATTTGGGTGTATGGATGGAAGACAAACCTGCTTGTTGTAAAAGAGGAACCTACAAAGTGGCATTTTGTTCTACCAAATCAAATATTTTCTCATAACCATTATTCCCAATAGGATCTTAATTCTTTCCATGTTTCAAATAATTATGAAATGGTAAGGATGTGGTTCATTATTGAATATTATTCTCCTCCCCAAATACTCTTATCTCAGATGCTTTCAACTCTTCTATGGTTAACTTTTAAATAACATTTCCTTTTCATACATGAATAAATTGAGGCTCATATAGGTCGTGACTGCCCATATTCAGATAGATACATTAATAAGTACTGGAGGGAAAAAAAGATTTAGTGTGGAAAGTTATCTTATGAAGCATATATTCTCTTCCCTCTCTCTTATTTTATATACTAATTTATACAATCACAATTAAAGTTTCCTGCCATTAAGTCCATACTTTTATCATTTTCAAGATACCCATTTTTTGATGATCTTTGCGGCTTCTAAAAACTCTCTGCAAAGCATCATGCAATGTCTTCTTAAGTAGGTCCACATATAAAGAAAAGCCTGTATCATTATTATCATGTGAATAATAAATCAATTTTTATCTAAAATAAAGCCCATTTATCATAGCATAAAATTCAATGTTCCTAAAATATTAACTTAAAAGAAAGAACAGGTTTTTTCCCTAAATAGAAATGACTGATAAAATGTGTGCATTTTAAGTTTTGTATGGACCAAAATTTCTTCTTTATATGACTTATTTGCTAAGGTTTTTGATAAGATTTTGCCAAGGCTTCCCTCTATTTCAATCAGATGAGAAATTGAGAGAAGTGAGAGCTATTGACTGAATGACAGATGTGTGTGCAGAAAGATAGATGGGTACAAAAAGCAGACTAAAGAGAGATCTATATTATATATATATATATATATATATATATATATATATATATATTATATATATTAGTCTTAAGGAAGACACACATGGCATTGGACTGTCACTGGTGAGGAAGACTTGACTTTGAACCCTAGTGTTGTGATTTTTTTTCCTTTCTTGCCTTTTTAACATAACCATGCTTCCAGGGTGGAGCCAAGATGGCAACAAGAAGCTAGCAAGTTCCTGGAATTTTTCCCTACACAATAATAAATGAAAGCCTTTACAAGACAGTAAACCTACAGATCCAACTGGAAAAAAAAAAACATTGAAGCAAGTTTTCAAATGTAGACTTCATGGAGGATCTCCAGTGAAGTGTCTCTTCAGGGAAAGGGGGAAGTAAAACCTAGATAGGTAGAAGAGCAGAAAAGTCAGTGGGAGGCTTTTAGTCATAGTATAGCCCAAGTCCTGGCCGTTAGACTGCAGGACAGGTCCTGGCAGCTAGACAGCATACCTGCAGGGAAGATCCCAAACAAAGTCTGAACCCTGGGAACACAGGGGTGAAACATAGGACCAAGTTGGGAACAAACCATTGCATAGGCAGAGCTTGGATATAATGGAGAAAACTTTTGAATAGGCAATGCCTGGACTGCATAGACAACATCTTAGGCTGTAAGTCAGGGATCAGACCCCAGTTCCTGCACAAAATCTTAGGACTATACTCCCTATACTCCAGGAGCAGAGTTCAACTAATGACCTGGAATATAGATCCAGGGGAGACCAGAAAGCCTAGATAAAAAAGAGCCTGGAAAATATTTTTCAGGACATTTTCAGGGTAAACTGTCCCAATATATTAGATAAAGAAGACAAAAATAGTCCTTGGAAGCCTATCTTCAGAAAGAGACCCCAGGATAAAAACTCCAAGGACTATCATAGTCAAATTCCAGAATTCTCAAATAAAGAAGAAAATACTGCAAGCAGCCAAAAAAGAAGCAATTCAAATGCAAAGGAATCACAATCAGAATTATATAGGACTTATCAACTTCAACTTTAAAGAATCAGAGAGCCTGAAATATGATATTTTGGAGAGCAAAGGACCTTGGATTGCAATCAAGAATTTATTGCCTTCAAAATTCAAATTATTATGTCAGGAGAAAAAATGATATTCAATATTAATAGAGAACTTACAAGTTTTCCTGTTAAAAAAAGATCAAAACTGAACAAAGAATTCAATCTTCAAATACAAGACTCAAGAGATGCATAAAAAAGGTAAACAGAAATGGTGAAAAAACCAAAATATTAGTCAAGAATATTAAATTGTATACAACCCTGCAAAAGAAAATAACACTTATAACTCTTGAAAATTGTATTTCTCTTAGAATAGTTAAAGGGTTGAATGTAGTTGGAGAGATTGTACTTAGAGGATATGGGTATAGTTGGGTCTTGACCTTTGTTCTCAAAGAAGACCAAAATGATTTCACTATGTTAGAGACAAAGGAAAGATTTTTGTCCTTCATTTTCAAAGAAGACCATGACTCCAGGGAGGTGATACCATGACAAGCACGTGAATTAGATTTGAGGGAGGGGGTGCTGTGATAGGTCACCAGTCTCACTTTCTCCTCCTGAGCCATTTGGATCCAGTGGTTAGATATAAATCAAGTTACCTGGAGATGGCCCTGGATGTGAGGTAATTAGAGTTAAGTGACTTGCCCAAGATCACACAGCTTAAGAGAGTCAAATGTCTGAGATTCAAACTCCTGTCCTCGATTCCAATTCAGTGCTCTATCCACATTTGTTTAGAGATAAATTACTCTGTGTCCAACTGATTGATCAGACCAATATGAGCTAAGAATGTTCTACCACAGGTTAGGCACAAATAGTCCATGTGAACACCTGAGGTATTTACTCAAAATTTATGTATCTCACATTTCCTTTGTGCCACTTCAATTCTACCTTGCTCAGAGTTCAACACTTTCTCTGATGAGGACATCATGCTGGGTGTCCTGTACCAGTGTCTCTCATGTCTTACAATCAGTTCTAAAGTTCTTAAGAGAGACCTTTAGGGTGTCCCAGTCCTTTGAGTACTTAGAGGTCCTATACATAATTAAATCAGAAGTGACTTTACTAGAGTAGGGTAATACAATGGGGTAGAGGATGAGAGCATACTTAGAAGGGTTGGACATAAAGAGATTAGGAGGTGATCTTTTCTTAATCAATACTTGAATTAACAAGGGTTTTAGTACCATGGTTGGGGTGCTAAGGGGTCAGTGGAAGAGAGTGTACCAGATACGTTGATTGAGGAGAGTTATGGGGTTATGTTTGAAGGGCTAAAGAGATGGAGTGAGAGAGTATTCTTAGAGGAACTAGACATAGAACATCATGAAGAGATTTTGCTTTGGTTTGCTTGATGTACAAATGGAGGAAGTATTCTTCGGATTCATGAATGGTTTGGTTTTGCATGATGTTTTGATTCATGAGAATAATGTGTCCATGAAGGATACTTGTAAAGAGGGTATGGTTTACAGAGATGATTAATTTGATGTGATTCATGACTCTTGAGAAGTCTATTTCTAATGAGACAGAAGAGGGGAGGGTACTTAGTGACTATAAGACAATGCTGCTTATCAACCAATCAATCAAGCAATCACTGGGCCTTTGAGAATAGTACTTTTATCAGGTCAGATAAAAGGAGTATATTTTGACAAAGGAAATTTAAGTATAAAACAGGGTTAAAACAATAAAAACATAAAAAGAAGGATTATACTTAGGAAAAGGCTAGACACTAGTGATAAATAATACCAGGTAAAGAAAAGCAAAAACCTATTATAGTAGTGGGAAAGAAGGGAGGGTATGAACATTGAGTAAATCCTACTCATTAGATTTGACAGAGAGAATAAAATTAATTTCAAATTGGCTTTTTTTTTAGTTTTTTCCAAGGCAATGTGGTTAAGTGGCTTGCCCAAGGCCACACAGCTAGGTAATTATTAAGTGTCTGAGGCCAGATTTGAACTCAGGTACTCCTGACTCCAGGGTCAGTGCTCTATCCACTGTGCCACCTAGCTGCCCTCCCCAATTTGCTTTTAAAAAATCTATCCTAGCCTACAGGGAAATGGGAAGGAAAGGAAAGGAAAGGGGAGGAGGGACTGAAAAAAAGGAAAGCTGAGCTTTTATGAGTGAAAGGAAACTTAAAGTTAAAATTTAAAAGTTAAAAGGGAAATTGGAGGAAAGCATCGATGATGAGGAGGAATAAGGGAAAAGAAAAGATAAAAGTAGGGGGGGAAAGAGAGCATAGATGGAAATACAGAATTATTAATCTTAACTATAAATTGTGAATGGGATGAACTCTCCCATAAAACAGAAGCAGTTAGCAGAATAGATTAAAAACCATAATCTGACAATATGTTATTTACAAGAAACACATTTGAAGCAGAGAGATACGCACAGGGTAAAGGTAAAAGGTTGCAGCAAAATATATTATGCTTCAATTGAAAGGAAAAAAAATCAGGGGTAGCAATCCTCATCTCAGACAAAGCAAAAGCAAAAATAAATCTCATTAAAAGGGATAAGGAAGGAAATTACATCTTCTTAAAAGGCAGCATAGGCAATGAAGTTATATCATTATTTTTTTTTAGGTTTTTGCAAGGCAAATGGGGTTAAGTGGCTTGCCCAAAGCCACACAGCTAGGTAATTATTAAATGTCTGAGACCGGATTTGAACCCAGGTACTTCTGACTCCAAGGCTGGTGCTTTATCCACTATGCCACCTAGAAGTTATATCATTATTAAACATATATATATATATATATATATATATATATATATATATACACACCTATTGGAATAGAGATCAAATTCTTTTAGGAAAAGCTGAATAAATTAAAAGGAGACAGACAGCAAAACTATAACCATGGGGGACCACAATCTCCCTCTCCCAGAATTAGATAAATCTAACCACAAAATCAACAAAAAAGGAAGTTAAGAAGATAAATAATATCTGCATCCAGAGAAAGAATTATGGACTTTAGACAAAGACCAAAGAATATTACCTTCAAATTAGAAAAAAAAACCTGTTATCTTATTATGTGATTTTACTATCTCATACTTTATTTTTTTTTCCTTTAGGATATGATTTGTTTCTCATCACATTCAACTGAGATCAATGTACAACATGGAACCAAAGAATGCCTTCTGTGGGGGGGGTGGGGGAGGGAAGCAAGAATGGGGAAAAAATGTAAAACTCAAAATAAATAAAATCTTTCTAAAAAAAGATGGATAATAGAAAACTTAGATATGATAGACCTTTCGAGAAAACTGAATGGGGATAGAAAAGAATATACCTTTTTCTCTGCAGTAGAGACACCTACACCAAAATTCACCACTAGGGCAGAAAAATGTTACAACCAAATATAGAAAGGCAGAAATATTAAATACATATTTTCCAGATTATGATGTAATAAAAATTACATGTTATAAAGGGTCATGGAAAGATAAAAAATAATTGGAAACTAAATAACTTAATTTTAAAGACCAAGTGGTTCAAACAACTCATAGAAATAATGATTTCATCCAAGAAAATGATGTTGTTGTTGGTCCTTCATTCTCTAAGAAGACCATGCCATTGGGGGAAGATGATACTATGACATGCACATAAATTGAATTTGGGTGAGGGGGGGTGTGCTGTGCTAAGTCACCAACCTCACTTTTTCCTCCAAAACCATCTGGGTCCAGTGGCCAGATATGATTCAGGATGACTGGAAATGGCTGTGGATGCAAGGTTTTCAGAGTTAAGTGACTTTGCCCAAGGTAAGTGTCTGAGGCTAGATTCAAACTCCCATCCAAGTTAGTGTTGTAACCTTTGTACCACCTAAGATATCAAACCAAAATTTATGGAATACTACCAAAGCAGTTTTTAGGGGAAATTTTGTATCTCTGAATGCTTATATGAATAAAACAGAGAAAGAGGAATGAATTGAATGAATTGGGTATGCTACTAAAAAAGCTAGAAATAGAACAAATTAAAGATCCCCAAGTAAATACCAAATTAATTTGGTAATTCTTGATCTAATAAATAAACTAAGAGTTATTTTTTGAAAAAAATCAGTAAAATAGATAAACTTTTGATTAAACTGATTAAAAAAAGAAAAAAACAAATTACAGGATCAAAAAATGAAAAAGGTGAACTCATCAACAATGAGAAAATCAAAGAAATAATTAGGAGGGAATAATGAGGGGGGAAAGATGAATATTTACAAAAATACAAACTATCCAGATTAACAGAAAAGGAAATAAAATACTTAAGTTCATTTCAGAAAGAGATATTGAGGAAACCATAAATTCCCTAAGAAAAATCTCCTGGTCCAGATGGATTTACAAGTGAATTCTACCAAACATTTAAGGAACAATTAATTCCAATTCTACATAAACTATTTTTAAAAAATAGGAAAAGGAGTTCTGCCAAATTCCTTTTATGACACCAATATGGTGCTAATACCTAAATCAGGAAGGGTCAAAACAAATAATATTATAGACCAATCTCCCTAATGAACATTGATGCTAAATCTTAAATAAAATTTAAGCAAAGAATATTTACAGCAAATTATTACTAGGATAATTCACCAAGAACAGGTAGGATTTATACCAGTTCGGCAGAGATGGCTTGGTATTGGGAAACCACTCAACATCACTGAACATATCAGTAACAAAACCAAAAGAAATCATATGATTATCTCAAAATAAGGTCAAAAATGGATACGAGATTTAGGGATAAAGGGTGAAACCCCTAGACCATTTAACCAGATCAAGAAACACTATCTGTCAGATCTATGGAAAGGGGAGAAATATATGACTAAACAAGAATAAACTACATTAAAATTGCAAAATGGATGATTCTGACTATAATAAGTTAAAAAGATTTTTCACTAATAAAATCAATGCTACCATGATCAGAAGGAAAACAGAAAGCTGGGAAACAATGTAAATAGTTAGGAGTGTTGATAAAAGTATCACTTCTAAAATATATAGCGGGGCAGCTAGGTGGCACAGTGGAAAGAGCTCTGGCCTTAGAATCAGGAGGACCTGAGTTCAAAACCAGCCTCAGACACTTAATAATTGCCTAACTGTATGATCTTGGGCAAGTCACTTTAAGCCCATTTCCTTAAATAAACAAAATTTTAAAAATTAAATTAAAATCTAGAGAGAGAATAGAATTAAATTTATAAGATTACAAGTTATTCCCCAATTGATAAATGGTCAAAGGATATGAACAGGCAGTTTTCCAATGAAATTAAAGCTATATATAATTATATGTTAAAATGCTTCAAATCATTACTTATCAGAGAAATGCAAATTGAAACAACTATGAGGTACCATTTCATACTTATCAGATTGATTAAGATGACAAAAAAGGGAAAACAAAACGATTAATGTTGGAGAGGTTTTGGAAGGATTAGAACATTAATGCATTGTTATTGGAATTGTGAACTAATCCATCCATTCTGCAGAACAATTTGGAACTATGCCCCAAAAAAGCAATAAAACCGATCACTTTGACCTAGTAATACCAATACCAGGCCTACATCTAGAAGAAATCATAAGTCAGGGTGGCTAGGTGGCTAAGTGGATAAAGCACTGACCCTGGAGTCAGGAGTACCTGGGTTCAAATCCGGTCTCAGACACTTAATAATTACCTATCTGTGTGAATAATTACCTAGCTATGTGGCCTTGGGCAAGCCACTTAACCCCATTTGCCTTGCAAATACCTAAAAAAAAATTAGAAAAAGTCTCACATGTTCCCAAATATTCATAGCAGCTCTTTTTGTAGTGAATTGGAAATTGAGGGGATGCCCACCTACTAGGTAATGACTGAATGATTTACAACATATGAATGTTACAGATTGTTAAAGAATAATAAGCAATAGATTCCTCCTACACCAAATCTTTTGCCTCCCTAAAAGACCTGATGTTTTATTTTTCTTTTGGTCCTTAACTCTACTCCTTACAAATCCAAGGCTAGAGTTGCTCCTGCAGCACTTGAGGTCAAAGCAATCTAACTCTGCTACTTACAAACAGTTATAGGACCTTTAAGGGGAAGGAAAACTTGCAGATCCATAGGGTTTCCTTTGTCTAATATTTTATCAAGCTTACAAATACCAGATATTAAAAGAAAAAATAATCACCAGAAAAGTTTCCCATATACAGATAGCTCATCATGATCTCAAATATGGAGCTCTCTAACAAAAAATGCTTATAAATGTTAGAATTCTATATATTCTTGGATTAGCCATTGGGATCTTCCCTTAGTGACCTATTGTTCTGTAAGAGATCATGAATGGTTGGACTGTAGAAGAAGGAAAGTATTGCAGGAACTGACACTGAACAAAGGGAACAGAACCAGGAGAACATTGTACACATTAATAACAACCTTGTGAGTTGATCAACTCTTATGGATGCAGCTCCTCTCAGCAGTTCAGAGAGCTAGGACGACCCTGGGAGACCTGTTATGGAAAACGGTGTCCACATCCAGAAAAAACAAAATAAATAAGAAAAACCAAACTACAGAAACTGAATGAACAACATGTTCAATTTTAAAAATTTCTCTTAGGTTTTTCTCTCCTATCCCAAGGTTTCCTTTCTTTTCCCTTATTCCTAATTCCTCATTCAGAAAATGACTAATATGTTAACATACTAAACACAAATGTATATGTACAATGTTCACTAGACTGTTCACTTAGGGGATGGGGTGAGAATGGAGGCTGGAAGAAAATTGTGTAACATAAATATGCATGTGGATGGAAAGTTGAAAAACTTTCATAACATGCAATTGGAAAAATAAAATATCAATAAAAATCACAACCATAAATTAATTTCTCTGTGGGTGGTATAAAAGGTTTGAAATTACCTACAGGTCCTAGCAGTTTTAGTTTTGGTAGGAAATAGACTCTTCCTATCCTAAGGGAGATGAGGGGATCTATCATCCAGATCTGAGTTAGAATGCAGTGTTTCTGCTACAGGAAAAGTTTTGGAATTGCTCTTGAGATAGAGAGAAAATAGATAAAAAAAAAAGAGGAGCAAGTCTGTGAGACACACTTTGTAGACTAACAATGAATGATGATGCAGTTGAAACTTTCCCTGATCATCTCTTTCTGTATTGTAGGAACTCTGCCAAGAACTGCTACTTTTTGAGAGGTCACTAAACTTATTGTGTATCAATTCAACTTCTCTCTCATTTCTGTCTCATTATGCAATTGTGTCAGGAAGTTTATTCAGTTTTGATTTGATCCTTATGGCCCATTCATAGCTTGCTATTTAATTCTTACCTTTGAAATTGCTTGTTTTGATCTAATAGACGTGACTGTTCATGAATACTGAATTTTGAGTGGTTCTAGAGATGGGATGCAGACAAACCCTGGGTCAGGATGGATGTGGAAAGGGCAAGAAGAGGAAGGGGAAGTAGATAGTATGATACTGGATGATACAAATTCAAGAAAAATAATAAAATAATAAAGATAACTTTTGTTTAAAGTTACAATTGTCCTTAACAATCTCTCTCTCTCTCTCTCTCTCTCTCTCTCTCTCTCTCTCTCTCTCTCACACACACACACACACACACACACACACACACAAAACTATTCATACCACCATGGCTTAAGTTATGTAATTTGAGGAAATAGGAAAAAATGGAACCCCTTAGAAGGAAACATAGGTACTACTAATTTCAGTGATGATAATAATCTATCAAAAATCAGTATATATTGTTAAGAGCCTATTGAATGTCAGCATAGTGCTAGGCTATGGGGATACAAATAACAAAGTGAGATAGCCTTTGTCCTCAAGGAGCTTACATTACAATAGGGAGATACAATATGTTCAAAGCAAATAAATAAAGGATATATCCAAGGAAGTAGACAGTGACAGAGTGGGACTAACACCTAGAGGAATCATGAAGGGTCTTGTGAAAGAATTAGCATTTGAGATGAATCTTGAAGGGAATGAATTGCTCCAAGAGGCGAAAGTGAAAAGGGTGAGCATTCTAGGTATGAGACATCATAGAAGCAGGAGATGAATACAGTATATTGGGATAGCAAGTGGGTCAATTTGGCAGCAATGTAGAGTGTGTGAAAAAAAGTACAAAGGAGTTTCAATTTTATGTTAAGGGCAATGGGCAGCCAGTGAAGCTTCTTGAGCAAAAGAATGGCATTTTAAAATTATAAATTTGGCAACTACATAGAGGACAGGTTAGACAGGGAAGAGTATGTATCAAAGAAGATCACTGAGAGATTATATTGTAATAGTTTAGTTGAGAAGTGATGAGGGCCTTACTACTGTGTTTGAGAAGTTAATAAGGAGACTCAGGGACAAATTGGAAAGGGACTTTATTGAAGAGATAGAATATATAAAGCAGAGAGAATATATAAAACATGGTAACTGATTGATGGAGAGAGTGAGAAAGAGAGAGAAGGAAGAGTTGTTGAAGACTTCTAGAGAATAAATTGTATAAATGGAAAAAGGCTGCTTCCCTCAATAGAGAAATGGGGAAGTTAGGAGAAGAGGTTCATGGACTTACAGGGAAGAAAACAGAGGCAATTCATAATGGCCAGATATTCATTGACTCTTCACAATTCAGAAAGAGCATAAACTAAAATTCCTGAAAGTTTTTGGGAAACAGTAGTTGAGTCGTGGATAGAATGCTGACTTTGAGGTCAGAAAGATCAGAGTTCAAGTCTGTCTTTGATACATAGTAATGGTACAACCCTGGGCAAGGAACTGGACAGCTTCTATGCAATATCAACAATAAAAACTTGTTTTAGGGGCAGCTAGGTGGTGTAGTGGATAAAGCACGGGCCCTGGAGTCAGGAGTACCTGGGTTCAAATCCGGTCTCAGACACTTAAGAATTACCTAGCTGTGTGGCCTTGGGCAAGCCACTTAACCCCGTTTGCCTTACAAAAACCTAAAAATAAAAAATAAAAATTTGTTTTCATCCTTGTACATTTTATCATTCAAGTCTTCTCTTTTCCTATCATGAGGACTTTTCTGATAGCTTGCAAAAAGGATCTTGAAAGAGGGCTGCAAGAAACTGGAAGTAGAAAAAGGGTGGCTCAGTGTCCAGAGCAGAAAGCCAATCAAAAGAGGATACCACCACTTACAAGAGAAAAGATGAAGAGAATTCCATGTTAGGCAACAGTAGATATGTTGAAAAAGCCCCTCAAAGGCATCTCCATATTAGGTAAATTAGGCATGCCTAGGTGTGCCTAATTGATACTTATATTTTACTTTTATAAATGCTTTCCATTCTTGTTTGGTCATCTTAGCAGTTACAACTAACATTTGATTTGTTCCTGTCATTCGGATATGCAAAGTAAACATATTTAAGGAACTTGCAATTTGTAAAAAAAAAAAAAAGAATCTTTTTGGAAGCAAAGAATCAAAGAATCTTACAATCTATTTCATAAGTTGAAGATTTGTTCATATGTAATTTGAGTGAAGAGAGTCTAGAATTTATTCATATAGTTACACATTATTTAAATTGGAAGGTCATCTAGACCAGTTGAGGAGAACCCAAAGTGTTTAAATGACTTCCCTAGGATCACACAATAGTGAGTAGCAGATGTGAAATATGCACTAAATTAAGTACTTTAGTCTAAAATTATTGCTTTCTTCCACTGTATCAGAATATTTTCCCAAAGTTGATGACAGGTGATGTTTCAGGTTTTTTTTTGTTTGTTTTTGTTTTATAGTGGGAGGATATAATTATGGTCAAAAGTCAAACAATGCAATCTTCTTTATACATTCCTTATTTTAAAAATATTGAAGTTAGCCCCTATTTGTGTTTGAGCCCATTATTTATGCCTGCTCAGTGTTTTATTGACTTTTTAAAGTCACACCAAAGATTACCTGCACCCTCCTGTTACACCACCAGGTGGTATACTTGGTTATCTTCAGCCTGTTGCTCAGAGGAAAGTTGTAAATTACTTTAAGATTTACAAACAAATGAAAGGTAAGGGTTTAAGATCAACCCTTTGAAGATGAAGAAAACCCAAAAAATGAACATTTTACCTTGAGAATTTCAACGCTATCCCATTAAACTTTCTGATGATATTTCAGCTGGAGACAGTTTTCTATATCAGAGCAATCCTGAATACACCAACCCATCTCCTTATTCTGGACAATTTATGATACTGAGTACCCTAGCTTTCTTTCTTTTCCCATTTACTAAAAGTTGTAAAACATTTGAGTCCATCATGACTCCAATGTTAATATTTAATTAGCCATTACATCAAACAGACAGGAAATCAAATGGAAGGCTTCTTTTCTGTTTGCAATGTTTCCATAAATATTTGCCAGAGTGAAAGATGATCCATTTTAATATTAAAATATAAAGAAGGTATTAATTTCTCAGTATCAAGAAAATGCAGTGAAGTTGCCATAGTATTAAAAACCAGAAAGCAATTAAAGGAGAGACGGAGGAAGGAAACTGCTTGTGAGATATTAGTCTATCTGCCTTACTATTTTCCAATTTTCCCAGCAGTTTTTATCAGATAGAAAGCTCTTATCCCAGAAGCTGGAGTATGTGTTTATCAAACAGTAAATTACTAAAATCAATTACCAAATGTGATTTGGGTACATAACCTATTCCACTGTTCTACTACTCTAATTCTTAGTCTATACCAAATAGTTCAGATGCTTCCTTCTTTATAATGCAGTTTTGAATCTGGTTGAACTAGGTCACATTTCCTTTGCATATTTTTCATTAATTCTCTTGATATTCTTAATTCTTTGTTCTTCCAGATAAATTTTGTTATTATTTTTCCAACTCTATAAAATATTTTTTAGTTATTTGATTGGTATGGCACTAAATAAGTAAATATATTTAGGTAGAACTGTCACTTTATTATATTAGTTCAGTCTACCCATGAACAATTGACATTTTTCCAATTGTTTATATCTGACTGCAATTTGTATGAAAAATGTTTTGCAATTGTGTCCATATAGTTTTGGGGTTTATCTAGGTATGTTGACTTCCAAATAGTTTATATTATTTACATTTATTTTAAGTGGAATTTCTCTTTCTATCCCCTTGTGACTGAAATTTGTTGGTAATATATAGAAATGTTGATGATTTTGTGGTTAATTTTATATTCTGCAACTTTACTAAAGCTGCTATTTCAAGTAGTTTTTTAGTTGATTTTTTAGGATTCTCTAAGTATACCATCATATCATCTGCAAAGAGTGTTAGTTTTGTTTCCTCATTGCCTACTTTTATTTCTTCAGTTTCTTTTTCTTTTCTTATTACTGAAACTAACATTTCTATTACAACACTGAAGAATAGTGGTTATAATGAGCATCTGTGTTCATTCCTGATTTTTATTAAGAAAGCTTATCCCCATTATAAATAATGCTTGCTGATGGTTTTAGGTAGATACTATTTACCATTCTAAGGAAAACTTCATTTATTACTATGTTCTCTAGTAATTTTAATAGGAATAGATATTTTTGTCAAAATTTTATTAAAAACCTTTTCTGCATCTCTTGATATTATCATGTGATTTCTGTTAATTTTTTTTATTGATATGCATGGTCACTTGTGCTGATGGTTCTCACAATATTGAAACAGTCACAAATTCTTGGTATAAATCCCACCTGGTCATAGTGTATTATCCTCATAAAAATAACCTCTTTGCTAATATTTTATTTAAAAACCTATAATTTTCTAATTCTGTTTTGGCTCTTCCTCATTCAGATATTAGCATTATATTTGTTCCAAAAAAGGAATTTGGTAGGACTTCTCCACTTATTTTTTTTTAGGTTTTTGCAATGCAAATGGAGTTTAAGTGGCTTGCCCAAAGCCACAAGCTAGGTAATTATTAAATGTCTGAGGCCGGATTTGAATTCAGGTACTCCTGACTCCAGGGCCAGTGCTCTATTCACTGCATCACCTAGCTGCCCTGACTTATTTTTTTCAAATAGGTTATATATTATTGGAAAGAATCATTCCTTAAAAGTTTAATAAAATTCACTTGTAAATCCATCTGGCCCTGGAGATTATTTTCTTTCTAAAATAAGGTTAAATATTTTGTTTCTGGGGCAGCTAGGTGGTACAGTGGATAGAGCACTGGCCCTGCAGCTAAGGAGATCCTAACCAAATCTGGCCTCAGACACTTAATACTTACCTAGCTGTATGACCTTGGGAAAATCACTTAACTCCATTGTCTTGCAAAAATAAAAATAATATTTTTATTTCCTCTTCTGTTAATCTGGGCAATTTATATTTTTTTGTAAATATTCATCCATGTCAGATTTATTGGCATGCAGCTGGGCAAAATTGCTCCCAATTATTGCTTCAATTTCCTCTTCATTTAATTTTCCTTTTCTAATTTGATTTTCTTCTTCTTTCTTTTTTAAATCAAATTAACTAAAGATTTATCTATATATTACTTTTTCCTCATAAAACCAGCTCTGAATTCAATTTCTTAGCCAGTATAAATAGTTTTGACAATTGCTTTTTTATAATATCATTTTAAATCTGGTAGAGCTTTTTTGTGCAGGTTGCCTTCTTTTGCATATTTTTCATTAATTCTCTTGATATTCTTGATCTTTTATTCTTCCAGATGAAGTTTGCTATTATTTTTTCTAACTCTATAAAATACTTTTTGGTAGTTTGATTGGTTTGGTACTGAATAAGTAAATCAATTTAGGTAGAATTGTCATTTTATTATATTAGCTCAGTCTTCATGTGAGCAGTTGGCATTTTCCCAATTGTTTATATTTGACTAAAATTTGTGTTCTACTATTAGTTCAAAGTTTTCTTATATTCAGTTTTATTAATCTCTCCTTTGATTTTTAGAATTTCTAATATGATATTAATTGGGGATTTTTAGATGTTCTTTTTCCACCTTTTTTAATTGCATGCCAAATTCTTTGAACTCTTATTTACTTATTCATGTAAACATTTTGAGATATAAAATTTCTCCTAGGAACTGCTTTGGCTATATCCCATAAATTTTGATATGTTTTCCTATGACTCTCATTCCCTTTGTCAAAACTGATAGGCATTAGCTTTCACTTGTCTAATTCTAATTTTTAAACAAATTATTTTCTTCAATTACTTTTTGCACCTCCTTTTCCATTGGAATTGGTTTTTTTTCAGTAGATTTTTCTTTAGCAGATTTCCCCCCATTTAGTCATTGTATCTTTAAAGGACTTGTTATTTTCAATCAATTTTTGTCCTTCCTTTCCCAAGCTATTGACTCTTTTATATAACTCTCATTTCTTCTCCCAACTTTTCTTCTATCTCTTATTTGATTTTTAAAATTCTTTTTGAATACATATATATATGCAGTACATGTATACACACACACACACATACACACACACACCTATTATATCTAATAGTAGCCATCTCTAGGGTGATTGTGGGGAGGAGGAAAAAAGGTTAAAAATAATTTAAATGATAACTTTGATGTATATTAGGAAGGAATAGCAAGTTGTACATAGAAGATTTGTAGTTTCATGTGTCATAACCTTTTTTATTTAGTTACAGAAATATTTGTTTTATTTCATAAATTGGAAATAAAATAATTTTTTTTTAAAAAGCATCTTTGATTTCTTGATATAGATATTCCCTCCACCAACAATTCCTTTGACTTCTATTTTGTAGCTTGCAAGAACAAAAAGCAATGATCACTTTTTGGTCAGACTTTCTAAACTTAACAAGATCAATCATAAGACAAAAGTTGTATACCAGCAGTCCTATAAATAAACCTTTTAAGCCATGTAGGATCTATCAGAGTTTATCTTCCATTGGTATAGTCTTCACAATCCAAGGTCATCTCTACATACCTATGAGAAAATATTAGGACTTCAGTCAAGGCACAGAGATTTGACTAAGGCCATATAAGTAGTCAATAGCAAATGTGAGATTTGACTGCTTGTCCTTTATTATTATATAGTGTTTAATGTGCAAGAATAATAAAAATAATAATTAATAATAACTGATATTAGTGCATAGTTTTAAAATTTAAAGATATAGGAACAAACCAATTCAATCAAAATATAGAAAAGAATGGGAACAGGCAGTAAATATCTTTACCAAGCATTTTGTCAGAATTAAGATTAGTATGGTATATATTTTCTTTTATGGCACAGAAATACTTATGTGCTTTCTACATTTACTTCTAAAATGCTTTCTTGCAAATAAAGCATGTATAATTAATTCTACCTATTTAAGAACAGAATTCCTACTGCTTTAGGAGCAGTAACCTCTTGAGAAAATTTACTGTTCTAACTTTATTTTAGAAATGCATAACTTTTCTTTTTTAATTCTCTATTACAAGGGATATTTTTCTGGATAGCATATAGAGTAGCATATCTTTGGAAATGAAGGTGATATAAAATAAGAGAGCAATTTTTTTTTAAAAAAGCATCAGTCAATTTACAAAATTGATGAGATTTTGTTCAATGTCTGACATTCAAGACAAAAAAATTAATGTATGTTTTTAATGTTCTCACAGTTCTCTGGGATGGGAATAAAACAAGGAAGATAATGAAACAACTGCAGGAACTCCCTTTACTCCTTTTCCATTACTGTAAGATTTATTTCATAAGATTTTTCTCCTTCTAAAAAAGAGCTTGAATTACCCCCAGGAAGTCATTTGACACAGCTTTCCACTTGATGCAAGAATCACTACAAGCCCATCACATATATCAGAAAATGTGTGTAATCCTTGTTCCAACAACTTTTGATATGAAAAGCCTTAGTATTCTTTGAGAGATGTTTTCACATCTCTTGGCTCATGCCTCTTGCCCTGTCAATTTTTAGAAAATGTATCAATGATGATTTCTACTATACTGAGACTTATTCTGTACTTGCAAGTGCTTTGTTTGTAATACTATAAAAATATTTTATTAAAAAGAGGTAAACTACAACAAAAGACCCTTTAATGAACACTAATTAGTACCATTAGTACCAAGGATATATATATATATATATATGTATGTATATCCCAGAGTCACTTAGAGTCCCAAATATGAAGGATTTTCTGACAAAAAATTTCCACAAATCTTTAATTTACTTTCCACTCTACTCATCCACTCTGTATTGAGAACATAAACTAATGGGGTTTTAATCATTATTGCTTACTATATATTTTCTGGTATTGTTATATTTGTAAGAGTCAATTGTTCAATTTGACCCGTGAGGGAATCAAAATCTTTTCTCCTTAATCCTCTTCTACCTTGATTAACTTCATTCTGTCACCAGAAGTTGACTCAGCTATCTGACTGGTATTTCCCTAAGAAGTATATTTCCCAAGCATGTCATAGACCATGTAATCTAATAAATAAAGCATAACAGTTTAAAGTTTAAATATTCAATCAAATATTGCCACAAATCTATAATGAAGATGATAAAAACAATTCCACAATAACTCAGGGAAGTCAAACAGGAGTCACTGGCTTGTGTTTTAGCATATTAACTTGAAATCCCACTAATATGGATATGACTCTGCTCCCAGAGCGATAAGTATACTGGGGTTGAGAAAAACTATATAGAAATCCTAGTTGATGACTTTCAGAAGAATCACCAGCCAGAACATGAGAGTATCCACCTTAAAATATCTCTTGGATGGTATACTTCCTGCCACCTGTGCTAGTCAAACTATTTGCAGTATTTACCTAAGGCTTTTTTTCAACCACTTTTGGGTCCGATGTTCTTGCTGTCATGATGGCTTTCCAACCCAATGTGGGAAATATTAAAATGTTATATTTAGCTGTGGTATTATTGTTCTGATGATGGCAGTTCATTTATTATAACCCCCCCCCCCCAACTCAAGCATATTTTTGGATGAACTGGGATACTCCTCCTTGGTACTTGACTTCTTCTCTTGCCATTCCATTAATCCTTTCTTCTCTAGAGAACTGATTTGCCTTTTAAACTATGCTTTAGTTATAAGGGATGCCTTTTTCAATGTTTCAATGTTTCAAACCAGTAATTTGTCCAGCTATTGCCACTGACTCAGAAAAAACCTGGTGAATATATTCTCTGTCTCTTGACTAGTTATAAAAATACATCAATAACTGTCTTCTAAATTTTTTTAGTTCCAAGTCTCCTGGCAAAATTATAACAATTGAAATATCTGTCTCTCTTTCTATTTGTCTCTGTCTGTTTTTCTGTCTGTCTCTCTGTATCTGTGTCTCTGTGTCTCTAGGTCTCTCACTGAATGTTTGTCTCTCTGTACTCCCGAGGTGTTTCTTATTATCTTTAGCAGTTCCTTCATGAACGTTTTATCACAATTGTGATCTCAACCCCCCCCCCCCACAATTTTAAAAGATAAATTTAGAGTCACAAATAATGCCTCTCACACCCCCTAAAAAAATGTTAGGTTTGGAAGTAGGTACTCACATTCTGAGAAAGGGAAGTGAAAAAATTATTAGCTTTAGTCACCAGACTGAATGGAATTTATCAGAACAAAGTCATACTAACATGACTCATGAATAATTTACTCATTTGCTTTAGCTCACAAATTTAATGACTTCCTATCTATTCTACCATGGAAACTCTGCCTCTTCCTCTGTTTTTACCTTTCTTACTCCCTTGAATTCTTGGCTTCCTATTCCCATAAATCTAAAAAAAAATTGCAGAGTCAATATTATGAGTCAAAAGCAGCCCTTCCAATTGCAGTTAGAGTAACTCCCCTATGATATGGGGAGGAGTTTCAGGAGAACACTGGACAATTTCTGCCTAGATCAGAAAGTTTCATCTCCAGTGTCTTAGAATATCAGGAAGATGTTCACCTGGGTATCAAATGTCAGATGGTAGCTTCTTATTTTAGCTAATTATTCTTAGATGCTAAATTCAATTTATTCCAGATAGTGAAGAATGTATGCTATGATTACTCTCTAAATTTCATCTTCCAGGGGTTTTGTATCACTTCAGTTATGGTTCCAAATTTGAGGGAGGAGAGAATTAGAAAAATTAAAAGCAATTACATTATAGCCTTTTACTTCTCACACCAAACCTAAGAGATCCTTTTTTTTGCTTACATACTTTTTTAGGTTCAACATATCTTTTCATATTGATTAATACTATTTATGCACTTCTATGATCCCTGCTATTGTACTCGTCTGTGTCTTATTTCTATTGTGTATTACATAGGGAAAAAAAATCTTAATAAGCCAGGTCAGAAATATGCCTCATTTATATAACTTATAGTTTTCACTCTCTCTATGGATGAATCTCCTTTCATTTTTTTTTACTAAGCATGTCTTTGAATTTAAAGATCTGGAGCTGGAAGGAAAGAAGGCAGGAAAAGAAAAGAGGAAGGAATAAGGGAGGGGAAAAAAGAAGGAAGAATGAAGGGAGGTAACAAGAGGGGAGGGAAAGTGGGAAGACAAATATTTATTAAGCACCTACAATGTGTCAGACACTGTGCTAAATGCATTACAAATATTATCTGCTTTGATCCTCACAACAATGCTGGAATATAGGTGTTATTATCGCTATCTTAAAATTGAGAAAATGAGGTGTGCATGCACACACATGCACACACACACACACACACACACACACACACACACACACACACAGATTAAATGATTTTTCCAGTCACCACAGCTACCAAATGTCTGAATCTAAATTTGAACTCAGATCTTCCTAACTTTAGGATAGTGCTCTATCAGCTATTCCAGTATCTCCTTTTGCAGAATAAAAAAACAAAAAAATAAAAAATAAAAAAACAAACAACTGAGGCTCAGAAAAATTGAGAGCCTTGTTTAAGGTCACACAGATGATAAGATTTGGTGAACTTGAATGCAGGTACTCTGACCCAGACTTAATGTTTATTCCACTATACCATGCTACCGTGATGTCATCATTGTCATTGTTATCATCATTGTCATTGTCCAGGTCCTTCTCCTCCTCTTCCTTTTTTTAACCTCTTCCTCTTCCTCCTCCTCCCTAGAGGATGGGCTAGAAATGGGATAGAAATCTTCCTCTTGTTCTTCTAAAATTTTATAGATAGCAGTCCATATTTGGATTGTCCTATCTTTTAACTCTCCCTCTTATTACATGGACAGCTAGCTAGGTGGCTCAGTAGATTTCCTGCTACACCTGTATTTGGGAAGACTCATTTTTTTGAATTCAAATCCAGTCTCAGACACTTACTACCTATGTGACCCTGAGTAAGTCACTTAATCTTATTTGTTTCAGTTTCCTCATCTGTAAAATGAACTGGAGAAGGAAATGGCAAACCAGTCCAGTATCTGCCAAGAAAACCAGAAATCAAGTCATGAAGAGTTGGACACAACTAAAAAATAATTGACCAAAAATAAACAATTTCTTACATGAGTTCTATAGTTCCCTTTTCTGATTCTATGTGACCTGGATTTAAAAAAATACTTCTTCAGAGGGCAAAGTCGTGTCTTCACCAGGTCATAAAAGCAAATCAAATTCTTCAGCTTTTTAAATTTCATACTTCAATCCATCTCAAAAGCAACAGCTACAGCTGAGCCCATTTAAGAAACAATGTCAAATCAAGACAAACCCAAATGTTTATTTTTGTAAACATAATAAAACCACATTTAGGGGGTTGGAAGGGAGGGTGGAAGGAAATTTTATGTTAGAAATGTACATAGGCATATGGAAAAATGTTAAAAAAAATTTTCATTACATGTATTTGGAAAAGTAAAACATCAATAAAAGTAATGCAAAAAAAAATCACATTTATAAACTTGCTAAAGAACCAATAGAAAGCATCAGCCCTGATAAAAGCTGTTGGTATCTGATATTTTTTATCTATACTTTCTAAATTATTTTAATTAAGCTCAGATATATTCTGAGATAAAAAGTTTGCATGTATCATTTGATCATTATTTAATTGATTAGATTTCTAAAACTCACAGGATTATGTACTTTTTTAGAGAAGGAAATTCTAAATTCATTTTTTGAACATTATTTTATTTTACTTTCTCAATTTCATGCAAAGATAAGCTTTTGAATTCCACATTTTCTACCTCTCTTCCTTGCCTCCCACCCTCACCATGACGACAAGTAATCTGATATAAGTTATACAGGTATAATCATTTTTAACATATTTCCACATTAGTAATGGGAAAGAAGAATCAGAGCTAAAGGGAGAAAAAAACCCATGATAAAAAGAAAAAAAAAACATAAAAAAGTTTTTAAAAGTGAAAATAGTATGCCTTGGTCTGTATTCAGATTACACAGTTTATCTCTGGGTGTGAATGATAATTTCCATCATAAGTATTTTGGAATGTCCTTGATCACTGGGACTGCTGAGAGGGGCCAAATTCATCATAACTGATCATCTCACAATGTTGTTGTTAAAGTATACTATGTTCTGCTAGTTTTGCTCACTTCACTTAGTACCAGTTGATGCAAGTCTTTGCAGGCCTACTATGAACTCTGATTGCTTGTGATTTCTTACAGAACAATAATATTAATCACATTCATAAACCGTACTTTGTTCATCCATTTCCCAATAAGCATCCCCTCATTTTCCAATTCTTTGCTATTACAAAAAGAACTGCTCTCTCTCTCTCTCTCTCTCTCTCTCTCTCTCTCTCTCTCTCTCTAATATACAATATACAATATACAATAGGCGTGTTGGGAGGTTGTACACACTTTTAGTATCCAAACAATGGGGAATAGGGGGAAGGAGTTTGTGGCCCAGAGAAAGGGATAAAACGTTTGTGACTCAAAATTGGTGTGCGCGCGTGCCAGATTTCCGAGGGTACTTGTTTCTTACAGTACCTCAGACTTGATTTAATTTGTACTTCCCTAATCAATAATTATTTGGAGCATTATTTCATATGATAGCTTTACTTTCTTCATGGGATTCATTTTTAATAGTTTTTACCAATTTTTTTGATAAAAGGTCCTATGATTTCATTGGTGCAGAAAACCTCTGGCCATCATAAACCCGTCTATCATTTATAGTTCTAAGGGAGTTACTTAGAGAATTTAGAAATTAAGTAACTTTCCCTAATCACATAACTTTTACATGTCAGAAACATAACTTGAAATTTCTGATTCTGAACTCAAATCTTCTGCTGCTGCTGCAGCTGCTGCCACTGCCACTACAGCAAACACATATACAATTTAAAGAGAAGATATGACCTGTTAGTCCAATGAGCTTAAAAACATGATGTCACTATTCTCTTATGGTTGTTCTGAGAAAGGCTCTATTCAGTTAGTAAGACCTGGAGATCAACTCAAAATACAGAATCAATTCCAGGAGAAAACATTTTTAGATAAAATGCATATGGAAATGGGGCAGCTAGGTGGCACAGTAGACAGAGCAACAATCTGGAGTCAAGGAGGATCTGAGTTCATATAAGGTCTCAGATACTTAATAATTACCAAGCTGTGTGACCATGGGCAAGTCACAATTCACTGCCTTGCAAAAAAAAAAAAAAAAAGTAAAATGTATATTAAAAAATGACTCCACTTTTTTGTTTGTAGGTATTCTTAGTAGTAAATATGTCTGTTTTTCCAATTTTTCAGGGTCTAGGAGAAAACTATTTCCTATAGTAAACATGGAACAGAACCTAATAATTCATAAGAACAGTAAAAGCACTTTCTAGTCCTGTGCCCCATATATATGACACATGGAAATGTTCTTTAGGGAAAGCATGCACATTATTTTAATTAGGGCTCTTTAATTGTCCTCCTGAGGATATGGTGTGACAATATTATTTGCTGATATTCTAACTGGAACTCTATTAAAAAACTGGGCATCATATTACATAGTATCATTGTTTGGGGACCACTTCAGAGCCTCCAAGAGCAAACAACTTCTTTGACACTTTACTGTTATCTTACCATTATAAAGGCAGTTAATAAATCAAAATCCTAGTATAATTCTAAACTTTTCCTAGTAAGTAATTTTCTCCAAGTTTTAAATTAGGAGTTTTTAACTTGATGTTTGTGATTTTTTCATATTTTGATAACTTTCATTGGTTTCCTTTCTAATACTACATATTTCATTTTATGCATTTCGAAAACATACTCTTAGAAGGGATCCATAGCCTTCATCAGACTTCCAGAAGGGGTTCATAACATAAAAAAGATTAAGAACTCCTTGCTCTACATGGATAGATTGTTGAAAAATATGGAAAGGCTTGCATGAAATAATGAAGCAGAAATGAACTGAAGCAAGGAAACATTGTATACAGTAATAGCAACATTGTTCAAAGAGTAGTTGTGAATGACTAGTCTATTCTGAGTATTATAAATATTAAAATAAACTACAATGATGAATGAAGAAAGAAGTTATCTACCTCCAGAGAAAAAAATAAATAGAAATATTAATAGTATAGTTTTACATATTATACATATGTACACATATGGTAGTATGTGCGTGAAATAGTGGCCTTCTCTGGTGCAAGATGGGGAGGATGGGAGAAAGTTCAGAATTTAAAAATAACCAAAGCATAAATTAAATTAAAATAATCAAATATTCAAAGAATTGTAACAGTATAGAAAATTTGTTTCTCCTCTGGGATAATTTCTTCTCTTTGGATTTTCTACCTCCTACTTTATTACTACAAAGTAAGAATTACTACTACAAAGTAATAATAATTACTATTATTACTTTGGATCATCATCCATCTCCCACCCTCTTATTATTCTTAGAAGGGAACCATTAGCTTCACCATCACTCTCCCTAATTACCTTGTCATGAGTCTCCTTTCCCTCTTATACTTTGTTTTGGTAATACCATTAGCTCAAATTGAATTAATCCTTATTTCTATGAAGATGACTTTCAGATGTCTGAATCAAGCCATAGAATCTCTTCTGATCTTTAGTCCAATATCATCACATGCATCTTCAGTTCAACATGCCCTCTGTCCCCAGCACAGTGAGGTCACATAATAGGGACAAATATAGATTGATTGACAGGTCATCTATATTAAATGTATGTTGGGTTTTCTTATTCTGATATCGTTATTATTATAGAAATGAAACTATTCTTGATGTATGTTTACTTAACAGCATTTATGTAGGTGAACTTTTAGGAGATAAATGTTACTAGTTAATTTATTTATTTATTACTCTGCTGAAATCCTACTCTGTTGCCTTATTGTGAAGTGGTAGTTACCTTGGGTCCTTGAAAATTATGCCAGCAGAAAATGATGTCTATCTTAGAAAGCTAGAAAAACTTGAATCATGGAATATGTATATATATATATATACATATATATATGTATATATACATATATATATGTATACACACACATATATACATATATATGTATATATATATATATATATATATATGTAAAACATTTGAGGATGATTCTAGCTAAATTTGGAGTGACTGATAACCATCTGGCTACAAAAGGATGAATTTTCTACCATAAAAATAAATACTATGTACTAATATAGAGAGGATATTGTGGTCTTGCATTGGTTAGTTGAATGTTCAAAGATAAGTTTGAAAAGGGAATTCCATAATTCTTTATGCTCTGGCAAAGATCCATGTATGTAAACAGAAACATAGACTTTGGAAATTCACCAATCGAAAGTATAAGCATAAATTTAATTTTTTCAACAAAATTGGTTACAACTGATGACAAAAATATTCAACATCTTGAAAAGCAAGTGTAAGTCTTATCATAATTTATTTCAGGGGGGCTATTAGGTGGTGCAGTGGATGGAGCACTGGCCCTGGAATCAGTAGTATCTGAGTTCAAATCCAGCCTCAGACACTTAATAATTACCTAGTTACATGGCCTTGGGCAAGCCACTTAACCCCATTGCTTTGCAGAAAACATAAACAAACAAACAAACAAACAAACAAACGAATGAATGAATGAATGAATGAATGAATAGATAGATAGATAAATAGATAAACAAATAAATAGATAAATAAATAAATGAGTGGATAAATAAGTAAATAACTAAATAAATAGATAAGTAAATAACTAAATAAATGAATAAATGAATAGATAGATAGATAGACAGATAAATAAATAAATTTATTTCAAAGATATGTGGGAATGACAATATTTTTGTTATGTGGAGAATGTAAATTGTATAGAATGAGGAAATATAAAAGGACAGGAGATGGAAATATGAGGTGTATCCTACAAATATAGATCAATGAGTTTTACAATGATGAATTTAAAAGTTCTTGAATTAAAGGGGAAATTAATTTCTTTTTAAAAATGTAAATATTTTTATTTGTTTTTGTCCAACTACAAGCAATAGTAGTCTTTACCAATCTTTTTTTTTGCAAGGTTCTGAATTTTGCAATTTTACCTCCTCCTTCTCTTCCCTCACCCCCTCACTCTGACAGAAAGCAATCTGATGAGGGTTTATATTTACAACTATGCAAAACATGGATTGATATTGGACATGTTGTGAGATAAGAATCAGATCCAAACAGAAGAAAGAAAACATTAGAGAGAGAGAAAAAAATGACTTAATAAGAGAACTTCTGAAAATGGAAGATAATAATCTTTGGTCTTTGTAAAACTCTACTCTTCCTTCTCTGGATATGGATGGTATTTTCTAACTTTAAAAATTGCCTTTGGTTATTGTGCTGCTGAAATGAACAGGTCCACCATGGTTGATCATCAACCCTTGTTGTTGTTAATGTGTATAATGTTCTTCTGGTTCTGCTCATTTCATTCCATATCAATTCCCGCTCTTTCCAGGCTTTTCTGAAATCCAGTCCCTCATTATTTTTTATAGAACAATAGTGTTCCATCACATACTTGTACTACAATTTGCTTTGTCATTCCACAATTGGTGGGCATCCCCTCAATTTCTAATTGTTTACATCTACTAAAAGAGCTGCTATGAATATTCTTGTACATGTGGTATTGTTATCCTTTTTCATGATCTCTTCAGGATACAGACCTAATAGTGGTATTGCTGGATCAAACAGTATGCATATTTTTATTGCCCTTTGGCATAATTCCCAAATGGCTCTCCAGGAAGGTTGAATCAGTTCACAACTCCATCAACAATGCATTAGTGTCCCAGTTTTCCCACATCCCCTCCAGTATTGATCATTTTCCTTTCTGATAATATTGACCAATCTAAGAGGTATGAGAAGGTACCTCAGAGATGTTTCTATTTGCATTTCTCTAATCAATAATGATTTAGAGAAATTTTTCATGTGACTATAGATAGCTTTGATTTCTTTAATTAAGAATTGCCTTTCAATATCCTTTGATCATTTATCAATTGGGAGCAATTCATTTCTAAAAATTAGAAAGGGAAGAGATGATCACTCCAAACTATCATGAATTCATTAAGAACACAATTTAAGGTATTAATTATCTTTTTCTTTTTTGGTAGGGTTTCTAGACTGGTTGAACAAGATAATATATTAATTAACATTATAGTATGTTTGGCAGAGCAGTCATAATTTGGGTGTAAACACCTAAGAACTTTAAACAATTTAAAGATGAATACTCACTTACAAAAGACAATATTTTTATTTCTCAAAAAACAAAAGAAAAACATCAATAAAGATTTTTTAAAAAAATAACATCTAAACTTTCTTTTAGACTATAAACTTTACAAATGACTCCTATTAATCAAACCCTTCCCTTTCCCCTAAATTATAGAATGATCTTTTCAGATTGATTTTAGCTAAAAATAATTATGTCCCAAATATTCCCTGCTTTCTTCTTCACCCCTCAACTTTGCCTCAGAGAGACAATAATAGAGTTTAAGGTCAAGTGACCAGAGTCATAACCTATTAACTATTTTTGTCCCTTTCTTGTCTCTCCAACCAGAACTTCAGGGCCATGTAATTCCATAAAATGATCAAAATTGTGGGGAAATATTTTTTCTATCAAGAGCTATTTGGGGGCAGCTAGGTGGTGCAGTGGATAAAGCACTGGCCCTGGAGTCAGGAGTACCTGGCTTCAAATCTGGTCTCAGACACTTAATAATTACCTAGCTGTGTGGCCTTGGGCAAGCTACTTAACCTCATTTGCCTTGCAAAAAAAAAAAAGAAGAGAAGAGCTATTTGGATATTTATAACATTATTTGAGGATCATATTTGACCAAATGATTAATTAATTCCACCCCTAAAAAGCTCCAAAATTTAAAAAATTTCAAGCCCCACCCCCCAATGTGCCTTAGCAGTGCCAGACCAATACAACTCACATGGGGTAAAAAATTACCAGAAGAATGGACCAGGGATGGGGAGGTAGGAATCTACTTGAGTCTTCTTTGACCTAAGTACAGCAAACTGGAGTTCATAAGCAGGGATTAGGATGGGGTTTGGGAAGCGGGTTGCTGCAGAGGAATTGAACAAATTCTGATCCAGACAGTAATTTGATTTTCCATAGTAGAAGTGCCAACAAGGCTGGTGAGATAGTGAGGAGAGAGGGAGAGGGAAAAAGAAGAGACAGACAGACCCAAAGTGAGAGAGAGAGAGAGAGAGAGAGAATTTATGGATAGACTATGTCACTAGTTGTGCTTCCTTCCTCTAATACAGGAGCCTCTTGAACATGGTGAAGAGGAAATGAATGAAAAACAGAAACAGGAAGTAAGAGTAGAATTAGCAATTGGTGTCACAGAGAAAGTCATAGACTTAGACCCTATGTTATGTTCTATGCAGCCCTGCTTTGTCAAGGAAGCTGTTGGCAACTTCTGGCCAAAATGGTGGAGAGAAGCCAGGCACTGTCTTAAGTTCTCCTGACTCAGAACAAATACGAACCAAGCATCTTAACAGAATTTGTATTCACAAAACACAGAGAAGAACCAAGGAGAAGAACATCTACCAACAAAGTCTGTGTCAGGGGAGTGTAGGTGATCTGGGGCCAGAGAATAGAGAGTTGGAGCAGAGGTGGTGGGATGAGGCCCAGACACTAACCTGAGAACAGTGGTGGAAGTGTTTGCTGTGTGCTCAGCTGCAGGAAGAACTCCACCAGGATGCATTTACTTATTGCGTGAGTCAGGATAGCTCCAGTGCAGTGTTTAGATATCTATCTAGTCAGCTCTGCTGGTCTGGAAGATCAGGACCACAAGCCTCTGTCCTTCCAGTGAAGTCCTGTGTTTCCAGTTGAGTCTCCTTTACCCCATTTCTGTGGGAAAAAGTGCCTCTTTCTGTAACAAACTCAGTAACAACTTCCCCCTATCCCCAGGTTCAGGTGTGGGCAGCAGATCTCTCCCATTACTGATGGAGGATTAAATAGATTAACTATATAGCCCTAGGACCCAGCTCACTTTGCTCAAGGATAATCTGGATTCTGCTGCCCCACCCCCTACAGGCCTAGGGAATGGGTCACTAATCAAGGTCACAGATGCTCCAGAGAAAGCATCTAGCATCCCCTACTGGATGACCCACTTGGAGTTGGTCTAAACCCACTAGGAGTGTAGTCTAAACCCAATGAGTAAATTCTCTAGGTATCTCAACACCAAAGGCTGTGAACCAGCACCTCCCACAACACAAGATCCTAAGAAAATGAAGAAAAATCAGTGATAAGCAGGGTCCATTGAAAGTTACCTTGAGGAAAGGATCCCAACTCTAAGAAATGGAGCTTCAGAGGAGAATATGAACAGGTCTCCAGCCTAGAAAGACTTCTTAGAAGAGATCAGGAAGGAGTTTAAAAATCAATGGGGGGGGGCAGAGCCAAGATGGCAGCGTTTTCCAGGAACTCCTTCCCCACAGGAACTCCAAAAGCTGTCAAATTTTGACTCTAGTCAAAATTTAGAGAGCCAGAACCCACAGAAAGATTGAGTGATACATTTTCCCAGTCCAAGATAACTTAGAAGTTTCATGGGATGGGGCAGCTAGGTGGCATAGTGGATAAAGCACCGGCCTTGGAGTCAGGAGTACCTAGGTTCAAATCCGGTCTCAGACACTTAATAATTACCTAACTGTGTGGCCTTGGGCAAGCCACTTAACCCCTTTTGCCTTGCAAAAACCTAATCCCCCCGCCCAAGAAGTTCCATGGGAAAGGTATGTTTTACTGGGACCAGGAGTTGGAAAAAACCCTGGTAGCAGTGCAGCCCAGGAACAGCTTGAAGGGGCAGGGAGAGAATTCTGCCACATCAGAATGAGTGTGGAGTGAAAAGGTCTCCAGCTGCAAAACCTACAGTGAGAATTGAGAAAAACCAGCCTGCACCTCCAGAGCACAACTCATAGATTGTAATTGGGTCAGGGGAGACTGTACAAATTTCTCTGCTCTCCCTGGGGGCAGGACTCTGCTCTTTGCCCACACTCAGATCTAGGTTGTGGTTTGGCTTTCCATACTAAGATAGCTGAGCAGGGCTGCTCCTTACAATTCCAGGGCAGAGGGAAATGCTGTGGTCATCTACATATCAAAGCACAGGCAAGAGAGCATAAGATCTTGGAGGAAAAGGTCCCAGTGGAATGTCCCCCCCCCCCAAAAAAAAACAAAGCCTTGGAAGTGCTGTAAATTAGTCCTGGGCTGAGGAAATGAGTAAACAATAGAAAAAGAAGAATCTGACCATAGAGAATTACTTTAGTCCTAAGGAAGATCAAAACACGTACTCAGATGATGACAAAATTGAAGCTTTCATATCCAAAGGCTCCAAGAGAAATAGAAAATTGGCTCAGACTATGGATGAGTTCAAAAATAAGACTTTGAAAAGCAATTAAGGGAGGTGGAGGAAAAAGTGGGAGGAGAAATGAGAGTGATGCAGAAAAATCATGAAAAATAAATCAACAGCTTGGTGAAAGAAATACAAAAAAATACTGAAGAAAATAATATGTTAAATCCAGTTAAGGTCTAGTGGAAAAGGCAAAACAAAAGGCAAATGAGGAGAAGAATGCCTTAAAAAGCAGAATTGGTCAGCTGGAAAAAAGAGATAAAAAAGCTCTTTGAAGAAAATAACTCCTTCAAATGCAGAGTGGAACTAAAGGAAGCTGATGACTTTGCAAGAAATCAGGAAGAAATAAAACTCTTCTAAAAAAGTCAAAAAATTAGAAGAAAATGTGAAATATCTTATTGGAAAAACAACCAACCTCAAAAACAGATCCAGAAGAAATAGTTTAAAAATTATTAGGCTACCTGAAAGTCATGACCAGGAAAAGTGCAAAGACTTCATTTTTCAATAAATAATACAGGGAGCAGCTAGGTGGTGCAGTGGATAGAGCACCAGCCCTGGAGTCAGGAGTACCTGAGTTCAAATCTGGCCTCAGGCACTTAATATTTACCTAGCTGTGTGGCCTTGGGCAAGCCACTTAACCCCATTTGCCTTGCAAAAAAACCTACAAAAAATAATACAGCAAAATTGCCCTGAGATCCTAGAAGCAGAGGGTAAAATAGAAATTGAGGGAATTCACCAATCACCTCTGAAAGAGATCCCAAAAGAAAAACTTCCAGGAATATTATAGTCAAATTCCAGAACTCCCCAATCAAAGAGAAAATTCTAAAAGCTGCCAGAAACAAACAATTCAACTACCAAGCCTCCATAGTCAGGATTACACAGGATCTGGTAGCATCTATATTAAAGGCTCATAGGGTTTGGAATATGATATTCTGGAAGGCAAAAGATCTTGGTTTACAACCAAGAATCAACTACCCAGGAAAACTGAACATCCTCTTTCAGGGGAAAAGATGAACTTTCAATGAAATGGGACTTTCAAACTTTCCTATTGAAACAACCAGAGCTAAACAGAAAGTTTGATCTCCAAGTATGGGACTCTGGTGAACCATAGAGGGGGTGGATGAGGAGGACTATGAGGAACTTAATGATATTGAACTGCTTGTATTCTTGCATGGGAAGAAGATATTGATAACTCATATACCTTTCTCATTTATATGAGCTGTTAGAACGAGCATATATAGACAGGACACAGGAAGGAGTGGAATATAAAGGTATAATATGGTAAAAAAAAAGGAGTCAATGGGTGATAAAGGAAAGTACTGGGAGGAAGGGAAAGGAGATAAAGAAGAAGTTAAGAAATTTCACATGCGAGTCAAGAAAAAGATTTTTCAATGGAAAGGGGGAAGGCAAGGGGGAATGAGTGAGCCTTCATTCTCATCAGGAATGTTAGAGAGGAAATAATAAACACACTTAATAGGGTATAAAAATCTGTCTTAACCTAGAGAACAATGAGAAGAAAGAGATGGGATAAGGGGGAATGGGGGGGAGGGAAGAGGGGAATAGGTGATAGAAGAGAGGGAAGCTTGAGGGAGAGGGTACTCATATGCAACAAACTTTTGGACAGGGTCAGGATGAAAGGAGAGAGAGAGAGAGAGAGAGAGAGAGAGAGAGAGAGAGAGAGAGAGAGAATAGAATAAATGAGAGTGGGGAGGAATAGAGTGGGGGGAAACACAGCTAGTAATAGCAACTGTGGGAAGAATATTGAAGAAATTTCTCTGGTGGATATGATAAAGAAAGCAACTCACCCCAGAGACAGAGGTCATTAGAATCTGAACACAGACTGAAGTACATTTTTTTGTCTCTCTCACTATTCTTGAGGTTTCTCATCTTCCTGGGGGCGGGGAGGGAGGGAGGGGGTTATGTTTACTCTTATAGCAAAATTATTGTAATAATATAAAATAAATCTAGAGAATCAAGGAATAAAAAAAAAGACAAAAAAAGCAGTTTAAGTTGAAAACCGAAATGCTCTCTTGCATATATAAGTTGTAATGGCAATAGTGAGGAAGGAGGAATTGGTAGAATAATTTATGGCTTTTATATGCTGATTTAAAGCACTTTACATACATATCTTAGCTCATTTGATCCTTAAAATTGAATAAGGTAAATGTCATTTAAGGGTTTTGCCCAAGATTATACAGCTAGTAAAGTCGCAGAGTAATATTTGAATTCAGGTCTTTCTAACTCTAGGTCAAATACTTCTACATGGTAAGGGGATGCATTCATCCAAAGGCTTTTCAAAGTACAATATACAAGAACACAAAGCACACACAGTACAGTTGCTAAATAGAAATGGTGTTAAACCTAGGCAAAGTTGTAAAGTTGATCTTTCACAAACTGCCAACTTCAAGGACTATATTAGCCTGGATCAATATCTTTATTATCCAATCCCCAACCAACCTTAACTCCAACTCCCAGGACTTGATCATCCAAAACTTTTATCTATTACTTTTGTCTTTTTCTCTTTCTTTCTTTCTTTCTTTCTTTCTTTCTTTCTTTCTTTCTTTCTTTCTTTCTTTCTTTCTTTCTTTCTTTCTTTCCAAATCTGATGTTAGAATGAACTGGAGAGGGAAGTGGTGGACCACTCCAGCATGTTTGCCCAGAGTTTCTAAATGAGGTCATGAAGAATCAAACATGACTAAAATGACTGAACTACAAAGGAATTGCTTAGCATTTCCGTAATTTATGAATCCATACAATAAACCTTATTCTAAGAAGGGCTTCATGGGCTTCATGAAGCTGCCAAAGAGGTCCATAAAAATATTAAAGAGTGCTGAAATAAATGACCTCTAAGATTGCTTCCAGTCCTAAGCACTAAGGTCTACTGATGATTAGAAACTGGGCTTTGGAATTCTGGGCTTGGAATTCAAAGACCAAATTTGACATCCTGGCTCTAACACATCCCATGTAACTAACCCTCAGGGCATCTGAACTTGCTTTTTCACCTATAAAATGATCATTATAAAATAATTATTATAAATCTCACTGAGTTGTTGTAAGTAAAGGGTTTTATAAACCTCCAAGGACATATTCATGTTTGCTAATGATGATTATTAAGATAATCTATGCCTATATCTTGCCTTAAAATCTTTGAATATTGTTTTCCCTCTTGGATGAGAATGATGATAATTCAGGGAGCCAAAGACCAACAAAATATTTTCTCATTACTCTGATATACACAAGATAATTGTGGTATTCCCTCACTGGGAATCTCTGAAAGGACACATGATCAAAATCAGGAATTACTTGATAGAATTGTGGCAAAAACATAACTAGGTACTGGCACCAAGGGCTACTTTTCTTTTTACTTCTACTATTCTTGTGAATTAGGCTTTTTTATCTCTATAGAGCAAAGTGGTATGAATGACTATTATCCTAGATTTTATACTTCTGTGGAAGGTGACTGCCAGAATTTGGAGCTCACCAGGTCATCTAGATACTTAAGCAAGGTCAGAGCATAAGAAGGAAAGATCCTAAGTCCTGAGTCAGTGGGCTATTAGAACTCTGAATGGGATAATGAGACATAGAGGTATAGTGAATTCTTTCACTGGTATGCCCCTACAATCCCTTGTTACAGTCTCTAAATCTGAAATGGTGTCTAGGACAAATCACCTCTTCCAAGTAGTATAGGTGTTTATGGTTTCTAGATCCACTACCCTTGCTCCTCCTCATATCTGAAAATCTAGGAGAACAAGGAGAATGTGGTTTTAGAGATGTGTAGAAAATGTATGATTGGGGCAGCTAGGTGGCACAGTGGATAAAGCACTGGCCCTGGAGTTAGGAGTACCTGGGTTCAAATCCGGTCTCAGACATTTAATAATTACCTAGCTGTGTGGCCTTGGGCAAGCCTCTTACCCCCATTTTCCTTACCAAAAATAAACCTAAAAAAAAGAAAAAGAACTCTCCCATAAAATGTAAGCAGATAGCAGAGTGAAATAAAAATCAGAATCCTTCAATATGTTGCTAACAAAGAACTCATTTGAAGCTAAGAGATACATACAGAGTAAAGGTAAAAGGTTGGTAAAGAATATATTATGCTTCAGCTGAAGTGAAAAAGGCAGAAGTAGCAATCCTTGTCTCAGACAAAGCAGTTGCAAAAATAGATATCATTAAAAAAGATGAGGAAAAAATTATATCCTCTTAAAAGGTACCATAGACAATGAATTAATTTTAATACTAAATAGTATACACCAAGTGGTATAGCATCCAGATTCTTAGAGGAGAAGCTGAATGAGTTATAGGAAGACATAGACAATGAAACTCTACTTGTGAGCAACCTCAACTTCTCTTTCTCAGAATTAGATAAATCTAATCATAAAATAAACAAGAAGGAAGTTAAGGAGGTGAATAGACTGGAAAATGATAGACCTTTAGAAAAAACTGAATGGGGATAGAAAGTAATATAACTTTTTTCTGCAATAAATGGCACCTACACAAAAATTGATTAAGTACTAGGGCATAAAAACTCCATAATCAAATGAAGAAAGGAAGAAATAGTGAATACTTCCTTCTCAGATCATAATGTGATAAAAATCACATGCAATAATAGACTGGGAACTAATTGGAAACTAAACTAATTGGAAACTAAAAAACCTCATTTCAAAGAATGAATGGATCAAACAACAAATTATAGATAGAATTAATGATTTCATCCTAGACAATGACAATAATGAGACAATATACCAAAACTAATGGGATACAGCCAAAGCAGTTATTAGGAGATATATTATAATCTCTAAATGCTTACACGAATAAAATAGAGAAAGAAGATATCAATGAATTAAGTATGCAACTAAAAAAAGTTAGAGAAAGAGCAAATTAAAAACCCCAAATTAAATATAAAATTTAAAACCAAGAGTTGGCTTTATAAAAAAATCAATAAAATAAACAAACCTTTGGTTAATTTGATTTTTAAAAAAAAAGAAAGAAGAAAATCAAGTTACCAGTAACAAAAATGAAAAAAGTGAACTCACCAACTATGAGGAGTAAATTAAAGCAATAATTTGTAATTATTATGCCAAACTGAATGACAATAAATTTGATAATCTAAGTGAAATGGATGAATATTTACAAAAATAAAAGGTGCTTGGGTGGCTAGGTGGCGCAGTGGATAGAGCACCGGCTCCAGAGTCAAGTGTACCTGAGTTCAAATCCGGCCTCAGACACTTAATTACTTAGCTGTGTGGCCTTGGGCAAGTCACTTAACCCCATTTGCCTTGCAAAAAACTAAAAAAAATGATAATATATATATATATATGTATTCTTTAATAAAAAAATATAAGGTGCCCAGATTATATGAAAAGGAAATTAAATACCTAAATAACCCTATTTCAGTAAAAAAAAATCAACAAGCCATCAATGAACTCCCTAAGAAAAAATCTACGGGACCAGATAAAGTCACAAGTGAATTCTATCAAACCTTTAAGGAACAATTGGTTCCAATTCTATATAAGCTCTTTGGAAAAATAGGTGAAGACAGAACTCTGCCTAATTCCTTCTATGACATGAATATGGTGTGATACCTAAATCAGGAAGTATCAAAACAGATAAAGAAAATTATAGACCACTTTACCCAATGAAATGGATGCAAAAATCATGAATAAAATCTTAGCAAAGCGATTACAGTGAGTTATCACTAAGATAATACATTGTGCCTGAGCAGGATTCATTCTGGGAATGCAGACCTGGTTCAATATTAGGAAAATTGTCATTATAACTGAGTATATCAATACAGAAATCATATGATTATATCAATAGATGCTGAAAAAGTCTTTGACAAAATACAGCACCCATTCATAATAAAAACATTAGAGAGCACAGGAATAAATAGATTATTCATTAGAATGATAAGTAGTATCTATCTCAAACCATCAACAAGCATTATATGCAATGGGGATAAGTTAGAGGCATTCCCAATAAGATCAGGGGTGAAACAAGGATACCCATTATCATAACTTCTATTCAATAGTGTGTTAGCAATGTTAGCTTCAACAGGAGTACCTGGGTTCAAATCTGGTCTTAGACACTTAATAATTGCCTAGCTGTGTGGCCTTGGACAAGCCACTTAACCCCATCTGCCTTGCAAAAACCTAAAAAAAATGTTAGCTTCGGAAATAAGAGAAGAAAAAGAAAGAAACAAGATGCTCAGTTTGCAGATGACATGATGGTATATCTAGAGGACCCTAAAAAATCATCTAAAAAACTGCTGGAAACAATTAGCAACTTTAGCAACATCTCAGGATATGAAATAAACCCACATAAGTTCTCAGCATTTCTATATATTACTGTTGGGGGCGGGGGGAAGAGGCTTGGCGGTCGCTTAGCGGGGGAAACATAATCACCTTATAAGGGAATGTTACAGAACTCGGCCCCTCATTGGGTAAGAGTTCATGGGAGGGAGGACAGAAGGGATAAAAGTGTCTGCTGAGAGGTTGGGAGGAAGCGGGATGTGATCACAGAAGAATAAAGACTCATTATCCACCTCAGGCGCTCTGTCTGGTTCTTCCCCCATCAAAGAGTGGGGGCCGGAGGTACCCCGAAGACTCATCACGCGTTGGACTGGTGAGTAAGAGGACGGACTAGCATAAAGAAGCCGGCGTTGTAAATAAAACCCCGGCATATTACTAGCAAAATACAGCAGTAAGAACTATAAAGAGAAATCCCATTTAAATAACTTCAGACAACACATAATACCTAGGTATATACCTTCCAAGACTGACTCAGAACCTCTTAAAAATAACTATAAAATGCTTTTCACACAAATAAAATCAGATTTAAGTAACTGGACAAATATCAACTGATCATGCATAGATAGTGATAATATAATAAAAATGATAATTCCACCTAAATTAAACTACTTTAGTGCCATGCCAATCAAACTTCCAAAAAATTACTTTGATGACCTAGAAAAAATTGTAACTAAATTCATTTGAGAAACAAAAAGACAAGAATATTAAGGGATTTAGTGAAAAAAGTGCAAAAGAAGGCACTTTAGCCTTACCAGATCTAAAATTATATTATAAAGCATCAGAAATCAAAACTGTCTGGTACTGGCTAAGAAACAGAGTGATAGATCAGTGGAATAGACTAAGTGCCAGCCAAGATGGTGGAAAGAAGACAGGCACAGTTCTAAAGTCTCCTGATTTTTCCCCATCTATGATATGAAATAAACCTCTTAACAGAAATCCCATCCACAAAACCTAGAAAGAAAAGCCAGGAGAAAAAGCATCTTCCTCAGGATTTGTTTTCCCGAGGTCCTGAGTGAGTCCTGGCACAGAGGGCAGATCAGCCTAATTACTGGCAGAGTTGGAGACTTGGGAGCCTGAGGACCTGAGAGCCAGACCTGCTTGATCAGCTGGGCTACAGCCTGGTCAACTGTATGTGGGGGGGGGGGGGGCTTGAGTCAATTAGGGAGTAGAGGCATTGGTGTTGGAGTTGACCCTTGGGAGCTTGCCAACAGGGCTGGGGGGAGAGTTCCAGTGAAAGAAAGCTGGGGACATCATCCCTGCGCTCCTCTTGTCTGAGGAACTCCGAGCCCATGTGTCCATTAAGGCTGAAGCCTCTTCCCAGTACAAAAACAATATAAGACCTTCTGCCCCAGACATAGTTGTGTGAGCAGAAGAACAAATTCAGCTGACAATAGGGAGAAGGATGATCTCACCCCAGGGAGAAAGCCACCATTGACTGAAGACAAAAGGATTTAACAGCTTCAATCACTCCCTCAAGGCTAAGGGAGAAGGCCTCAATAAAAGTCACAGACACTCCAGAGAAAGCAACCAGGGCCTCCTACTGGACAGCTGGAGGTATTGAACTAAGTGAGTAAAGCCTTTAGCGATCCCAAGCCCCTGTGAACCAGCCCCTCCCCAACTCAGGTCTTAGCAAAATGAAGAAAGGTCAGCAGAAAGGTGGATCCATAGAAAAATTCTTGAAAGGAAAATACCCTAACTCAGAGAGATCTAGAACCTCTAAGGAGAATATGATCTGGTCTCCAACACAGGAAGACTTCCTTGAAGAAATAAAGAAGGAGTTTAAAAATCAAGAGCGGCTAGGTGGCGTAGTGGATAAAGCACTGGCCCTGGAGTCAGGAGTACCTGGGATCAAATCTGGTCTCAGACACTTAATAATTACCTAGCCATGTGGCCTTGGGAAAGCCACTTAATCCTGTTTGCCTTGCAAAAAACCTAAAAAAAATTGGAAAATTTGGGAAAAGAAACCCAAGAGAAGATTAACACCTTGCAACGAGAAATCAAATCACCAGAAAACACAATTGAACAAACACAAAATGAGACTAATTCTCTCAGATCCTCAATTGGACAAATGCAAAATGAGAATAATTCTTGCAGATCCTTAATTGGGCAAATGCAAATAGAAAATAATTCTCTCAAAACCTCAATTGGTCAAATGGAAAGTTCTTTCAAAAATAGAATTGAGCAATTGGAGGAGTTGCAAAAGGTAAATGAAGGGACTTACAGCCAAGATGGCACATTTCTAAAGTCTCCTGATCTCTTCCCCATCTATCACATGAAACAAACCTGTTAAAAGAAATATGACCCACAAAACCCAGAAAGAAAAGCCAGGAGAAATAACATCTACCTCAGGATTCATCTCTGGCAGCAGCGCAGGACAAATTCGGGTGAGTGAGTCTGGGCTCAGAGGGAGGATCAGCCCCAGATCAGCCAGATTAGCAGCTGAATTGGAACCTGGAGTCTGAGGGCCTGAGAGCTGGACCTGCTGGATCAGTGGGGCTAGATGGCAGGGGCTTGAGTCAACTAGGGAACAGAGGCACTGGTGTTGGTGCTGTCCCCCTGGAGCTTGGGGACGGGGCTGGGGGGAGAGTTCTCGTGCAGGAGAGCTGTGGACACCATCCCTGGGCTCCTCTGGTCTTAGGAACACAGTCCCATTACAGCTCAAACCTCCTCCCAAACAAACAAATGCAAACTACTTCTGCCTCAGGCCCAGGAGTGTGAGCAGAAGAACCAGCCCAGTTCAGGAATGATCTCAGGCCAGGGAAAAGACCACCATTGATTGAACACAAAAGAATTCAATAGCTCCAACTCCTCCCTTCAAGCAAAGGGAGAAGGCCTCAATCAAGGTCACAGACACTCCAGAGAAAGCAACCAACACCTCTTATTGGCCAGCCAGACAAATTGCACTCAGTGAGTAAAGCCTTTAGCAATCCCAAGCCCCTGTGAACCAGCCCCTCCCCAACTCAGGTCTTAGCAAAATGAAGAAGGGTCAATGGAAAGGTGGATCCATAGAAAAATTCTTGGAAGGGAAAGACCCTAACTCAGAGAGACCTGGAACCTCGGAGGAGAATATGATCTGGTCTTCAGCACAGAAAGACTTCCTTGAAGAAATAAGGAAGGAGTCTAAAAATTTGGGAGAGACAATTAATACCTTGCAACAAGAAAACAAAACCTTAGAAAGTACAATTGGACAAATACAAAAGGAGAATAAATCTCTCACATCATCAATTGGACAAATACAAAATGAGAATAAATCTCTCACATCATCAATTGGACAAGTACAAAATGAGAATAATTCTCTCAGATCCTCAGTTGGGAAAATGCAAAAAGAAAATAATTCTCTCAAAACCTCAATTGGTTAAATGGAAAGCTCTTTCAAAAGTAGAATTGACCAACTGGAAAAGGAGTTGCAAAAGGTTAATGAAGAAAACTCCTCTCCCCAAAAAAGAATGGAGTCTACAGAAACTAATGACTCCATGAGACAGCAAGAAATCAAAAAATAGAAAAAATAGAAGAAAATGTAAAATACCTCATCAACAAAACCACTGACCTTGAGAATAGATCTAGGAGGGGCAACCTGAAAATTATAGGACTTCCTGAAAACATTGAAGAGAAAAAAAGCGTGGGCTTAGTATTACAGGATGTAGTGAAGGAAAATTGCCCTGATATTATGGAACCAGAGGGCAAAGTAGTTATTTAAAGAGTACATCGATCCCCACCAGGAAAAAATCCTAAAATGAAAACACCAAGGAATGTTGTGGCCAAACTCCAGAACTATCAGATAAAAGAGAAAATACTTCAAGCAGGCAGAAAGAAACAATTTAAATATCAAGGAGCCACTGTGAGAATTATGCAGGACCTGGCTGCATCACCATTAAGGGATTGAAGGGCCTGGAATGAGATATTTCAAAGATCAAAGGAGCTTGGAATGCAGCCAAGAATCTACTATCCTGGAAAGTTGAACCTTCTCTTCCAGGGAAAAAGATGAACATTTAATGAAATGGAAGAATTCCAAAAATTTCTAATGAAAAGACCAGAGCTAAACAGAAAATTTGGACATCAAACAGGAGGTTCAAGAGACACATGAAAAGGTTAAAAAAAAGGGGGGGGCAGTAAAAGGAAAAAAAATGCTATCTAGTAAGTTGAAACTGGATATATCCCAGCATGTGGGAAAAAAGATTCTCATAAATCTTGAGAACTGTAACTCTAACAGAGAAAATATACCTAGCCAGAAATGATGGACATTTATGACCTATCCATGAGACTACTATCTAATGGGATGTAACTGGCTTTAAGCCCACTTGGGATAAAGACTCTAATAACTCTCAGGAATTTTGACTCTATTCGATAGAATATACTGAACTAGAAGGGACAGACACTCAGAATTTTCTATGACTTAGAATGATCTAAAAAACACTACCTCCTTAAAAAGGGGAACAGGAAAGAGATGGGAGGAGGGAGGGGATTGAATGGGGTAAATCTCATTACACTAAGAGGTACCAAAAACCTATGGTAATAGAGGGGAAGAAGGGAGCAGAGGAGAAACACCTGAATCTTCTTCTCATCAGACTTGGCTTAAAGTAAACCTACTCATACGCAGTTAACTTATAAAACATCTAACCTTTCAAGTATTAAAAGGGGAAAAGCAGAGGGGGAGACAGAGAAAGGGAAGGGGAGTGGGGGAAATAACAAAAGGAAGGGAAGGGAAAAGGGAAAAAGGGAAAAAGGGAAAGGGGAAAGAAAGGGGAGGGTGTGATATAGGAGGGAAAACACACTGAAGGGGGTGGTATTCAGAAACAAAATACTGGGGAATATGGATAAAGGGGGGGAAGGGGCAAAATACAAACAGAGGGAAGATAGCATGGAGAGCAATAAAGAATTAGTAATCATAACCTTGAATGTGAATGGGATGAACTCTCCCTTAAAACGTAAGCGAATAGCAGAGTGGATTAAAAACCAGAATCCTACAATATGCTGCTTACAAGAAACTCATTTGAAGCAGAGAGATGCATATAGAGTAAAGGTAAAAGGTTGGAGCAAAATATATTTTGTTTCAGCTGAAGTAAAAAAAGCAGAGGTAGCAATCCTTATCTCAGACAAAGCAGCAGCAAAAATAGCTAGCGTTAAAAGAGATAAGGAAGGAAACTTTATCCTCCTAAAAGGTACCATAGGCAATAAAGTCATTTCAATACTGAATATATATGCACCCAGTGGGACAGCACTCAAATTCTTAGAGGAGAAGCTGAAAGAACTACAGGAAGATATAGACAGCAAAACTCTACTAGTGGGAGACCTCAACCTCCCACTCTCAGATCTTGATAAATCGAATCATAAAATAAACAAGAAAGACATTAAGGAAGTAAATAGATTGTTAGACAAATTAGATATGGTAGACATATGGAGGAAACTGAATGGGGATAAAAAGGAATATACCTTTTTCTCTGCAGTACATGGAACTTATACAAAAATTGACCATGTACTAGGACATAAAAACCTAATGATCAACTGCAGAAAGGCAGAAATAGTGAATACATCTTTCTCAGATCACAATGTAATAAAAGTCATATGCAATACTGGGCAAAGGAGATATAGACCCAGAACAAATTGGAAACTGAATAACCTCATTTTAAAAGATGAGTGGACCAAAAAACAAATTATAGAAAGAATCAACCATTTTATCCTAGATAATGATAATAATGAAACAACATATCAAAACCTATGGGATTCATTCAAAGCAACTCTCAGGGGATATATTATAGCTCTAATTGCTTATATGAATAAATTGGAGAAAGAGGAAATCAATGAACTAAACATGCAACTAAAAAAATTAAAGAAAGAACAAATCAAAAATCCCTAATTAAATACCAAATTAGAAATTCTAAAAATTAAAGGAGAAATTAATAAAATCAAAAGCAAAAAACTATTGAATTAATAAATAAAACCAAAAGTTGGTATTATGAAAAACCCAATAAAATTGATAAACCTCTGGTCAATTTGATTTAAAAAAAGAAAGAAGAAAACCAAATTGCTAGTATCATAAATGAAAAAGGTGAACCCACCACCAATGAGGAGGAAATTAAAGCAATAATTCAAAATTATTTTGCCCAACTCTATGCCAATAAATTTGATAATCTAAGAGAAATGGATGAATATTTGCAAAAATATAAGTTGCCCAGGTTAAATGAAGAAGAGATTAAATACCTAAACAACCCTATCTCAGAAAAAGAAATTCAACAAGCCATTACTGAACTCCCTAAAAAAAATGTCCAGGGCCTGATGGATTCACAAGTGAATTCTAGCAAACATCTAAGGAACAATTGGTTCCAATCCTATATAAACTCTTTAGAAAAATAGGGAAAGATGGAACTCTGCCTAACTCTTTCTATGAAACCAATATGGTCCTGTTACCTACACCAGGAAGTGTTAAAACAGAGAAAGAAAATTATAGACCTATTTCCCTGATGAACATAGATGCACAAATATCTTAAATAAAAGGTAAATGATGAAAACTCATCTCTAAAAAAAGAATGGAGTCTGTAGAAACTAATGACTTCATGAAACAGCATGTGCCTGTTAAACAAAAGCAAAAAAATAGAAAAAATAGAAGAAAATGTAAAATACTTCATCAGCTAAACCACTGACCTTGAGAATGGGTCGAGGAGGGGCAACCTGAGAATTATTGGACTTCCTGAAAACATTGAAGAGAAAAAAAAGCCTGGGTTTAGTATTACAGGATGTAGTGAAGGAAAATTGGCCTGATATCATGGAACCAGAGGGCAAAGTAGTTATTGAAAGAATACATCAGCCCCTCCAGAAAGAGATCCTAAAATGAAAGCATCAAGGAATGTTGTGGCCAAACTCCAGAACTATCAGATAAAAGAGAAAATCCAGCAAGCAGTCAGAAAGAAACAATTTAAGTACAAGGAGCCACAATAAGGATTATGTGGGACCTGGCTACATCAACATTAAGGGATCAAAGGGCCTGTAAGGAGATATTGCAAAGAGCAAGGGAGCTTGGAATGCAGCCACAAATCCACTATCCCACAAAGTTGAGCCTTCTTTTTCAGGGGAAAAGATGGACATTTAATGAAATGGAAGAATTCCAAAAATTCCTGATGAAAAAACCAGAGCTAAATAGAGAATTTGGACAACAAACAGGAAGTTCAAGAGACACATGAAAATGTTAAAAGGGGGGGGGTAAAGAAAAAAAAGACCCTGTTATCCAAAATGTTGAAACTGGCTATATCCCAGCATGGGAAAAAGATTCTCATAACTCTTGAGAACTGTAACTGTAACACAGAGAATATACCTAGCCAGAAGTGATGGACACTCATGACTTATCCATGAGAATGCTATCCAATGGGATGAAACTGGCTATAACCTTACTTGGGAAAAAGACTATAATAACTCTCAAGTATTGTAGCTCTATTAGATAGAATGTATTTAGCTAGAAGTGATGGATAATCAGAATTTTCTATGACTCAGAATGATTTAATAAACACCTCCTCCTTAAAAGGGGGGACAGGAAGGAGATAGGAAGAGGGAGGGGACTGAGTGGAGTAAATCTCATTACATTAAGAGGTACAAAATATTTATAGAGGGGAAGAAGGGAGAAGATGAGAAACACTTGAATCTTCTTCTCATCGGATTTGGCTTAAAGTTAACTTACACACATATTCAGTTAACTTAAAAAACATTTAACCTTTCAAGTATTAAAAGGGGAAAAGGGGAGGGGTGGAGAAAGGTAGGGGGAGGGGAAAAGGGGAACTAACAAAAGAAGGGAAGGGAAAAGGGAAAAAAGGGAAAGGGGAAAGAAAGGGGAGGGGGTGCATATAGGAGGGCAAACACACTGAAGGGGGTGGTATTCAGAAACAAAATACTGGGGAATATGGATAAGAGGGAGGGGAAAAATACAAACAGAGGGCAGATAGCATGGAGGGCAATAAAGAGTAATTATAACTTTGAATGTGAATGGGATGAACTCTCCCTTAAAAAGGTAAGTGAATAGCAGAGTGGATTAAAAACCATAATCCTACAATATGTTGCTTACAAGAAACTCATTTGAAGCAGAGAGGTACATATAGAGTAAAGGTAAAAGGTTGGAGCAAAATATATTTTGTTTCAGCTGAAGTGAAAAAAGCATGGGAATAGATTAAGTGAAAAAGAGACAGAAGGAAATGATTATATTAATTTGTTGTTTTATAAACCCAGAGTCCAGCCTCTGGGATAAAAATTCACTCTTCGATAAAACCTGTTGGGAAAATTGGAAGCTATTATGGCAGAAACTTGAATTAGACAAACATCTTATACCCTATACCAAGATAAGATCAAAATGGGTGCAGGATTTAGAAATAAAAGACAATATTATAAGCACCTAGGTGAACAAAGAATAGTCTACCTGTCAGATTTATGGAAAGGGGAGCTCTTTAAAGGAAGAGATAGAGAACATCATCATAAAAAGCAAATTGGACAATTTTGATTACATTAAATTAAAAAGCTTTTGCATAAACAAAACCACTGTAACCAAGATCAAAAGAAATGTAGTAAACTGGGAAACAATTTTTACAATTAGTGTTTCTGACAACAGATTCAAATATGTGTGTATATATATATGTATATATGTATGTATATATATATATATATATATATATACACACACAGAGAGAGAGAGAGAGAGAGAGAGAGAGAGAGAATTTAGTCAAATTTATAAAAAAAAATCCATTCCTCAATTGACACAAGGTCAAATGATAGCAAAGACAATTTACAGATGAGGAAACCAAAGCTATCTATATTTATATGAAAAATTGCTCTAAATCATTATTTTTTTTAGTTTTTTTTTTGCAAGGCAAATGGGGTTAAGTGGCTTGCCCAAGGCCACACAGCTTGGCAATTATTAAATGTCTGAGACCGGATTTGAACCCAGGTACTCCTGACTCCAAGGCCGGTGCTTTATCTACTACACCACCTAGCCGTCCCCCCTAAATCATTATTGATTAGCGAAATATAAATTAAAGCATCTCTGAGGTACCACCTCATACTTTTTCTCAGATTGGCCAATATAATCAGAAAGGATGATGATCAATGTTGGAAGGGATGTGGGAAATCTGGGACACTAATACATTGTTGGTGGAGCTGTGAACTCATCCAACCTTTCTGGAGAGCAGTTTGGAATTATGCCCAAAGGTCAATAAAAATGTGCATACCCTTTGAACCAGCAATACCACTAATGGGTCTATACCCTGACATGCAATAGGGTAAAAATATCACTTGTACACAAATATTCATATCAGCTCTGTTTGTGGTAATAAAGAATTATAAATTGAGGTGATATCCATCAATTGGAAAATGGCTAAACAAATTGTGGTGTATGTATATTATGAAACACTATTGTTAGAAATCAAGAGGGATGGGATTTCAGAGAAGCTTCAAAAAATTTGCGTGACTTGATGCTGAGCTAGAACCAAAAGAACATTGTATACCCTAAGTACAACTTGGGGATGATGCTCAAACTTGATGGACTTGCTCATTCCATCAGTGCAATAATCAGGGACAATATTTAGGTATCTGTAACTCAGAATACCATCTGTTTCTAGAGAAAAAACCATGGAGTTTAAGCAAAGACCAAAGACTATTACCTTTAATTTTTTTAAAAAAGTTGTCTTATGTACTACATACTACATATACTACATTTACTATCTCTGATATTTTATTTCTTCCTCAAGGATATGTTTTTTTTTCTCTTAACACATTCAATTTTGATCAGTGTATAGCAGGAAAACATTGTAAAGATTATCAGATTGCCTTCTTTGGGGGGGGAAGGGGGAGGGAAGGGAAGGTGGGGGAAAACTTTACGAAATATGATTGGTAGAATCTACTATTGTATAAAATTGGAAAACAAAAAATATTTATATAATAAAAAGAAAGCTGTTGTTTTCTTTAATATTTAGGTATGAATTATATATTATAGTTAGGTAGGCTTGGAATTTAGTGAATGTTGGATCTCAAAAGTTTTTGATTTTTGGATGCATATTAGCCTGAAGAGTGTTAGTAAAAATTTGCAGAACCATCTTTGCTATTGGTCAATTCAGTATTTTTATAGACGATTTTGAATGTTACACATAGCATATACATAGACTGTACAATGATAAAAACCTGGGTCAGATGGCTTAACCCATTTGATGACAGAACTAAGATTTTTTTTTTACAAAGCTAGTAGGTTCGAATGAAGGTTCACTTCTAATAAGATGACATTTTATAGAAGTATTTTTGAAACTATACAAATACAGATTTGAGAGATAGAAGTAGAGAACATTTTATGTGAAAGTACCTGGTATATATGAGGATTGTAGGCTCAATCTGAGTGTGACATGTTGGCCAGAAAACCCAAAGTAAATTATGACTCCATTAATAGTATCTGATATTTATCCACTGTTTTATATAACTTCTGAACTTCACAACAACCTTGTAATATGGATACAATAAATATTATTATCCCCATTTGACAGATATTAAAATAGAGGGTCAAGGAAATTCAGTGATCAGGGAATCCACTTTTCTTTTGATTGCAGACCTACCATTCATTTAGTATACCAACTTTCCTTAGTCTCTAGAGATGATTATCTATTGTATCTTGCCCTGCTCACACTCATCTGGAATTTGGTTTTCGATTTTGGATCCTATATTTTGGTAGAGACATTAACAAGTCAGATGAAACCCAGATGAGAGTCACCAATAAGGAGACATAAAATGGTATGAAGAACAATTGACAGGGGAGGCTAGGTGGCACAGTGGATAGGGCACCGGCCCTGGGGTCAGGAGAACCTGATTTTAAATACAGCCTCAGACACTTAATAATTACCTAGCTGTGTGGCCTTGGGCAAGACACTTAACCCCAATGCCTTGCAAAAAAAAAAAAAAAAACACTAAAAAAAAGAGCAATTGACAGAAATGGGCACACAATCTAATAAAATTACTTCGTGGTTAGGGGTACCCTTTAAATATTTTATGGATTTGTTCTGTAAAAGAGAGATTAGACTTTCTTGTGGTTAGTACAAAGGAATTAATTAGAAAAAAAATGGAAGCTTTAAGGATGCAGATTTTAGTTTAATGTAAGAAAGAATTTCCTAACATTTAGGGCAATCCCCTAATGTAATGGATTATCTCCAAAGATAGTATAATTCCTAGTATTGATTATCTTCAGTCATGGCTATATGGCTCCTACTAATGGATGTACTAGCAGGCATAAATGCTTCATGTTCCAATATGATTTATAAAGACTGTCTCAATTTTGCAGATTGTAAACTTAAACATCTAACATTAAATAGTCACTTTAATTAATCAGAAATACCACACCTAATAATCTATTTTCTATGCTTTCAAACTCATGATATAAATCCTCTTGAGATGCAAATTTACAAAGAAAGGTTGTTATTTCCTCTTCACACCTGGAAACACAATATTGAGTATGCATAACATAGCAATTAAAGTTGGCATGCTTTCAACATTCTTATTGATTTCCTGTTTTGTACAATATGCAATGATGTCTCTTAAAATACATAGCAGAATTCAATGCTATATTAAGAATTGAATATTCTAAGGAAAAACTAAGAGAAAGATCAGTGATTATGAACCCAACTGGAGTAACCCAAATTTCAGAGAAGTATCTTGCTTAAGCATTTGGTTTCTTTTATTTTCTTTTTTCTCATTTCTTACTTTTTTCCTTCTTTTTTCTTTCTTTCTCTTACAAAGATGAATAATCATTTACATTTACATTCTAATTGAGATGATTTGTTAAAAGTGTTCTTTTAAAATCATAATAGATCATAGATGTAGTCAATTTAGGCACAAGACACATGAAGAGTTTTGCTATGCTTTGAAAATCCTATCAGAAAAAAAAGGAAAGGGAAGAATGGAAAAGGATATATTAGGAGAAAATTAAAAGAAATATGGTGGAATTTGCTCATCATCAAAGTTTGCAAATAGAATTATATACTCTACTGTTCTTGCTAGATTGCTATGGAAAAAATATCTTTGTATGCTTAACATTATGTCTTGCATGTAATAGGTACTTATGATTGTTGAATTGAATTGAAATTTAAACAGTATATAAATGTGCTGTTATTATTATTAAAAAGCAATTATCTTGTTTCAGGGAGTTCATATAGAAAAAGTTCTGGAAAATGCCACTGTCTGGTTATTATTCTTTTATACTTCATATTAAATGAACTCTTGCACAGGTAGGTAAAGCTGTATTTTTGAATTTTCCCTCATATGAAAATAAATTTTAATTTTTAGCAGCTTATCTAGATTTTTTGTTGTCTTTACCATATAATACTGTTTCATATTTATTTGCAAGTATGTCATATCACTCCACAATTAGCTTGTAATTAGCTTGAAATGGAATATACATACTAAGATGCTCACTAAAAACATTCTCAAAACAGCTACATTGGCAGAGAGGCTAAAGAGTATGATATGCACCTTAAGTTGATTCACATGATTTTGATTTCTTCTAGAGCTCCATGTCTTGAAAACTTTTTATTTCAAACAACTTGGAGCTTATTAATATTGGTATTGAAACATAATTAAAATACTACCTTTCTTTTTATGAAACAGTAGTATTTTGGGTGATTGTAAATAAAATCTCATTTTATGATAATTGTCTAGTTCTGGTGAAATTTATTAGTTGAACTTCCAAGGTTATTTTGAAGTCTCTGATGTAGTATAGAGATTTGACATATATCAGTCCTTGAAACAGTGAGTTTCTGATATATAATTTCTCATCCTTGTTTTTAAGGAAACATTAATCTTTTCAAAGTTCCCTTGGGCCAATGGATTCTATGTTTTGTTACTATTACATGGGTTTTCTAGGGAAGACACAAAAATATTATGGTTCATCAGCTCTAAAAGTGTGCATTAACTGGTAATTTGAATTGCAAATTGCTTTAAACCTTCTTTCCATTCAACTTATCTCGTTCAGATCTTGAGAAAGCATTCAGTCTCTTGACATATTTAGCTAGAACTATCTCCTTGATAGCTTTCTATTTGATGTATCTTGCCTAGAGAAGATAAAGGTATTTATAAATATTGCCTTTATGCATTGATTCAATATGATCTTGAGATTCATGTTTACATATGATTCACTTGATAAATTTAACGATTGTATCTCTGCTTCTTAAACATAGGATTATAACAAGAATTTAGATGGGAAATAAAAAGCATTTGTCTTGCATCTGAAAAGTGGGATCAGGCTTACTTATGAAAGGAAGTTATTAAATGGTTTCCTGGAAATACTTGTACCACTGTGAAGTGTTTGAGTCAATTTTCTTTGTTTTCTTTTAGTTTTTTTGCAAGGCAAATGGAGTTAAGTGACTTGCCCAAGGCCACACAGCTAGGTAATTATTAAGTGTCTGAGGCCAGATTTGAACTCAGGTACTCCTGACTCCAGGGCCAGTGCTCTATCCACTGCACCACCTAGACGCCCTGAGTCAATTTTCTAACCTTTCCTCTCTCCACTTTTACAGAGAAGCTGAAATTTCAGTTACTTCTTTAATAGTAACTATTCTTCCACTCTTTTTGTTAATGGTGCATGAGTTTTTGGCTTTCTATTTGATCTCATGTATTATTATAATATTTGTACTGCTTTGGCTCATGTCACTTAAAATTATGACTTTCAATTGGTTTATTCTCTTCCCCTCTCCTCTTTGAAGTAGGGCAAACCTGTAATCCTTTGCTGTTCTGTTTGTTTGACTTTTAGGAGCAGTTTTTTCACACTAAAAATGTATTAACCCTATTAATGGATCAATACACTGGACAGCACTTTAGGGCTCCTGCTAGGCTATGGTCTTTCAAAGCTTTCAGTGCTGAGGCAGCTAGGTGGCACAATGATAGAGTACCATCTCTGGAGTCAGGAGGACCTGAGTTCAAATCCAACCTCAGACACTTAATAATTCTACAGCTGTGTGACCTTGGGCAAGTGACTTAACCCCATTGCCTTGGGGGGGGGGGGGAACAACAAAAAAAGAGCTTTCAATACTGTATTATCCTGTCTAGGCTTCTTTTCCTCCTCAGTTGCTCCATCCCCCAAATCACTTCACCTTCTGAAAAACTGACTAGATTTGAAGAAGTTATTATTATTATTATTACAATTTTCCCCTTATTCCTAAAAAGAAAGTAATTCTTAACAGCCCTAAAATCTTTCCTATCAAAGGCCTTGGCTTTCATGTGATACTGACTTTTTCGGTTTTTAAATCTTTTACTTTATTAATGTTATTTTCTAAAGGTCATACAATTACACACACACACACACACACACACACACACACACACACATTTTCTGTTAAAACTGAATATCCTTTTCATGTATCCTTGGAGATGAAAGGAAGAACAGTTTCTCATATCATTACTTTTAATTGAATGGGAAAATCAAACTGCCAACTGCGTTTTCCTGGGAGCTGTGCCTCAGCTACATTAGGAAGTGGTCAGCTATGGGGTCTTCTAATTCCACATTTTTGGCAAACCAAGAAAGGCCTTGATTATGTTCAGGAAGTCAGGGAACCTATGCCAGAGAATCCTAGCTAAAAGTTCTCTCTAGACTTGCCCTTTCCTCTTTATAATCATTTCCTTTCTAGGATTTCAAGTCTACAAGTCACATAAAAATACTGTATCCATGCCCCAAATAGAAGCAGTCACCTTTTGGCAAATATAAATAACTAATGACATTTTTGATAATCTGTTCGTCTTTGACTCTGCCTTCATCATCTAAATGCTTACATTTTGCTCTAACTTTCCATTTCATTCTTCCTTTGTAATGTCCTTATATATCACTCTGAATGGCATCCTTTTTATTACACAGACTTATTTGTTTGCATGTGGGTTGGAGTCAGTTTCTTAAGTAGGAGTCAGAGACAATATGCAAATGTGAGATCAAAGACATTTTTCTCCCAACTTGTTAAAATTCACATTCTTTTAGATCCTATTTTCCAAATTAATTTATATAATCTCTAGCACCATTGTAGCTGAACCTCTTTGAACAGTCTGTCCATATCCATTATTGTCCCAGAGTTCTGATGACAGTTGCACATGCTAGACTAATGGCCACTCAAAGAAGTTACCCACATGTTCCCGGGAACAAATTGCCAGAGATCTTTTTGTTTTCATCTCTGAGTCAGGCCTTATGATGCTTATAAACAAGCTACCATTCTATTTCTGGCTGACTGTTAGTAGGATGAATTGTGCAGAAAGCTGAGCTGGCAACCCCTGCTAGCCCTGTACACATAAGGAGGATTTACAGAATGCATTGTAATGAAGAGATGCTAGTCTGGCTCCACTGAAGCCACATCTTTCACCCATTGATTATTCTTTGAAACCTGCGTCTGTCCCCAGTCTTTCCTCCCTGCTGTTTGTTGTATGAAATCCAGTAGTCTGTGGTAGGTTCCATCTTTCTTATGTCAATCCATCAGAAGTACAAGGGTATGACAGTTCCAGAATGAGTGGCAGTATTGAGATTTGTTTGGCAAAGGATTCTGTCTTACCTGGGTTGGTAGGATAGAAACTGGACTGATGAAAATTGCCAAATGGATTGATGGATGACTAAGAATTTTCCAGGGCAGCTTGGTGGTGCAGTAGGGGCAGCCCTGGAGTCAGGAGGACCTGAGTTTAAATACAGCCTCAGACACTTAATAATTACCTAACTGTGTGACCTTGCACAAGTCACTTAACCCTTAAATGAAAAAAAATTTTAAAAAAAGAAATCCCCCCCAGCTCAATCTCCTCACCTTTTGATTCATTTTCTTTCCTAATATGCATTTCTATTATGATGAACTGCATAGTTATAATAACTAAATTGTTTAATTAGGTGGGGCGTTTTTTTAGCAAAACTACAAAATCCAATGACTCTCATTCTATATTATTCATAAACTTGGAATTATCATTAGCATGCAATAATACTAATTATTGGTCCAAGAAAGAGTTGTCTTGACTCTGAATACAAGTGTCAATTTGTGAATACATACTATGAATTCTGTTCTATGACTGGAAATGAGACTTTTTCCTTTTCTTTCCTTAAATTATACAAAAACATAAAGGTGTATGGGTTAAAAGACTATAAAAGTAAAAATAAAGTAGTGGAAAGTGGAAAGAATACTATATATGAATATAGGGGTCTTTTAATATTTCAAACCTCAATCCTTACTGCTTATTTAACTGTGACCTTCACTTTACTAGATAGTTTATGTCTGTAAAGACCTTTCAGGCCAACTAGTCCATTCATCTCATTTTACACTTATGGAAGCTGAGTCCCAAAACTTTTTAAGTGATTTAGTCAAGGTCAGTGTTCAGTACATCACATGGAGAATAAAACCCAAATCTTCCTACTCTAGTGGTGGCAAAGAATTGGAAATTAAGTGAATGTCCTTCAAGTGGGGAATGGCTTAACAAACTGTGGTATGTGTATGTGATTGAACACTATTGTGCTATTAGAAACCAGGAGGGATGGGAATTTAGGGAAGCCTGGAAGGATTTGCATGAACTGATGCTGAACAAAATGAGCAGAACCAGAAGAATATTGTACACCCTCATAACAACATGGGGGTGATGATCAACTTTAATGGACTTACCATTCCATCAGTGTAACCATCAGGCACAATTTTGAGGTATCTGCAATGGAGAATATCATCTGTATCCAGAGAAAGAATTGTGGAGTTCGAGCAAAGACCAGACTAGCACCTTTAATTAAAAAAAAAGCCTTTATCTTCTAATGTAATCTTGCTATCTCTTACATTTTTATTTTTTTTTCTTCTTAAAGATATGATTCCTCTCTCAACACATTCAATTTAGATCTGTGTATAACATGGAAACAATGTAAAGACTAACAGACTGTGGGGGTGGGAAGGGAAGTAAGATTAGGGGTAAAATTTAAAATAAATAAAATCTTTCCCCAAAAATGTGCCTAATAAATGGGAGTACTAATAACTCTGGTGTGAGGACGGCTAAGCCCTTTTCAGCCTTTTCAGGGCTGTTCATTCATCTTAGTCATCCAAATCTCACCTGTGGCTCCAAGAAGATCTAGCATGCACAGTAGCCATTCTTCAATAAACCTTCTTAGTAGGCAAATTAAATCAGGTTGTGGGTAACGAAGAGGTCTCAGATCTGTCTGTGAGTTAGGGAGGTATCTTTCCCAAGTAAAGAAGACTTCTTTGATCCATAACCATCATTTTGTATTTTGAGCCATAGCCATCATCTTGATTTTTGTATAGCCAATGATTCTAAAAGAGAGTGAAGTTAATGATCTTGTGTAGCTATGCTTCACTTAAATCCAATATATATATGTGAATCAATAGACATCACCTTTTTACCATTTTTACTCACCTCAAAGTCCTGTGATGACAGATAAATGATGAAACAGCAGGTGTGGATTCTGAGAGCTATAGTCACAACCCAGCTCATAGGTTGCCTACATCATAAGATCATCTTCTCACTAGACTGAAGCGCAGTGGGATTTGGCAGTCCCCTAGGTGTCTGAGCAACCTTTTTTGCACTGCTTAGTCTTGGCAGGAAGAAGGGGGTAGAAAAATGCCCTAAATTTTTTTTTTTGCTTCAACCAACCTTGTTCTGTTTACTGCAGCAGGTGAAGGTCCCACTCCACAATTGAAACACAAAATTGTATAAAGACACTTATGAACAGAATAAAATCCAATAGTTTTGAAAGAACTGCTCTAGATGTGAAAAAATTCAGGGCAGCTAGGTGGCACATTGGATAGAGCACCGGCCCTGGAGTCAGGAGTACCTGAGTTCAAATCCGGCCTCAGACACTTAATAATTACCTAGCTGTGTGGCTTTGGGCAAGCCACTTAACCCCATTGCATTGCAAATAAAAAAAAAAAAAACCTAAAGAAAAAATTCAGCAACTTCCAGTCTTTTGCTGACTTGAGTGAAACAAGGCTGTTAAATGAATATTTACCAGCTTACCATAAAAAAAATCTTATAAGCTTAGATGCCTCCTGAAAGGCTTACAATAGGCTTACAATAATGTTATTACCTTTTGCAAGAAAATGCCATGCTACTGCCATAAGCATTTATATCTTTATCATATTGAATCCTGGTGAGATTTAAAAAAGTTATGAAAACCTGGAAATCCTCATCAACAATGTGCAAGAAAACAAGTTTTCAATTTTAGGTGATGTCAGTGCCAGAGAACACAAAAACTACTAAATGTGGCAGGGAGTCTTTGGGAGAAATGGAATTGGCAACAGCAATAGCAATGATGACTTACTATTGAAGACTTGTCCATATAATGACTTCTTCTAACATCTGTCTTCTATTTAACTAACATTGCTTTCTGTTTTCCTAACTGTAATAAAACATTATGAATGCCCTCTCATAGCAAACATTGCATTTAATAGACAATGTCATTGTAAGAAAAACAGAAAGGATTTGAGAGTGATGAAGGCAATATATGGTGCAGAGGGTTGGACCGATCTATCTTCTCTAAGTTAAACATTCACAGTCAACAAAAGTGAGGGCCCCAAGCTTAGCAAGAAAATATGACTACACTAGAAGACTTAAAAGTCAAGATTAGAACACTTCTTTGCACATTAACAGTTTGTTGCCAACTTGAAGGGAAACCTGAGTCTACACACATTTGGCAGCAGAAGAAATAGGCAGCTTTCAGAGATTTGGTATACAGCATCATATTTATTCTTCAGGGATAGAACACTTGAATCCATCAAGATTAGTTTGATGAAAAATAATGAGGAAATTCAGAAACTGTTAAACAAACAAAAAAACTGAGAACTCCGCAGAGCTTACCAACAGACTAGTTTGTTCATCTCTAAAAAGGCAAGATTAGAAACAAGCAGGATTCTTGGCTCAGGAAAAAGACAGATGAAATTCAGTTTTTTTGCTGATAGAAACAACGCAAACCACTCTCATGATTCCCTGAAGGCTATATATATAGACCAAAGTCCTAAGGTGTATCTCACTTATTCAGCATGATGGGGCCACATTGATTAGAACATGATCTTGGAGAGATGTACTGAACACTTCCATAGCATTCTCAATGGACAATCATCAAACAATGATGAAGTTATTGACTGTATATACCAGGTTGTAGTTAATCTCTCTATAGTCAAATTTTCAACTGAAGAAGAGATTTTAAATACCATTAGGCTCTTCTCATATGACAAAGTACCCGGTGTTGATTCTATTCTAAATGAGATTTATAAGGCAAGGGGTCCTCTGCTTATTCAAAAGTTGAGTAAAGTCTTCTAGGTTGTAATACAAGAAGAGGTTATCTTCAAGGAATTCAAAGATGCCTTTGTTGTTCAGCTCTATAAAGGCAAAGGGAAGAGATTGTCACACTCAGGCTAATCTCACTCTTAGTCATTGCTGGCAAGCTTCTTGCCAGAGTCTTCCTTAAAAGACTAATCCTTCAGGGTGAAGATGTTCATCTCCCTGAGAGCAAGTGTGGCTTTAGAAAGAACCAAGCAATGGTTGGTATGGTATTTGCTGCCCAATAAGTTCAGGAGAAATGCCAGGAGCAGAACATAGGTCTATACACAATGTTTGTTGATCTAACAAAAGCTTTCAATACTATCAGTCATGAGGGCTTGTGAAAGATCATGGCAAAATTTTATCAGCATTGTATTCAAGTTTCATGATGGCATACTTGCATAGATTCTAGATAATGGATGATGGTTTTGTGGTTTTCCAGTTACAATGAGTGAAACAAGGTTGTGTCCTGGCTCCCATGTTTGTTAGCATATTTTCATCAATGTTGTCAGATACCTTCAAGTAGATCAAAATGGCATCAGGGTCAACTATGGCATCTATGAATAAGTTATCATGAAAAGGCTAAAAGTCAAGACTAAATTGGAGGGAGATATACAACTTTTTGTTCAAAGATGATTGTGTACTCAACACAGCCTCTGAAGCTAAGATACAGTAGTGTATGAATTGTTTCTTTGTCACTTGTGCCAATTTTGGCCTGACAACACTAAGAAAAAGAAGTTATTCATCAGCTAATACTGCATTATTCACATATGGAACCATTAGTTACAACAAATGAAGAAATTTTGACCTGAACAGTCTACCAGCATGATGCTAGGAAATGTAATCACTTCCATTTGAATTGTCTTAGAAATATTCTGAAGTTCACCTGGCAAGATAAGGTACTGGATACTAATGTTCTTTCTAAAGCTGAACTGACAAGCATTCAAACTGTACTACAGAGAGAGTAATTCCAATGCGTTGGCCACGTTGTTTGAATGTCAAACATATTAGCCTAAAATGATTATTTTATGGAGAATTCACAAAAGACGAAGTGCTTAACCAGAGGTCAGAAAGAAGAGATACAAGAATTTCTAAAGAATTTTGGAGTCATTTGGAAAACATAGGAGAAATTGGCACAGGATCACCTAGCCTGCATGCATTCATTAAACAGAGTGCTGTGTTCTATGCACAAAGCAGAATTATAGTAGCTCATGAGATACACAAATGTAGAGACATTTCCACTCCAATTGTTCATATGGACTATTGTGCCCAACTTGTGGTGGAGACTTCTGAGCTCATATTGGTCTAATCAGTCATAGTTGGACACACTGTACATTGAACCAATATAATGATGTCATTTTGATCCTCTTTGAGTATGAAGAACCACATCCAATGAATGCAGACAACTGGGACTTGATCCTTTGTGAGATCCAAAATTTGACTAAGACAGAATCTCCACCCTTAAGGAGTTAACCCTTGAGTTGGGAGATATGACACAGAGGATCAAAATGCTGTAGCACACTTGTGAGATATAAAGCAAACTGTTCTGTGATACAACCATTGTCCTCCAAGTAACTAGCTGATTTCATTGAAGAGAATGACACCTGTCCTCACATAATATACAAATAATAAGTTCAGAATACTATCAAAGCTATCAACAAATGATAATTAATATGATGTCTGCTGAGTACATAAATGATGGGAGGAATGCAGAGGCATTTCAAAGTGGTGACTTCAATTATCCAAGATTGCCTCTTCAGGATTGCATGTCAATTCTAAATCCACAGGTAAAGGCACATTTCTGCAATTTGAATTTGTTAGGTGTTTGTCTGCTTGTTGTAAAGGCAAACTTATTACCCGTCATTTGTTATATGTTAAGTGACTGTTTACTTGGCTTTAATAGCCTAAGCTTCTCAAAACTCCATAAGTGATCTTTGACACTAATCTGCCAGCTGGAAGCACTTGGGTATTTTCTCAGTCAAACTGACTCAAGCTGAGACTTGGGACTAGTTCAAAGGGTTCTTTATCTTGAGAGTAAGCGGCTCTGGATAAAAAGCAGCCCAAGAGATACATTTTCCACTGCCTTGCCACATTGGCACTCTGCCTGATACAAAACATGTCTAGCCTTTGACTGGAACTTCCATGAAGTCAGTGGTAGCCTTACTTAGCATAAAATATCTAACAAGGTGTAATTTAATTGATATTAAAGATCACAACAATTATGTTATAGGGGAAAGAGCCAGAAGATCTTGATTTGGATCTTAGCTCTGCCCAGTTATTGAACCTTGATAATTCACTTTCACTGTTTGACCCTCAGTTTCCCCATTTGAAAAATGAGGGGGGATGAATTAGAAGATTTCTAAGATACCTTCCAGCTCTAAATCCACAATCTTATCATTCTATAATCTTCCCCATTGAATCTCATTATAATACCATTATAACACCTACATTTTTCAAGACCCCAAGTTAAGATCATGTAAAATGCTCATGTTTGGTCCAGTTGACTTTTAAATGATTTTTCAAATAAGTCATTCAAAATGATTGTAAAATGCATTGCTACTGTCAATAAATCTGGTCATTCTTTAAGTATGTGAAGCATGTGCTTATCTCTAAGACTATCCTTCTCTACAAATTAGAGCAAAGGAGCTACTTAAAAATGCAGAAGGGGAGAGGAGAGGAGGGAAGATAGTAGCATTGCTTTACATGAAAATTATGTAACTCTCTTAAAAAAACTTTTTGGGGGTGGCTAGGTGGTGCAGTGGATAGAGCACCAGCCCTGGAGTCAGGAGTACCTGAGTTCAAATCCAGCCTCAGACACTTAATAATTACCTAGCTGTGTGGCCTTGGGCAAACCACTTAACCCAATTTGCCTTGCAAAAACATAAAAAAAAACCCCTTTTTTGTATATTTCACTTTTATACTTTCTCCTTTTTTTTTTAAAAAAAATTGACACCCATTATAGATGGCCCCTAAAAATCCCTCCCTTTTCCTAAAGTAGATGTGAATGAAGACTTTGCATTCTTTGCTTGGGAGAGAGGAGGAATTTGCTAGGTGAGATTTTGTCTGAGACTATCAATTATTAATACTTAGACCTAATTAAATCAACAGCCCGAACAACTACCTAGTAGAAACTTAAAGAAATGGAATATTTGACTGGTAAAATTTGATTGGGGAAAAATGTCTAGTTCTGAAGAATGTCCTGTGGGAAGACCCTAGGCAGTGGTTCTCAAATATTTTCTGTTCATTGTATTCTTCACCATGAGGAATCCAGATATACATTTATGTTGGAAACACTATGGAAAAATTGTGAAACTTGAACATACAGTTTCTCTCTAAAAAGGGTAGCCCAGTGATGTCTTTGCAAATTCATGATCCAACAATAAATTATTTTGATGTTAAGTCATAAATGTAAAGGACAAGTTCTATTTATTTTATGAACATTATACTTGGTCAAATCTATACAACAATTAAAGCTTAAAACTGGTCTACGACTTTTAGGACCCTCCCCCATACTAGAATTATCTATATGAAAATCTTGCAATATACTTATCACCCTGGGCCTTTGAGAAACAACATTTCAGTAGAACAATGCAGTGGGAAGTCCTAGGCAGCTAGACTTTGCCCACTTGACAGTTTTACTGAAGGCTGGCTCTGAAAATGAAGAGGGAGGGAGAAATTAAGCTATGCATTTCCACTAAGCTGTATTCCAAAGAGAGTAAAAGGCTTAAAAGAAGAATTTTTCATCTGATCCCACCAGAGCACATGCTTCACATACTTAAAGAATGACCAGATTTATTGACAGGTCAGAAAACACTAAAGAGCACTCAGGAATGCTTAGATAGCATCAATACCTATCATTAAGGAATTCCTTTTAACCTTCTTCACAATTTTTTCTTTGGGTAGGGCTCCATCAGAGGTTCATCAGTATTGTTCTTTCAGTTTGGGACTTTGAACCTCAGCTCCACTAACCAAATGTACAAAATCATTGCCCACCACCCTTGTCATCTGGCTTCATTGCTATTCCTTTTAACACTCTCCTCAGCAAGCAACAAATATTCTAAGGAAACTCAGAAGCTACTTCTGCTGCATTGCAGTTGAACACAGATCCTTTCTACAACACACCTACCTAACCAGTGGCAATCTAGTCTTTGTTTGAGCCTCCACTGAAGAGGAATCCTTTACTTCTTTGAGTGATCTATTTTACTTTTAGATAGTGCTAATTGTGAATAACCTTTTCATCCCCTAAGCCAAAACTTGCTTTAATACAAACTCATTCCCTATCTCTGCTTCTTATTGGGGTACACCCTTCCATTTCAAATAGAATTTCATTCTTCCTGAAATTCTCCTTAGCTCTCAGAAGATGGCATTAGTCATTACCTTTCCAAGTATACCAGATCAGCTAATGCTGTTGACTTAAATGTCTTTTATATAACTCTTAGTCCTTACTTATTCTCCAGAATATTTATTTGATTTATTTTGTTTTTAGCAGCTATTAGTGTAATAAAGTTATAATTCCAAGCTAAGGAGGATGCCCCAAGTCTCAGGTCTGTCTTATTATTGCTTTCTGGAGCTCAAACTTGGACTCTTCTCCAATCCTATGCCACCAATGATCTTGCTCCCTGTATTCCCTCTGGTGGCTGCAAAATACAACTGTCCACTCTGTCCTAGAACTAAAACCAAGAACTCTACTCTCTTGTAAGTACCCCCAGCTAGCAGTTACTGCTGCAGCTCTCACCATATATGTACTGACTCCTCCATAGCCACAGTCTAGGATACATCTGGTCAACATATCTGTGCTTGGTGTCCTTCAACAGTGGAAGGTCCTTCAATCTTCTTCTACTTAGCCATCAGACATCCACACTGCTCCCAAGATGACAGATTCTAAGGCTTAGGCTATCTCCCAAACCAGTTGCCTCCAGGGTTTATTATTTGTTGACTCTTACCATTTTTTTTCCAGGTAAGAATGTGGTTTAAGAAAGTCTGCCCTATTTTCAAGGATTATCTATAATCTGAAATTTCTCAAATTTTTTTGATTCTTGTTAAACTAGGTATCAGAGAAAAAAATGTAAAATAAATCTCATAAAACTTGTTTTCTGTTTGTTGAAATAAACACATTATCATTGATAAAACTGAATCAGAATACATGAGATGACTCAGTAGTTTACTAAATGTCCTTGAAAGAATTTATTAATTTTGAAAAAGTGCAATCTGGCACACTGAAATGCTTAAACTTGAGGAATCTGACAGGGCTAAATATGATGGTTAGGCTAACCTACTCTTTTTGGGGACTTTTTCAGGTAATATAAAGTGAATTCAAATGGTTTAATGCTGGGGACAATATAGTCACAGATTAAAACCAAAATAGAAAGATGTTGAAAGAAAAGAGAAATAAGAAAAGGCTAAAAGAGAAATGAGTTGTAATGAATATTACTGGAGAGAGAGGAGAATAAAAAGGAAGTTTTTTAAAAAGGGAGAATGGAGGGAGAGACCAATAAGGAAAAGAAGTAGGAGGAGCAAGAGGAGGAGGGAGGAGGAAGAGGAAGAGAAGGAGGAAGACAAGTGAGAACATGAGCAATTGTGGGGGAAGGAGGAGGAAAGTAGAATCGAGTAAGATAAAGAGTGAGCAAGTAAGATAAATAGCAAAAGAATTATAGAATGAGAGTTGGAAGAAATTCAGATCTCCTTGATTAGGAATTCTTAAACATTTACCTATTTGGCAGACTGTTGTAGCCTAGGGACCCCTGTAGGATCCATGTCTGAGTTTCATTGTTGCCTAGAAAAGCCCCATTGATTATCCTTTCCTAAAGACATGAACAACCGCATAATATCATCTTGGTGAACCTCCAAACAAAACAAATCCTTCAAGGAGATCCCATTGGCTCCCAATCCCTATAGAAAGAATACCACCCCCTGCCTTCTATATCCAATACCCTATAAAAAGACTTGCTCTCCCCACTACAAGCTGCTGGAGTCTGCTTCAATCTAGCCCACCTCCATACCTTCCTTCAATAAACAGCTCTGTATTTCCTTCAGCCTGGGACAAATGTACCCAAAGTGGTCTCATGGAAAGAGCACCTTTTTTTTCCAAGTCAAAGGACATAGATTCTCATTTTACCTTCAATGTTTGTTTTCTTTGGGATGTTGGGCAAGATATCCAGTCTTGTGTTCCTCATTTATAAAAGGATTGTATTGGACTAGATGACCTTGGGATTCCTTTCAAACCTTGATCTATGATACTATGATCCTATGACTGAAAGAAATAAAAAACTTAAAGAACCTCTAGAAAATAGGATGCTTGAGACTATTCTGTGAAGCACCACTACTATTCAATATCATATTAGAAATGTTAGCTTCAGAAATTAGAGAAGAAAAAGAAATTGAAGCAGTCAGAATTGGGAAGAAAGAAACAAAACTCTCACTCTGCAGATGATATGATGGTATATCTAGAAAATCCTAAAAAAATCATCTAAAAAACTAATAGAAATAATTAGCAACTTTAGCAAGGTTGCAGGATATAAAATAAACTCTCACAAATCCTCAGTATTTCTATATATGACTAGCAAGATGCAGCAGAAAGAGCTAGAAAGAGAAATCCCATCCACAGTAACTTCAGCCAATATATAATACCTGTGAGTCTACCTGCCAAGGCAGACTCAGAAACCTTTTGAAAGTAATTACAAAACACTTCTCACACAAATAAAATCAGATTTAAATAACTGGGCAAATACCAACTGCTCGTGGTAAGGTTGAGCAAATGTAATAAAAATGGCAATTCTAACAAAATTAAACTACCTGCTCAGGGCCCTACCAATCAAAATTCCAGAGTTAATTTAATGAGTTAGAAAAAAATCGTAAGTAAATTCATATAGAGAAATAAAAAGTCAAGAATCTCTAGTGTTTAATGAAAAAAAAAAGTGCAAAAGAAAGTGGCTCAGCCCTACCAGATCTAAAATTATGTTATAAAGTATCAGTCATCAAAACTGTCTGATACTGACTAAGAAATAGAGTGATGGATAAATGGGAATAGACTAGGTGCAATAGCAGGAATTGATTATAGTAATCTGCTATTTTATAAACCCGAAGAGTTCACCCATTGGGATAAAAACTATCTCTTAGACAAAAACTGTTGGGAAAATTGGAAGTTAGTATCGCAGAAACTTGGATAAAACCAACACCTCCTATACCAAGATAAGATCACAATGGATATAGGATTTAGATATAAAAAAACAATATTATAAGCAAACTAGGAGACCAAGTAATAGTTTACCCATCAGATCTATGGAAAGGGAAGCAGTTTATGACCAATGAAGAGATGGAGAACATCATTAAAAATAAACTAGACAATTTTTATTACATCAAATTAAAAAATTTTTGCACAGACAAAATCACTGTAAGCAAGATCAAAAGAAATGTAGTAAACTGGGGAAACAATTTTTATAACTAGTATTTCTGACAAAAGATTCATTTCTAAAATATACAGAAAACTGAGTCATATTTTTTAAAAGACAAGCACATATCCCCAATTGACAAATGGTCAAAGGATATGCAAAGGCAATTTACAGGTGAGGAAATCGAAGTGATCCATAGTCATATGAAAAATTGCTCTAAATCACTAATTATTAGAAAAATGCAAATTAAAGCATCTCTGAGGTACCACCTCACATCTCTCAAACTGGCCAGAAAGGAGAATGGTCAATGTTGGAAGGGATGTGGGAAATCTGGGACACTAATATATTGTTAGTGGAGCTGTGAATTCATACAACCTTTCTGGAGAACAATTTGGAATTATGCCCGAAGGGCAACAAAAATGTGCATACCCTTTGATCCAGCAATACCACTACTGGGTCTATACCCTGAATAGATTATGAAAAAGGGTAAAAATATCACTTGTACAAGATTATTCATAGCAGCCTTGTTTGCAGTGGCAAAGAATTGGAAATTAAGTGAATGTCCCTGGGAATTCAGGGAAACCTGGAAGGATTTGCATGAACTGATGCTGAGTGAAATGAGAAGAACCTGAAGAACATTGTACATCCTAACAGCAACATGGGCATGATGGTCAAACTTAATGGACTTGCTCATTCCATCAGTGCAACAATCAGGCACAATATTGGGGTATCTGCAATGGAGAACATCATCTGTATCCAGAGAAAGAATTGTGGAGTTTTAACAAAGATCAAAACTTATTACCTTTAATTTGAAAAAAGAAGTTATCTCATGCCATTTTGCTATCTCTTATATTTTATGTTTTTTTCCTTAAGGATATGATTTCTCTCTCATCACATTCAACTTAGATCTATGCATACCATGGAAACAATGTAAAGACAAACAGGCTGCCCTTCTGTAGGGGGGGGGAGCAAGATTAGGGAAATAATTGTAAAATTCAAAATAAATAAAATTTTTCTTAAAAAAAGTAAATATTATATGCTTTACTCTGCCTTCAGAATGCATAATTTTTTCCTTTAGATGTGGGTGTCATCTTTCTTAAGTCTCTCAGGATTGTCCTTGATCCCTGAACTGCTAAGAGGAGCTAAATCCATCATAGTTGATATCAGTGATGTTTCTATTAATGTGTACAATGTTTTCCTGTTTCTGCTCACTTCACTTTGCATCAGTTCATGCAAGTCTTTCCAGGCTTTTTTGAGTTCTGGTTGCTCATGATTTCTTCCAGAAGAATAGTATATTCCATACTTTTAAATATTGTCCCCACCACTGGGGTGTAAGCTCCTTGAGGACAAGGAATGTTTTTGTTTTTAATTTGTATCCTCAGCACTTAGCAGAGTGACTGTCACTAAGCATGTAAGAAACACTTGTTGATTGTCTATAAATTCCCCTGCCTATTTGTCTCTTGCTTCTTTTTTCCAGTTCATTTACTGTCTGATTTTATTTCTGTGCAGCACATATCCTAGAGCAGACTTAGTTACCCTAGAACTGACTCCTAGTCTTACAATAACTTCTCTACTCCTCCAATCTTGCTGTTTCTTCCTTCTGTGAAGTCAAAGTAGATAGGATTGTATTTATTTACTTCTAAATATTCACTTCAGTTGGATGTGATTTTCCCATTTTCAAGATTGCCTTTGATGATCCTTCTAATCTCATTTATTACTATAATACTAGAGAGGGTCCTGATGAACTTTCACTATTCTAGTTTATATTGTTCCTTCTTTTGCAACATCCTTGTTTCCCTCCAATTCAACTGTTATCATTCCTTCAATATTTAGTTCAGTTCCACCTTTCCTGACCAATCTGTCTATAGGTAACATATTCTTCTCTCAATAGAAAACTGTTTGTAGCACTCATTTTCCATTTGTTATTCACTGCCCACTACTGGAAATTATCTTCTGTGCTTACCTTACTTTTGCACATAGTTTATAAGGTAACTAACAACTCTGAGATTGGAAGGAAGACAAAGTTTGACTTTGCCTAATTTGCATTTTATCTCTGACTCACCTTAAATCGTACTATTTTCATATTCTAATGTGTTTTTTTAATTTGTTGTTGAAGGCATCTCAGGTGCTTTTAATCTTATGCCCCATATCTAATTTCTTACTCATTACTCATTAAGCAGTTTACTCCTTTTCAATAAAATTTATAAAATATGGGGTAATCTTAAAAGCTCATTCCAGACTTCAAGCTGATGAAAGCACATAGAACAAACATTACTCAGGATTCCCTCCCCACCCCAGACTTTATCTATGAAGGATCATCTGTTGGGCAAGTTACTGGATGTTCCCCAGTTTCATTACCCAAATTTTCTGATTACAGACCTTGAACTTATTAAACAACCATTTATTAAACAATCATTCTGACATTATGCTTCAGGATCTGAGTGAGACACTGTAGATGCAACAGCAAAAACAAAAAGTCCCTGCCATAAGGGTGTTTATATTCTGTTGGTTTCTTAAGTTAAAAAAATGGAATTTAAATATATTAGAACTCAGCACAGCAGAATAAATTCATACTTCTAATTATATGTTATTCATAGGTATAGATACCTACCAATATATTCCATATTATATCAACATGTTATATCAATCTATCTATGATATCAGTGTATGATATTTAATACATCTTAATTTATTTATGTATTATATCTCAATGTATCAAATATCATTAAATATAATATATTTACCTCTTATTATATATTATACAATATATTAAGATAAATTTTAATATATAATAAAATGTATCAAATATTCATATTTATTATATTCCATATAATTTAGGATATATTTTATTAAGCTATTAAAGATTATAGATAGTGGGTTGGCTAGATGGCACAGTGGATAAAGCACCAGCCCTGGAGTCAGGAGTACCTGGGTTCAAATCCGGTCTCAGACACTTAATAATTACCTAGCTGTGTGGCCTTGGGCAGGCCACTTAACCCCATTTGCCTTGCAAAAACCTAAAAAAATAAAACAATAAAAAAATAATAGATAGATATATCAATATAATATGGAATGCATTCATAGATCATTTATTAAGTGCATATATATTTATAATAGCATATTTTAAATTGCTATATAATATTAAATATATTACATATTATTTTCCTAAGACGTCTTCTTTCAGGGTACTGTCATTTTTAAATTTTGATAGCTTCTCTAATGAAGCTGATAACACAAGTAATATCCTGCTAGCCAGTCTACTTTTCAATCAATTTACTTCAAATTTTACCTTTTGATGTGCATACAGTACTACTACCAAAAAAAAATTGAGCAAAGAGAAAAGGGTCTACTGGTTTTACAGATTACATGAAATTATCCCAGCACAGGCCTGGATATAGAATATCAAGCAAAAAGCCTATACTTAACTGTGAAAGGCTGTTAAGTATTAGGCTGGTTTTTGTGAGATATGTTCATAATGGATACTAATGGAGGTGGAAAATATTAGAAGCACTCATTAGTAATATAGAGCAGATGATTATCTTGTTTTTATCTAAATGGTATGGTCATTTGTTCCACATGTGATAGACATGTTAGACTAAACAGAATCTAATTAAATAAAACATTCCTAAATGAGGAATAGGATAGGTTGTGTGCACAAATGGGCAATTACCCAAAAGGAAATGCAGTTTAGAATTCGTTGTATGAATCTTCAGGACATTTTTTATTAATTAGTTTCTTGGGGGTTTTTTTGGTATTAAGTTTTTAGACTGAATCTTAAGCAAAACTGCACAAAAATAAATATTCTTTTTAATTCCTCCATCTCCTTGAAGTAGGTATTTCATGTTGCTTGGATGCAAGAATATGATTAAAAGAATAAGATATCCAGGGACATCTTTAGACAAAATTATGATAGTATTTGATTTTGTTTGCCTTCAAGTAACAGGTCAGTTGAGAATAACTGGGTTCAACTCTAGATTCTGACATATGCTAACTGTATGGGCAAGACAAGTCACTGAATGTGAGACTTTACTTGTGAATTGGGGACAATAATTCCTGCAATACTTATCTCACAACCCTAAATAACTCTGCAAATTTAAATCACTCTATAAAAGTCAGTTATTATTACCTCTCTTTAGATAGTCTCCTTCTCTCTCCATTGGTACCCCTACCTTTCTATTTATCATTGATATTTCAAGTTCCCCTCTACAGTTCAGAATGTAGATCTTCTCTTCACTGAAAGAGACATTTATTCTTGGTTTATCTCTAGTTCTCCACAATCAGTTTAGATATGTCAGTTTAGATATATCAGTGTCCTATACATTCAGGTCTTCTGAAATAATTGAAGCTAATCTAAAAAAAAACAATTTTATCCCCATGTTCCCAAGAAGTCAAACAAAGAAGAAAATTTCTATAGATAAAGAAGTATTTATAGGAGCACCTTCTGGTAATAATAATAACAACGTAGGAAAAAAAAGATTGATTTGAGAATGGTTGAGCAAAAGGATATGATGAAATATCAGTGTCATAAGAAAAGAGGGATATACATTTTTTCTCTCTGTTTTCTTTCTCCTATTTAGATCTGATTCTTCTCTCACAACATGATCAATATGGATTTATATTTAGCATGGTTATAAATATAAAGCCTATATCAGATGCTTTCTATTCGGGGGGAAGGCAGGAAAGAAAAGGGAGGGAGGGAGAAAAATGTAAACTCAAAACCTTGCCAAAAAAAAGACTGTCAAAAACTACCATTACATATAGTTGGAAAAACAAACAAAATATAAAAAAAAAAAAGAGGGACATAAAATTTTCAGGGAAACAGGAACAACTTGTCTTAGTCAATGTAGATCAAAGAAAGCAGAATTAAGAGAACAATATTTAATCCATTATTTAATCCAAATCCAATATTTAATCCAAAAAATTAAAAATGACAGGATTCATTAAATACAATGGCAAAATAAGGAAAGGTGAATATGTGGTGGATATGGAATGTTGTCATATATCTTTGGACATGGTCACTGCTCATCTAATTTTGCTTAAATGACTTCTTTGTTATAAGGGAAGATGCTAGGGGTGAAATATATCTATAAATTATGAGGGTATTTTTTAAATGAATCAAGGAAGGAAGGGAGAGGAAGAAGAAAGGAAGGAAAGAAGGCAGCAAGAAAGAAAGAAAAGAAAGGAGGAGAAAAATAAAGAGGAAAGAAGGAAAGAAAAGAAAAGAAGAAGGAAGGAAGGAAGGAAAGAAGCAAGGAAGTAAGAAAGGAAAGAAGCAAGGAAGCAAGGAATCACTTTTTTTTAGGGTTCTTTTGTTTTGTTTTGTTTTGTGCAAGGCAATGGGGTTAAGTGGCCTGCCCAAGGCCACACAACTAGGTAATTATTAAGTGTCTGAGACCCGTTTTGAATTCAGGTATTCCTGACTCCAGGTCCGGTGCTCTATCTACTTTGCCACCCAGCTGCCCCCAAAAGGAGTCACTTTTGTCCTGTCCAGGAGATAAAACAGAAGTATTGGGTTGAGGGTAATTAACATGTTTTGAGAGAAGGGTCTGTATGAAGAAACAGTAAGTTTGGTTGAGTTTTTATCGGAAAGAGTAACAGAGAATAAATAGAACTCCCTGCAATAGATCAAACCCTAATAGAATTGATATAGGTAACCAGATTACTGATCCCCTGATGGTAGTGAGTAGGAGAGATAGAGGGGAGCAGAACTGGGTGAGAAGTCGGGTCAAAAAAATGACTGCAGAAGGAGAAACATAAGTCATGGAGGAATGGCAGGTTTTCTTATGCAAAATTTTCACCTGAGCTATGCTGATTTATGTGTGGGGTATATAGATAGATCTCCTTTTTTTTGCTATTTCATAAACTATGTGCTGAGAAAATTCATTCTAAGGGGCTAATTGCTTTCACTGATTTCATGTGTTAACTCAAATGTAGGGATATTTGTAAGAGAAGTAATTCCAGTCTTTATCTGAAAGAATGAATTTCTAGTTGTTAGAATTTCAAGAAGTTGAGCATATTAATTAATTATTTAAATCAAAGTTATAAACTGGCTCTCTATCTCAGATATAGACATCCAGAACCCAAAGGGAACATGGTGGATGAGTATAAAAAACACTATAGTAGGGGTGGCTAGGTGGCACAGTGGATAGAGCACCAGCCCTGGAGTCAGGAGTACCTGAGTTCAAATTTGACCTCAGATACTTAATAATTACCTAGCTGTGTGGCCTTGGGCAAGCCACTTAACCCCATTTGCCTTGCCAAAACCTAAAAATAAGGGGAAAAAATACTATAGTACCCTTCTGATCAGATAAATACAATAAAAATAAATTAAATAATAAATAAAAATAAAATATATAAAAGACATAGAAAAGCTCACAAATGCTTGACTGGAAAGGGAGTCCCCTCTGTGAGAATAAGAAAAGCAATACAGATCCAAAATACTCTTTCCTATCTGTTCAGAGTTTGAATATCAACTAAATTCTAATTCTCGAAAATTCCCTCTCCTTCCCATCCCCATGAATCAACACCAGCCCTGAGATCTAACCTTTTTGCTTTCTCTCCATGATGATTTGTCTTGCTGATCCTATACAAGAAGCTTTTTTTTTTTAACAGAGACTAGTCTTAATTAGCTGGAGGAGAGGTTGCCTTATCCCTAACAGGAATCTAATGAATTGTCCAATTCCATCAGATGTCCCAGAAGACCTGACCAGTTTTCATAAACTTTCCATAAACTGCTCTGACTTTCTAGCATATTTTGAACTTTATTCTTCAGTAAAGTTGACTTGTTTTGCCTTCTTGGAACTCCATTTTCCTTTTATGGAGCTATTGGTATTTTGAATCTGCCTGAACCTATATTAAGACAACCAGAAACAGGAACATAAAGCATCACCACTACTGTCAAGCTCACAGAATTATGACTTGACTGTCTATTACTCAAAACCAGGATAATAGTTTCTGCTGAGGCTAATATTGTTGTGACAGATTTAACATATTGCTGGAGTGGAAGATTGAAAGGAATCATGACTTATTAGGTCTAAAAATCTGAAGTATGTCAGACAGTTGGTCCTCCATATAGTTCCCCAACCCTGCATCCATTGAAACCTTTAATTTAGAGGACTTGCAGATTGGGGCTAGAGAGAACCATTAAAGGTCTATTCAATTGAGGAGCTCTTTTTCAGGTATGTGAATATCCATTGACACTAATTTAAAATATTGGCACATAATTCTGTTCTAATAAGATAATTCTATGGACATAAACTCATTTATTAATTTTAAAATAATCACAATCAGTAAATCAAAATCTATTTTAAAGTTCATATACAAATGCTACCAAATTAATTTATGAAAAAGAAATTTTCATTTCACATTCTCTTGTAGTTTAAAGTGTGCTAATCTTTGAGTCAAAAGATCTTGTTTCGAACTCTGGCTCTGTCACTTCTGCTGTGACTTTGAATAAGTCATCAAATATCTTTTGGCTTTGATTTTCTTACGTATAAAAATCAAGAAGCTATATCAATGACCAATTCAGGGTTGATTTTTATAGTTTTGGGGGGATTTAAATGCTAATTTTTTGTTACTCTGAACATTTAGAATTTCTTCCAGTTCCATATAATCCCCAATTGGGATTATATGATTTTTGTAAGAATTACAAGTTCTGACTTTCAATATTATTTACATTATTTGATCAAATGCTAAATGTCCACTCCATTTTATGCCAGGAAGACATAGTCTGAAAGGAAAAAAAAAAGAATGACATAATTGTTGAATCTAACAAAAACTATATAGCAGGCATACTTTGAATAAGAGCCAGATGGATCGAAGCATAGATCAAAAAAATATTCAAAGACACCAAAAGATTCAGTTTTCTTTCACTGAGAAAGTGAATTTAGGAGATTAAAAAGTTCAGGAGGGGAAGGACAACTCTTTTATTTAATATTGTACTTCTGTTCAGATAAAGAATAAGAAAGGAAGACATTGAATCAGATAAAGTCAATACCTGGGATGAAATTTTAAAATTAATTTTTAAATGTAGGGATATATAGAACTGTGTTTAAAGTCCGAAAAACTTGAATTCAAGTTCTTTTTAGAATAAGTTCTTTTTTCTTAAGTTCAATTCCAAACTACTTTCCTATTTTAAGTAACTCACTTTTATGTATAGGATTAAGTAATACATCTAAAAAGATAAAGAAGTGAGCATATGTTCCTTAAGATCGGGAATCAATCCAAAACACTCCTACCTCTTCTGAAAGGAGGAGATGGGAAAATTTACTGAGGAAGAACAATTTTTAAAGGGATGTAAAGAAGGAAAAAAAACTTATTGGGTTTGTAGTTCCAGGTTTGTTTTTTATTTAAATGTTAAATTATGGTTACTTCTAACTTAAGCATCAACATGAACATTTTTATATAGAAAAAAAACCATTATATATGAAAGTGCTGATACTTATTTTAAAAAGTTCATTCTTTAAAAATGCAGAATAAATTCAATAATTTATCTCCAAAGTTATAACTAAACTTCCTCTTCCCCTCAATACTGCTTCTCATCCCTATCCAATCTCCCTGTGTTAGTTATTTTGTTTTTAGGTTTGGTTGAATTATTTCAGTATTTGGTTTATTCCAGTTTCTTATTTGGAATAGAGATGCAGGATGAAGCAATACTCCTTGCAGATGTTGGGTTCAGATCAACAAAAGAGGCATCAGGTTTTGTTGTTGACTGATAGGCATAATTAAGGGGATGTGGGAGATGGTTTTCTTCTTATGTCCTTGCTCTAACTTAATTTTTGCATCAAAGTGTATGATGAGAGTCAGTCTTACCCTAGTCTTCAGACTTTACTGCTTCCAATGAGGGAAGTGTGTGTGTGTGTGTGTGTGTGTGTGTGTGTGTGTGTGTGCATGCACATGTGTATGCATGTTCATACACACACACACCATATGCAGGTTTACTGAACTAAGTTTTGGGTGCACAGACTGGGATTTAGTTTGAATTAGAAGGAATTTTCAAATAGTAAATCACATGATTGTTAGATATCAAGGATCTTCATAAGCTCTGGACAAAAACAAATCAGAAATAATAGACATAATATGAATCCAGCCCTAAGACATTCAATTCCTTTTGGTTTACTGTTTGACTGCTTATTGAACTAGGTGGTAACCTATCAATAAATATATATCTATTAAATGGCTACTATGTTCCAGACACCATGTAAAAGCTGAGTATTGGAACTTGCACTTTAATGGAGGAGACAATATAAATGTAAATAGGTAGGTAGGTAAGTAGGTAGATAGAGCTAAATAGATAAAAATTATATATAATATGTGTATACACACATATGTGTAAAACAAGCTGTCTACTAGATAAACAGAAATTAAATAATGGAGAAAAAGCACTGGAATTAAGAGGAAATAAGCAGACTCCTGTAGAAGATCAGATTTTAATTGGGACCTATAGAAAGTCAGGTAAGTGAGTAGTCAGAGAACTGAGAGCATTCAGGACATGGGGGGCAGCCATAGAGAATTTCCAGAGGTGAACTATTCATGAGGCAACTAAGTGATGAAATGGATAGAGCATTAGACATGGAATCCGGAAGACTCATGTCCCTGAGTTCAAATATGACTTCAGACACTTATTAGCTTTATTACCCTGGGCAAATCACTTAAACTTATTTAAGTTATTCTTCTGTAAAATGAGCTGGAAAAGGAAATGGCAAGTCATTTCAATATCTTTGTCATGAGAACTTTAAACGGGGGTCACAAAGAGTTGGACACAACTGAAAATAACTGAACAATAACGAAAGTTCTCTATCAGGGAGAGGCTTTCTAGCCACTGCAGTAGCCATAATAAAAAACAAAAACAACTGTAACTTTCCCCAATGATCTGATGCCTTACAGAAACTAGTAAACTTTACCTGATGGGGAGATAAGAAGATATATTATCTTACTCTTATTTCTCACAGCTCTCCCAGACCACCACTCTTTCTCAGGTCTCACTTTCTTCCCTTACCAATCTTGATTCTAGACAGTGCCTTGTCCTAACTCTTGAATATCTGATTTCCTTGTCCTCTCACTTCTCATGACTTGCCAACCCTGTCTTACTTTCATCATTTACCTTCTCTATTCCTACTCACATATTTTTAGAAGCTACAGAAATAGGAATGGAATCACATTCTTAGATACACTGCAAATTTGTCACCCATTACCAATCTGATCTTGAACCTTCTTTGTGGCAATCCTTTTATTCTTCCTTGACTATCACATATTCCACAATAATTGCTTTATTTTTCTTTTCAATATACCACTCCAATCTTCTCTCATTCAACAAAGAACTTTGCCTCATACTTTATTGAAAAAAATAAAGAGTATCTATTGTGAATCCAATCTACTTCTGTATTCTATATATCAAATATCCTCAGAACCATCTCCTCTAAAAGTTGATTGTTCATTCCATGCTCATCTGTTATACTTGTGAATTTCTTCCTACTCCTTTCTGTTATTTCTGATAACTTACACCATCAATCAGAACCTGTCTTTTTCCATCTAATATCCAATTTTTCAAAAATCTCCTGGCTCCCTCCCTAGTAATTATAGCCACCAAATCCTCCTGATACTTTAATAAAAACTTTTATTTAACCCTAATATCCCCTCAATGTATCATCATGTTTCTCCTTTATTTCACAGCAAATCTCTCAGGAAAAAAAACCCATCTATATTCATTGCCCCCACTTTGTTTTTTTTCTTTCATTTTTCAACCTTTGAACTGGATCTTTAACCTTCCAATTCAAATGAAATATATCTGTAAGGATACTAATGCTCTCTCTCTGTTTCTTTCTATCTCTCTGTTTGTCTTAAAAATTTATTTTATTGATTGCTGCCTTTTGAATGTAGTATCACAATCATTTGAGCTCAAACCTTCTTTGTGATAAATAAATATAATTTATAACACACATTAAAGTTAGTGACTGTGATACAAGCAATATCCTCAATCTCTGCCCTATGAAGTCCAATTTAATTTTTCCTGTGGTCCCAGGAAAGAGAAAGCATTATCCTTTCAAGTACTTCCAGTACTTCTACTTGAAAGCACAATGTTTCTCTTTCCTGGGACCAAAGAGAACCTTAATTGATCCAAGGGAGAAAGCTCAAAGGATTGACTTAAGTATAAAAATCAGTAAAAAAAATCCCAAAACTTAGGAGCTCTTCCTTTATTTTTCTGATTGGAAGACTAGTATGGCTAATATAAAGATAGAGAAAGTATGCCTAAATAAATCAATGCTGTATCCTTTCAGGACATCCTTTCCCTGCTGGTGCTAAGTAAACTTATTTCCTTTTCATCCTTTGTGAACTCTCAAATGTCTATGATTTTCATTTTTTTCTGCATAATGAATCTGAACCATAAGATTGCCCTAAACTAGGTCTGGCCTGATTAAGACTGGATTGCAAAGAGAAAGAGAAAAGCAGCAGTAAGCCCAGAAAAATCTAATTTACCTCTGTGATTCAAACAGTGGTGTTTCTGGCTATGGGTGAGTAATTTGAAATGACTCCTAATGAGATTATAAAGTAGGGGTAGCTATGTAGCACAGTGGATAGAGCACTCACCCTGGAGTCAGGAGGATCTGAGTTCAAATTCAACCTCAGACATTTAATAATTACCTAGCTGTGTGACCTTGCGTAAATTCACTTAATCCTATTGCCTTGCAAAAAACAAAAAAGAAGAAAGTAAACTATGCCCATTCAGGTGTGAATGTATTCTGCAGCTTCAAAAAAAAAGTCCTAAAATGCTACATTCTATAAGAAATCTGCTAACTGCTATAAATTATTCTTTTCTGAATTTCCATAGCTTTTTGTATTTAAGTGTGATCATGATTGCCAGGGCTGGACATGGACCTTCCTTAAAGATTGTAATTCAGGGATTGACTAATAACTCTGGTGAATGAGTCTGGGAGACAACATGGCCTTTGTTTGAAATTTTTGATGCATGGTACTAGGGAAGTACTTGAAAGGATAATGTTTTCTCTTTCCTGGGACCACAGAGACCTTTTTAAATTGGGAGAGAATAAACAAATGAGTCAAATATTCCAAATCCACTATAGTCTGGCTTCCAAACTCATCATTCAACTCATCTCTTCAAAGTTACCAATGATCTGAATTGCCAAATTTAGTGGTCTTTTCTCAGTCCTTATCCTTCTTGATCTCTCTGAAGGTTTTGATCCAGGTGATCATTCCCTTCTCCTTAATACTCACTCATATCCAGGTTTTTATGACACCATTCCCTCCTGGTTCTCCTGCTATCTGTCTAATCACTATTTCTCAGTTTCCCTTTCTGAGTCTCAATCTCTTTCCTGGTCACATCGGGTAAACTTGGCACTTCCCAAGACTGTTCTAGACTCTGTTCTCATCTTTGCTAATTTGCTTGGTAATCTTGTCAGTTTTCATATATTTAGTTCTTAGCTCTAAGTTGATGTCTCACAAATCAATTTATCCAGCCCTAACCTCTATCCCGATCTATAGTTTCATATTTCCAACTGCATACCTCTTACTCATTTGTAAATAGCAACCATTTATTAAACAAACACCAACATAATAGTGGTGTAGAGTGCATGGGGAGCCTTGGAGAACCTGTGGAACATGCACCAGATCTCCATTTCAGAAATACTTATTATGTATAAGTCACTGGGGGTATATAGATTTCTACTTGGCATGAAGCAATTTAATAGTTTGTAGATAGGTTTGCTTCTTTTAAAAATTTATTTAAATTAAACAGCAAACAGAATGAACATTTGCATAGAATGAGCATATGCATAGTATAATAGAAAAAGAATACTGCCTATGAAGCTGTTTCACAAATTACAGCAAGCATTTATTAATCACTTCCTATGTGTCAGACTGATGTTAACTACTGGGAATACAAAGAAAGACAAAAACTAACTGAACAAAATACGCCCTGTTCTCAAGGAGCTTACTGCCAAACATGGAAACAACTATTAGGTACATCTTGTATTTCATTTTAATAAATATGAGATCAGCATAACTTTCAAACTGTCCTGGTTTGTCCAATCTTCCCCTCCCTCTGACCTTCCTTCTCTTCTCTTCTCTTTCCATTTTTTTGTTTTGTTTTGTTTTCTTTTTTTTTTTTAGGTTTTTGCAAGGCAGTGGGGTTAAGTGGCTTGTCCAAGGCCAAACAGCTAGGTAATTATTAAGTATCTGGCCAGATTTGAACTCAGGTACTCCTGACTCCAGGGCTTGTGCTCTATCCACTGCACCACCTAGCCACCCCTTTTCTTTTCATTTTTAAAGAAAAGGTTTCTCAAAAACCGTTTCTTCTTTTTTTTCTTGTTTTTATTACCTTATCCCTATCCCCTCTTGTTCTCCCCCTCCAACAAAAATAAAAGAAAGGAATAGAGAAAAAGACAATGAAAAAAGGAAAGTATAAAAGGAAGGAAGGAAGAAAAGAAGGGGAAAAGGAAGAAAGAAATATAGTCCTGGTAAGAAATACCTTGGTCAAACAAAAAAAAAATTCCCATATTGACTGTGTGTGAAAAAATGTATGTTTCATGCTACACTGTGGATCTATTACCATTCTGTCAAGAAATGACTAGTAGGATCATCACCTGTCCTCTGAAATTATGATTGCAATGATTGGTTTTCCTAAGTATCTTGAGGTTGTTTTTATTTAAAATGTTGTTATAGTAAATTGTTCAGTTCTCTAGAAGCAATTAGATTATAACATTAGCAATTTAATACTTTTCATTTTGAATATGGAATCAGAGAAACTGAATTTGTTCTACTCCCTTATCTTTGTGAACCTGGTAAAAAATTTCACCTCTCTGGTTCCCAGTTTCTTTACCAGTAGAACTGAGGGGATTATACTAATTATCTTTTTTTTCTTTTAGTTTTTTGCAAGGCAAATGGGGTTAAGTGGCTTGCCCAAGGTCACACAGCTAGGTAATTATTACGTGTCTGAGACTGGATTTGAACCCAGGTACTCCTGACTCCAAGGCCAGTGCTTTATCCACTGTGCCACCTAGCCACCCCTACTATAGTGTTTTTTATACTCATCCACCATGATCCCTTTGGGTTCTGGATGTCTGTATCTGAGATAGAGAGCCAGTTTATAACTTTGATTTAAATAATTAATTAATATGCTCAACTTCTTGAAATTCTAACAACTAGAAATTCATTTTTTTCAGATAAAGACTGGAATTGCTGTATTTATTTTTTTCCATTTACATACTCAGGTAGTTTTCTATATTCATTCTTTAAGATGAATTTAATTTTAAATTAATTTTTTGTTCCACATTTTTTGTATTGGGCAATGACTTGCTCAAGGTCACACAGCTAAGTAAGTATCAAGTGTCTGAAGCTGGATTTGAACTAGAGTCCTCCTGATTCCAGGGCAGAGACTCTGTCTACTGATCCACCTAGCTGCCCTTAGTTCTACGTTTTTCTAACACATTTTCCCCCCTTTACTCTCCTCTCCCCATAGATGTGAGAATCCTGATATAGGTTGCACATGTACAATTGTGTTTAACATATTTACACATTAGTCAGTGAAAGAAGAATCAGAACTAAAGGAGGAAAAACATGAGAAAGAAAGAAAAAATATAAAAGAAGTTTTAAAAAGTGAATATAGTATACTTTACTCTGTATTCAGAATCCATACCTTTTTCTCTGGATGTAGTTGGTATTTTCCAGGTCTCTCAGGATTATCCTTGATCACTGAATTGTTAAAAGGAGCTGTGTCCATCATACTTGATCATCTCAGTGTTGCTGTTAATATATATGATGTTCTGGTTCTACTCACTTCACTCACTATCATAAACTAATAATTTTTTTTTTAGATTTTTTTTTTCAAGGCAATGGGGTTAAGTAGCTTACCCAAGGCCACATGGCTAGGTAATTATTAAGTGTCTGAGGCTGGATTTGAACCCAGGTACTCCTGACTCCAAGGCCAGTGCTCTATCCACTGAGCCACCTAGCCGCCCCTATAAACTAATAATATTAAAGTTTCCGTTTAGTTCTCAAGTTCTAAGAATCCTGTTTATGGCTCCTCCTTTTTCAAATCATTTGAATCTTCTGATGGTTGGTAGATTGATTGGATCTTGTTGATTTATTATAGAAGATCGAAATGACAACACTGAGCTAGAGATGAGTCACAAGGTGTCGGACTGTGGTTGATTAGACCAATACATCATAGATCAGGCAGGCACAAATTGTCCATATGAACACCTGAGTAGTGTTCTCTAAACTTAAGTATTTCATGTTTCCTCTGACATGCTTCAATTCTGCCTTGCTCATAGAGCACAGTACCCTCACTGATGAGGGTACACCATAACGAGAGGTCCTGTGCCAGTGTCTCCCATGCTGCACAATCAATTCCAAAGGTCTCTTTAAGAGAGACCTTCAGGGTGTCCTGGTATTATTTCTTCTGAACCCCTTGTGAGCATTTGCCCTGTGTGAGTTCTTCATAAAATAGACTTTTTGATATTTGAACACCATGGACAGTCTCATAATTTCTCTGAAGTAATGTTTAAATACTTAATAGTTTAGCTCTAGAAAGGACCTCAGTATCTGGTATTTTTCTCTTGCCAGATGATTTTCAGTGTCCTCCTAAGATGATGTAAATGAAAACAATTTAGTTTCTTGACTTGGTGCTGGTAGTTCCAGTTTTCACAAGCACACAGCAATGGGGTAAGTCAAATGACTCTGTAAACCTTCAGTTTGGTGATCAGTCTGATACCTCTTGTCTACCACAGTTTCTTTTGGAGCCTCTCAAATATGGAGCTAGCTCTGGCAATGCATGTATCATTCTCATAATCAAAGTGTACCTCCTTGGAAAGGACACTGCCAAGGTAAGTGAATTGCCAAGACAAGTATTCAAAACTTCTCCATTTGCGGTAATCACTGGTTCCACATATGGATGGTGTGGTGCTGGTTGATGAATATCTATATTTTGTTGGTGTTAATTTTTAAGCCAAAGTTATCACCAGCAGCAGAAAATTGATCCACACTTTATTGCATCTTGGTTTCAGAGGTTGCATTAGAATGCATAATCATCTACAAACAGATCGTGCACCAATTCTCCCTCTACTTCAGTCTTGACTTGTAGCCTTTTCAAGTTGAAAAATTCACCATTAGTGTAGTAGCTGACCTTGATGCCCTGTTCATACTCAGAGAATGCATTTGATAAGGTGGCTGAAAATATCATGCTAAAAAAGCATGAGAGCAAGAACATGGTCTTGTTTCACTCCTTTGGTGACAGGAAATCTCAAGAATATTGTTCAGTGTCCCAAACTCAGACAAGTACATAGTCCTGGAACTGACATACAATACTGATGAACTTCTACAGGCAACCAAATTTTGACACGATTTTTCCATAAGCCCTCATGACTAACAGAATCAAATATCTACAAATTGATCATATCTACAAATTTTGTATACAGACCTCTGTTCTATACCTGGCAGTTTTCCTGGAGTTGTCAGGCAACAAATACCATATCAACTTTTCCCGACCCTTTCTGAAACTACACTGATTCTCAGGAAGGTGACCATCTCCCAGGAGAAGGATCAATCTATTAAAGAGGATCTTTGCAAGAATCTTAGCAGCAATTACTAAAAAAGAACTACCCCAGTAATTGTCACAAGACAAGCTACACATCTTTAGAAGTGACTTGGGGGGGGGGGGGCGGCTAGGTGGCGGCTAGTTGGCGTAGTGGATAGAGCACCAGCCCTGGAATCAGGAGTACCTGAGTTCAGGTCCAGCCTCAGACACTTAATAATTACCTAGCTGTGTGGCCTTGGGCAAGCTACTTAACCCCATTGCCTTGAAAAATCTAAAAAAAAAAAAGAATAAAAAAAAAGAAGTGAATCAGGGAAGCATCCTTGAATTCCTGGGGGATAATTTTTTCATGCTATATAACCTGGAAAATTTCAGTCACCTTTTATATGATTGGACTCCACTCCCCTTGTAAATCTCAAGTGGAATAGAATCAGCACCAGGTATTTTGCCACATGAAAGGAACCTTTGGCATTCAAGCCCTCTTCTTCAATTGGGGCTTCAGCTAGGGTCAGCTTGACTTCAGCTTGAGGTAAAAAAAGTCAGTGACTTCTGTATTGATCCATGATGGACTGTTAAGGAACACTATGGAAGTGTTCAGTGCATCTCTCTAGGTCTAATGTGACTACATCAGCACTGAGTAGTTGAGATGCACCATATGTCTTTGGCCCATAAATTGTCTTCAGGGTGACATAAAATCACTTTGGATTGTTTCTATCTGCATAAAACTGCATTTCATCTGCCTTCTTATTGAGTCAAGAATCCCGAATCTCTCTAAACTTCACTTATACTTTACTTTTGATGGAATTAAATGTCACCTTCTTAGAAATAGATGAGCTATCCTTCTGGTAAACTCTGTGGAGTTCTCAATTTTCATTTTGCATGATTCTATATTTTCCCATCATTTTTATCAAACCAGTCTTGTTGAGAGTGTTCTGAGCCAGATGAGCAAATGCAGTGCTGTATACCAGATCTCTGAAAGCTGCCCACTCCTTTTCTGCTTCACTATTGCTAACTGTGTTGGTCCAACTTTCCTTCCTAGTTAGCAACTAACTGTCCCTCCTCAAAGAAGCATTCTAATTTCTCGACCCTAATTTTTCTGGTAGTCAGTTTGCCTTGGGGCTGCTGCTTCAGTTGAATGTGAATATTTAGCTTGGAAAGAATGAGTCTGATCAGTCCAGCACTCTACACGTCACATTACTTTCATCACTCTCACAATCACATAGTCTATTAGATACCAATGTTTGCTGTGAGGTTGAATCCAGGTAAAGGTTGCATTTAGGTAAACAGAAGACAGTGTGAAGAGAAGATCATGAAGTGTGCAAGTCTTCAATTGAAGGGGACTGACCATTGCTGTTGCTTTTTCCAACTCCATTCCTTTCAAGAACTCCCATGTCTGGTGGTCTGAGCCTACTGTAGCATGAAATTCATTATAAGTTTATCCTCTTTTGGTACATTGATTAGAGTCTCTATGTCTTCACAAAATTTTTCTAGGCACTGATGAAGGTGGCATGGCATTTTCCTTCAAATGGCAATCTGATTGCCATGAGTCTGTCATTCATAGCTTTTGGTAGGCATACAATCTTATTGACTTGATAAATTTTGGTTACTAAAACTACCCCAGCATCATGGCACCCCACTGTTTGGAGTAGACACCCCCAACTCACAGATGGGTTTGAGAACCCTCAGTTACCCTCAGCCTGGTTTAGCCCATCTGTCAAAATGGTTTACTGGGGTGTGGCCAGTAATGTTTGTCCTTTACTTTTTTTTTTTTTAGATTTTTTTCAAGGCAATGGGGTTAAGTGGCTTGCCCAAGGCCACACTGCTAGTAAGTGTTAAGTGTCAGGCTAGATTTGAATTCCCTTCCTTCTGACTCCAAAGCCAGTGCTCTATCCATTGCACCTTGCTACAGCTTCTTAGAGTCACAGGTAAGAATTATGTGGCTCAGGTAGATATCAAAGGTGGTAAGCAGTACTGAAAGGGACTCAGAAGCCCTCCCACTAGAGGTACTGTTTAGTCTTCTTTGAACACACCCTACAACCCAATTCTTGGTAAATATGAATGAATGGATGAATTCTAGTTAAATCCCTAGGTCTAAGGTCAGCTTTTGTTTGTATGACACACCCTTTGATTGTGTGACACACCCGGTATAGTTTTGTGGTCTGTGAAGGCTTATCTTAAATCCTGAGCATATTTGGCTCCCCAGTGCTAATCTGCTTAGCTGTCCAGTTTTTTTTTGCTTTTTTTCAACAGTCAAACAAACAAAAAGTCTGTTGCTTTATCATCAAGCTAGAATTTAGTTGAAAATGTACTTCCTTTAAGTTTTACTGAGTCACTCACACATCAGATCCCATTGTTTTTAAGAGACTGAATTGAACTGTTTTGAATTCTAAAACTGTACACAAATGAGAGTAGTTAAAAAACATTTGGAAAGAAATCTTCAGCTGAGTTGATGAAGGTAAATTAGGCAGATGAATTGACATATAAGTCAGAGTAGAAAAATGTTGAATATAAAAAAGGTGATGCTGCAACTATGAGTCCTATAGATTTCAGGAACAGGGAATATATTGTAGCTACATCCTTGGGCTAAACTGCCACTTCTAATTTCAATTTGAAAGTATATGTAGTCAGACAATTCCCCACCTAGAAATAAGAGAGATATGTTTTAACTAATAGTAAAACCTAGGCATTAATGTTGCTTCATGTTTACTTTTTTTTAAATCAAACACCCAAAATGATTTCTCCAAGTATTACAGAGGTCTTTCGTGTTTTTGCATGATTATATTCATAGGTATACTAGTTGTAGGTAAGAATTGCCACCTCTCTAAAGTTATCAAATATGTCCAGGTTGGTTGAGAAATAAAATACAGTGACTGTTGACTTTCTCCTTCTGATTATATTGTGTAATAATAACTAGCAGCACTGGTGATTTTTCAACTATTTTCCAGCATTCCCATCCCTTATCCCTAAGCAGTTAGTAAAGATTAGAAATTTTTTAAGGATTCAGATGAACTCTTATTTTGAAGGTTGTTTATAATAGCAAATAAGAGAGGAGGCCCCATGTGTAGAAGAGGCCCTTATGTGATTGAAAAGGAGGCAAAATAGATTTCTCTAGTGTTTTCATACAGGTAACCCCTTCTCCAAAGGAGACTTCATTCCTTCTAGGAAGAGAAGCAAGAGATTGGGACCAGAGTCTGCCATTCTGTTTTCCTTAGAGAGAAAGGAAACTGGATTGGAAGTATATCTATTTTCTTAGATATTTTTCATCTAGGGGATATGATCAGATTCTATATAATTTCTGATCACCTCATGTTGGGTGGGAAGGGATACCCTAAACTCTATATTCAGGGCTTGTTTCCTTTCCCACATAATACTACTTCCATAATGAATACACATAGTAAATATAGTAAAGAAACACATTTATCAAAATAACACAAAGCAGAAAAGATATATGTGTGTGTGTGTGTGTGTATATATATATATATATATATATATATATATATATATATAACTATGTCAATATATACATATTGATAGATAGGTAGATAGATACATACATAGAAAGGTAGATAGGTAGATATGTTAGTCAATGAAGAGTGAAAGATCTCTTCCATGTATGAGGTAACTCAGTTCAACTAAAAGAGAAAGTTCAAGATCTCACCAAGGGGAAAACACCTCTAAATCTCTAGTGCAAAAAGCTGGGGATAAGGTTATAATGGAGATTGTCAGCGCCTTTCAAATCTTTCCCAAGTCTTTTCCTTCAGCAACTTGAAGAAGCAGACATTACACTTGACCAGTCCCCAAAGGAGAACTACTAATAAGTGAAGCTTTCTGTCTCTCTACAATTCCGCCTGACCTGTAGGGAAGGAACTTCAAAATCATCAAGGAGAGTCCCATATCAATGGGTGTTGGGATTTGGGTATTTTTATTTATTTTTTTCTTTTTAATTCTTTTTTTCCCCAATTACATATAAAGAGAGTTTTCAACATTCTTTTTATGGTAAGATTTTGAATTCCATATTTTTCTCCCCCTCTCCCCTCCCAATTCCCCAAGATGGTTAGTAATCTGATATAGGTTATACATTGTACTTTTCCTTTCTATGTGACCTTGGGCTACTTATTTGATCTCTCTGATTCTCAGTTATTCATCTGTAAAATAAAGTGATTGTCAAGCAAAACAAATTGACTGTATCATATATAGATGTATACTGATATAGAGATCTCTATATGTATGCATATATGCATATCTATATAGCTATACATAGTTGCACAACTATTTGTGTATATATTTCATTCTGAGCTCAAAATCCATCATCTTTGTCAGAAAGCAGTGAATAGGGTTCATCTTTGTGCCTCTGGAATAATGATGATCATTGCATTGGTGATAATTCTAACAGCTTTTCAAGATGTTTGTCTTTATAATTTTATTGTATACTTGTTATAAGGAATCTGTTTTTACCTAGTCTCCCCTGCTCCCTGAAAAAAGATAAATGTTGGGAGGGAGAGAAATAGATTTCTATTAATTAATTTTTTACATAGGGAGTTGAGGGAGATGCTACAAATGTGGAATTTCAAGTGGGATACATGTATCATTAGTTTTTACTGTTTTTCTTTATTGCAAGAAAATTCTCATACAGTGGGGTTAATCTGGAAATGTTTGACATATAAAAGCAAAACACATCATTAAAACTTTAAAATAGACTAAGACATAAAATAAAGAAGTTGGATGAGATGTTCTCAAGGTCAGGCATGGTCTAACTGGAACATCCTAGTTTGCTACATAGCAGCAAATATCCCAGTGGAATCATAGGAAGAGTACTAAACTAAACTAACCAGACCTAATCCTACTTAGCTTCTGAGATCAGATGAGATTGGGTGCACTAGGTGGCTCAGTTAGATAGAGCACTGGCCTTGGATTCAGGAGGATAGGAGTTCAAATCCAGCTTCAGGTACTTGCCACTTACTAGATGTGTGACCTTGGACAAGTTACTTAACCCTGATTACCTCGCATCATCTCCAATCATCCTGATTCATATCTGGCCACTAGACTCAGATGAATACAGAGGAGAAACTGAGAATAGTGATTTAGCACAGCACCTCCTCATTCAAATCCAACTCACATGCTTGTCATGACATCACCTCCCTGATGTCATGGTCTTATTCAAAGATGAAGGACAAAAAAAATTATTATTATTAATTACTAAACTAGAAGTTAGAGAAACTACATTCTAATCTCAGTTCTATCATTTGCTAGTTGACATCAAGAACAAATAAATCATGCATTCTTTTTGAAGCTTAATTTTCTCATTTGTAAAATGGGAGGGGAGGGTTAGAATTAATAATCTCTAAGATCCCTTCCAGTTTTTGTTTCAAAAGGCTTTGAAAATTATGATTATCACAAATTAAATATATTATTTCAAACATTATAATAGTTTGATATAATTTTATTATATAAATATTTTATTTATTTCCCAATTATATACAATAGTAGTTTCTACCTATCATTTTTGTAAGGTTTTGAATTTTACAATTTCCCCCCACTTCTCTTCCCTCCCCTCCACAGAAGGTAGTCTGATAATCTTCACATTGTTTCCATGCTATGTATGCACTGATCAAAATTGATTGTGTTGAGAGGAAGAACAAATCCTTGAGAAAGAAATAAAATATTAGAGAGAACAAAATTATGTAGTACATAGAACAACTTTTTTTTTTTAAATTGAAGGTAATAATCTTTAGTCTTTGTTTAAACTGCACAGTTTTTTCCTCTGAATTCAGATAGTATTCTTTGTCACAGATACCCTAAAATTGTCCCTGATTATTGCACTCATGGAATGAGCAAATCCATTAAGATTGATCATCACCCCTATGAAGCTGTTAGGATGTTCTTCTGGCTCTGCTCATCCCACTCAGCATCAATTTATGCATGTCTTTCCAGGCTTCTCTGAAATCCCACCCCTCCTGGTTTCTAATAGAACAATAATGTTCCATTAATACACATATAACACTATTTGTTTGGCCATTCCCCAATTGATGGACATCCCCTTAATTTCCAATTCTTTTCCACCACAAATGGAGCAATCATGAATATTTTTGTACAAATGATGTTTTTACCCTTTTTCATGATCTCTTTAGGGTATAGACCCAATAGTGATATTGCTGGATCAAAGGGCATGTATATTTTTATTGCCCTTTGGACATAATTCCAAATTTCTCTCCAGAAAGGTTGGAGCAGTTCACAGCTCCACCAACAGTGCATTAATATCCAAGATTTCCCACATTTTCCAACATTGATTATTGTATTTTCTGTGTCTAATCTCAGAGATGCTTTAATCTGAATTTCTCTAATCAGTAATGATTTAGAGCAATTCTTCATATGACTATAGATAGCTTTGATTTCCTCATCTGAAAATTGCCTTTGCATATCCTTTGGCCATTTGTCAATTGGGGAAATGGTTTGGTTTTTTGGTAAATTTGACTCAGTTTGATAAAAAGAATTTAAAGAAGGTTGACAATTATTATGGATACTTGTAGATACTCATTTCTACAAGATGACAACCATTCAATTAATTTAAACATTTTTTAAAGCACCTATTATACTCAAAATAATGTAAAAGGTAATAGGAATATAAAGACAAAAATAAAATTGTGCCTGTGTTCAAGGAATTCATATTCTACTGGTGGTAATTGGGACTACACGGATATAAACTAAGGAATAGAAAACAATCTTCAAATTGATAGAACACTAAAAACTTGGGGATAAAATGGGATGGAAGAACAATAAAGGTATTGTATGGGAGGCAGTACAAGAAATATGTTGAGAAAAAATTGAGATTCTATGAGGCAAAAGTGAGATGGAAGCATCTCAGCACTCAGACACTTGCACAAAGGTATGGGCATGGGAGATGGATTATCATGTATAGGAATTAACTAACAGACTAGTACTACTTCCATGGAAAGTACCTGAAAGTCAGTACTATTGACTGAAAAAGGTAGATGAGCTAGCTTATGGATAGCTTTATAAGCCAACTTGAGAATTGTGTATTTTATCCTAGGAGGAAAACAGAGCCATTGAAGATTCTGAGTAGAGTAATAGGAATATTGATTTGTATTGTGGAGAGCAAATTGGAAAGGAAACATTTCAGGGAAGTAATAAAATGGTGTAGTTATTATATGGATGGTAGTTTTCAGAAAATCTAAACCCATTTTGCACCGCCCCTCCCCATGATATCTATACATTTGTTTTAAATCACCATATTTTCTCTAATGAGGAGAGGTCTTAAATAAAGCTATCACTTTCATAACAATTGAAAGATTACAAAGAATAATTTTATGTCTGTTACACATCATTGCAAAAAAGAATTGGTAAGTTTTATTTTGTCAGTGGCAATATATTGGAATTCTATATATGCACTGCACACGTTGATTTTATTTATTTTAGTTTTATTTTATGGGATTAAAATGAGTATTTCCCATAGTTGTATAATAAAAATTCAATTGCACATGAAACAGCAAATGTATTTATGCACAACGGGTTATTTCATTTAAATGTAGAATTAAAGTTATCATGTAAATTTTTCCCCTTATTTCTTCCTCTTGGCCCATCCTAGAAATTGCTAACACTATACATAAATATGTGTGTATATATACATATGTACACATATACATACACACATACATATACATATGTAAAATCTCTTTATCATTTCTTTCTCTAGATGTCATAGCATCTTTTTCATATGTCCTTTGTAGCTAATTTGGGTATTTACAAAAATCAAAATGACTTAGTCACTTGAAGTCATTCTTGAAACAATATTGTAACTGTATAAAATGTTTTCTTGATTCTGTTCATTTTGCTCTTCATCATTTTGTGCATATTAATGAATAATTTGACATCTTTTTGAAAGGGGGAAGCATTTATTTGAGAGGCAGCCTACCAAGAACAATCACCTTGTTAAAAGGAATAGAATGAGAGACAGAAGTGAGATTTGAGGAGAAGTGATTCTAATTGTAAATTGTGGAGGGATTGACTTTAGAATCAATATGTTGATTTATATAAGGAAAGATGATTCCCAGAGTTCCTATGCCACATATATAAATCATTTTTGTGGGTTTCATTGTCCTAATGTTACATCCTATTCATAGAGCTTCCAAAAAAGGAAGTTGGCACAATTTATGGGAACTGGGGGTCTGAAACAAGCACAAAGGGTAACTATGCTGTTTCCAGCCAGTCTTATCCTTCACTGAAGGAGGTCTATAGGTTTTATGAAGGCTGTCAGGAATTTATTTCTTTTAGTAGTCATCAATGAAAGATTAATATGAACAAAAGAAGTAACTTTCCTTTTGGCTTCCTGAAGGGAACATTGTTGTCATCCTTTTAGGCATAAAAGAGAATGCACTGATTATACTTAGGAATGGTTAAGAATAGGTTAGGGATGGGAACCCCCCCTACCAAGGCAGATGAGACCTACTCAGCAATTTTAAGTCAGTTAATTGCTTGAGGCCACGAAAAAATTAATTAACTTGTCCATGTTTATATTAGAGGCAATACTTGAACCCAGGTCTTTCTGACTCTGACTCAACTCATAATTCACTATTCCATGCTGACCATCATTCTCCCAATAATTCTATAGCATTTAATATATTAGTTTTTAGCTTTGGGTCTTGCAGCTGAGCTTATATGTCTTCAAATCTATTAGTCTTTTTAAAATGCTTTATTCATGGAAACTAGTCCTCATATCTCATGTATAATTGTACCTTATGTGTGGCTTGGAAACATACAGATAAAAATACTTATCAAATTGATCAGTAACTATCAGTGTATCAGGAATATTATGGGTTTTCTAACCAATTTCTGGAAATTATTTCATGGGGTTAAAACAGTCAACAATTTTAACACAATCATGATCTTCAGTGTAGTTGGGGTGTCAGGTAAGAAAGTGGCAAGGTTAAGAGTGTTACACAGGGAGATGGTGACATTTGATATAAAGAGAAGGAAAACCTTTAGTTTTGTAAGGCAAGCTGATGGAGAAATAATGGGTGTGATGAGACTTTAGGAGAGTCTCAATTGTATGGGACACCTGCAAGGTTAAAGGAGACTCTACACCTCTTCTAAGAACAAAAAGTCAAAGGTTGGAACAACTTGAAGTGACAATGGGAGGCCCCGGCCACTAAGTCAAGAATCTGAATGGTTAGAAATTGTCCCCATAATTCTGATTCAGAATGCTAATGTAATATTACCCTCTTTTTTCACTGGGAAAATGTGGAAGAGAAAATAGTTATGGTGGTCAATAGTTGGGGAACATGAGAGGGCCCCTTTGAGATTGACAAAAGCAGCCTTGGAAACTTCGCCAGTCTGTTGTCTTTTTAAGGAGGTCATAAAGGGGGTTGAACTAACAGGGAAAAGGAGTGGATCCATAACCTGTGGAACCCAGAAAGATTCAGGAAATCATGAAGCTGTCTCTTGATTGAAGAAGGGGGAGGAAGTACAACATCCAATCAACCAGACTGGGTTGAGATGGAGAATGTCATTTGAGATCAAATGACCTAAAAAGCTAATCTGGGAGCTAGTGCACTACAGCTTTTCATTCAAAGCTGTATGTGGGCCAACTAAAAAGGAATCAGTCTTAGAAGACTTGAGATCTGGGAAGTTCATACTAACAGAAGGTAGATCCTGAAGGAAATTCAAGTCAACAAGGTCTGCTTTCAAGACCTTTGAGAAGGAGGCAGGGCTCTTGGCATCATCTGGAAGGAGGACAGTTCTGGTATATTTCTGATCTCCTGTGAAGACAAAAAAGTCTATCAGAGTTAGGGGAACACTAAGAAAGACTACTACATAACAATGGAGTCAGGATTACAAAATTAAGGAGAACTGGGAGTTAAGGATTACATGTGTTAAGGGAATCACACAAGAGGTCCTGGACAGGAAGGATCAGGGCATGAAAAAGGCTAGTGCAGGGGACCAGGAGACCAAAGAATAGTCATTAATGAGGGGCCTGATCTTTCGAGAAGAGATACCATGGGACACAGGAGGGAGGCTTAGGGAGATCCAGTTGAATCTGGAGTGTACTAAGAGCCCTTCCAATATCAGAAGTGATGGCCACCCAGAGGGTGGGTGTAGCCCTCCTCAAGGGAAGTAGAGGAACAGAGATAGGGCTGGTGAAAGTATGGGAAAGTGAAATGTACTGTCAGGAGGAGAGAGATGACTATCACTCGGGAGAGAAAACTCAATTGTAGCCCTATATATCTTGAGAAAATCACAGTTTAGAAAGGGGACATATCTAGCTACAAAAGGAAGGGATGGGTCCCTGACAAATCTCTGAGGATAAAGGGAAGAAGGGAAGAGTTAGGAGTCTTATACCAATCTTGGTCAGCTGAGAAAGACCTTATTCAATCCCTCTACAGACTGAGAATTAAAGGTAATTAAGACAGTCAGTCTATCAGGAGAGAGGCCAGAATAAGCTTGGAAGGTTGACAAGAATCTGTCATAAAAATAACAAACTGACGCTCCTTGGTTTTGGGTGCAACATTAAATTGTCCCCCAATTTATGGTCTAAGGCTTTGGAGATGGCTGCTAATACAACTTTCTCAAATCTCTGGGACTCTTTTGAATGAATGTCTGGCCCTTCTTGGGTAATAAGCCTAATATGTTCAAAGGGATTATCCCAAACAGTCCTTTGAAACCAAGAGGCAGCATCTACAAGGCCTACAAGGACTTCCACAAGCTGATAAAGGTCAGAAAGACCAGATCTGTAGATAAGAGCAGTATGTTCAAACTCACTAGCAAAATCTGCAGAATTTTTTCTGATCTTGCCATAAAACTTAGACCTGGTTCAGGGGTACTTTCTGAAAAGTAGTTTTTCAAGACTATCTTTCAGGGTCTCTTTAAGTTCTTCTATTTCTCTGTGTCAAATCTTAATCTGATTTTCAGTTTGTTCTCTACCCTTCTATAATTTGGACACCTTCACCTAAAAACCAGACCCCATTCTCATACTGATTTCAATTGTTTGGAGGAGAGGAGAGATTTAAATTACCAAACAATTATTTCAAGAAGTCACTGGAAAAAGGCACCCCACTCAAGAACAAATTGCAAAAACCTTATTTTTGCTGTAATCAAAGGAGACTCACTGTGACCTGAATTTCTGGCACTGTCCAAGTACTTGAAAGTACATGGTCCATAATTTGAAAACATCTTACTGGGTAATAGTTACCTAAAGTTCTATCGAAGAGTCAAGCACTCCACTGAGACCCAAAATATTTTTATTTGTTTGTTTGTTTTAATAAACCCTGGATCAAAGAGTCAGAAGCTCAACCAAAACAGATGGGAGTTTAGGGATTCAAGAGAACACCTACCCAAGCAGAACTGTCCAGCTAAATCTGAACTGGAAAAAGGGTCCTTCCTGGGACCAAAGTCTCCCTTGAGGCAATCAGATGGCATATTGGACTGGGGCTCAGTGACTGGGGAACCCTGGTGCAAGTCACTTCATTTCTGATAGCCTCAGTTTCCCAGTTTCCTAAAGCTTCAAAGTACCCAGGACATGGGGGTTGGGAATGGGAAGCAGCTGTGCTACTAGCAGTAATTCTAGCACCTGCAGTATAGCTCAACCACCTGCTTTATATGTTTGTTTGGGGGTTTTTTAGACAATGAAGGGAAAATAATAAAAATACTCTTCAGGCTATGGCACAAGATTATCGTTTATGGTTAGATTTTTTTTCAGCCATCTTGTTGGCCTCAAGGACATAATTTTAAAATCATGTTAAAATTATGACAATGTATGATCTAATTTTTCAAAAAAATTCTTATTGATTTAAATTATTTAATTTTTATGTTGAAAAATTTAAGAGACATATCTTTTGTACTTTGCTTCTGTGTTGAGAAATAACTTTAGGAAAATAAATGGGAGAACATTCAGAGAAAGAACTATGGTGTTTGAATGCAGACCTTAATAGTTTCACTTTTATTTTTGTCCTTTCTCATGGTTTTCCCCCTTTAGTTCTGATTCTTCTTTCACAATATGAATAATATGGAAATACGCTAAACATGATTATACATGCATAACCTATATCAGATTACTCACTCTTGGAGGGGGAGGGAAGAAAAGGTTGTAGGAAAAACGTGGAACTCAAAAGCTTACAAAAGATGAATGATGAAACTGATCTTTGCATGGAACTGAAAAACAAAACAAAACAAAATAACATTAAAAAAAAGAAAATAGATGGTAGATAATTAGGTGACTAATTAGCTACTGTGTTAACCCTGGAGTCAGGGGGACCTGAGTTCAAATCTGTTCTTAGACACTTAGTAGCTCTATGGCCCTGGTCAAGTCACTTAACTCTAGTTACCTTAGAGACAATAAAGAAAGAAATGTTGGGCCATTTTGTCAAAATTAAAAGAAAGCATATATGAACTTGTTGGACTCAGAATTTAACAGAAGAATAACAGTAAGCTAGATTGATTTTAAGAAATTGCTAAAATCTTGAATTAACCTTAGTTTTCCATTAAGACAAATATCTGTCTAATGCCATCATTCTATTGGTATTGCTATAATGTAGGGAGAGATGGGATGTGAAAAGAGGCAAAGAATTAAAAATAAATATCACACAAAAGGTAATATAGAGGCACATGGTAGCTATGACTGAATTATACTGTAAAATAACCTTTCCCTCCCTCCTTCCTTCAGTGTGGAAACTTTACAACCCTTTGAGTTGGCTCACTCAAATCCAACTTGTACTCACACAAGCAAATTATGGAGAGTAGAGGGAGAATTTCCAGATGCAGGGTACACCATAATCATGACTCTACATTCTAAGGGTCATAGGGATAATAACACTGGGAGGGATACAGTCGTACTACATGCCACTGTAACTCTTGAGACCCTATCAGCATGCCTCATAGTTATACAGAGTAACAATGATATCATTTTTTTTTTTTTTGCAAGGCAGATGGGGTTAAGTGGCTTGCCCAAGGCCACACAGCTAGGTAATTATTAATAAGTGTCTGAGGCCGGATTTGAGCTCAGGTACTCCTGACTCCAGGGCTGGTGTTCTATCCACTGTGCTACCTAGCCACCCCCATTAATTATTAAATATCAAATATTTCCTAAATAAAAAAGGTAAAAGCAAAAATAATCAAAATAACATTGTACCAGTAAACCTGAGTCACATTCTTTCATCAATGTACACAATCTCTGAGGCAAAGAAAGTTGATACACAGAAATCTAATAATGAGGCAGAAAACAAAGGAAACCCATGTACATGGGGCAATTTACATCTCTGAATTACAAGCCTGAATGTCCTTGATCTTGTTGGTGACCAATCTGTACCTTGTATCTATTTAGGCAAAACCACTTTTCTATTATCTATTGCCCTTCTAATCTTCATAGCTATCCTGATGAGCAAAATTGCTTCTCTATTACAACGGGGCCACTGAATTACTGTCAAACTTTTAGTAAAGATTTATCAATATTATACAGAGAAACAGAAGCTCAAAGTCTGCAGTATACTGCTTGTCAGGTCTTCATTTTTTCCCTTTTTTGCTGCTTGGCAATGGGGTTAAGTGACTTGCCCAAGGTCACACAGCTAGGTAATTATGAAGTATCTGAGGTCACATTTGAACTCAGGTCCTCATGACTTTAGGGCCTGTGCTCTATTCACTGCACCACCTAGTTGCCCCCCCCCCCCCCCCACCAGGTCCATTAGCTGGGCACTGAGGTACAATTCAGAACAAGTCAGTTAACATTTCACATATCTGGATTCTGTCTTCTCCAACTAGTTCCCAGTAACAGTTCCTCTCCTTCAATCAACACATCTCCAAGAAAACAAAACAAACAAACAAACAAAAAAGTAAAGCTTGTCATTCCCTTTCTTTTTCTCACTCTTAAGTTGTTGAGGGCAAACTCAAATAGAAAGAGATCCCTACTAGCATGTGTTGTCTTGGAAATCCTCAAATTAACATTACATTGCATTGCATTTTTATTTGTTTTGTTGGTCATTCCCCATTTACATTTAAATCTGCTTGGCCCTCACACAGTTTATTTAATATGCTTGCACTAGATGACTCTAAGCTTCCTTTCACCTCTAAATTTCTTTGATTCACTCTTCTTCATCATTTTCATGCTTTGTTCTGACTAACTCTTCCTTCAGGAATAGCTTTCCACATTGGGCTCACAATGTATTAATAGCAATCTCCTGAATTTTATTTATCTTATTTAAATTAGATATACCCTTAAGTCAACCTAAGTGTTGCATACAGGGATTCTCAGTTTGGGGTGGGGTGGTCTTGTACTTTGTTTTGTTTTTCTTCATATATTTTAATACTTGTATCTCAATGTGATTGATTACCTTTAATATCATATATCTCGCTTTGTGCATTTAATAACACTATTCTGAGAATGGTCACATAGGTTTCACCAAGCTGTCAAAGGGGATCATGACATATAAAAAAGTTAAGAACATCTATTCTCTATCAAAGACATTAACATTAAACTTCTTAGGAATAACCATAATAATTTGGTGGAGTTTTTCTACATCTTTCTACATGTTTGATATCTTGAATAATTAGACAATATTATTAAATGACCTCAGTTCTTTTCCTCATCTCCATTCCCAATAACTTAGGTGGATTTACAGAGAAGAATCATTCAAGGGGAAGGAAAACCTCCTTTTACCTCCATTTTAAGGAAATAGGACAAAAACTCTGCTTCCCTCAAAGAATTATTTGAGGCTGTTACAATTGTGAGTCTGATTTAAATGGTAGCTGAACAAAGAACTATATGAAATTGGACATCTACCATATCCTACTTAGTCTTCCTGGATGTCATATTTTAGAGAAGACATTGAGAATTTGATTCAGTCCAACAACCATTTATTATTTATTATGTGCCTGACATTGTCCTAGTACTGGGGGATACATTTCTCTGTCCTATCCTCATCTTCCTGCCTTCTTACTTATCCTCCCTTTCAACCCTTAAAGTAGGCAGAAATATTCTGCAATATCACTGGACTATAATTGCCCAGTCTCTGCTAAAATATTTCTTCTTTATTTTTAATACCCAATATTGATCATTACCTTATTTTTTAGTTTATATTTAATATTGATCATTACTGTTTTTCAGTTTATACTCAATATTATTGAGAGAAACACAAACGTCACAAAAATGTTTATGCTCTTTTTTAGTAAACAAATAATTCACTGAGAGCATTAACATTCATATATGTACTTTAGTTTATAAATACATTAGGCATCAGGCACCTTAAAAATATTTTCCATGCCAATATGGAACCTAATTCTTTCAAATTGTCTATTAGAGTGAAACATAATAATGAATTATGTATGCTGTGTCAGAACATAAGAAACAAGACACAAGAAGCAAATACAAATATAAGAAAGTATACATGAAATAAAATAATTTAGTTCAAATAATATCAAAAGAAAAATCAAAAAGCAGTTCTGTAATTTGGTGGGGGGGAAGCCTTCCCTACCTCATATTTGGGGTTATTGCCTTATGAATGGATATTTGTCATGTGTAGGAATAATATTATAAGAAATACAGATGTTTTTCCTCAAATGAGATTGTATTTCTTAAACTACTACAAATTAAGTAGGTATGACTTATATTGCCATATACCACAATTCTTAAATTACTACTGCTACAATTCAACTGCATTTTAAAAACATAACAATAACTCTTGTTAACTAGATTTAGGGAAATATCCAAACATTCTCCCTAAAGTTCATATTATATTTTGGAGGTTCTTACCAATACATTTTTTATTGACTAAATGGAATAAATTAACTCTTTGTTTATAGTCTTCATCTAGTACATCTATCATAAACTCTTCAAAAATACTGATTAGACTATCATTTAGCATAAGATGCTACTGAGACTTTGGCAAAATAAAATGTTTCTGACCAAAAGTGCTATCCATTCACCAAGGTTGCATATGAATATATATTCAGCTACAAGGCAGAGGCTTTTAGAGCAAATTTAGTTGGTGCATTTGCATTATGAAACTCCTCTACAAAATTTAGATAATGGTTTGTAAATCATATCCAACTATGAATAAATAAAATCCTTTGTTAGCATTTGTTTTGGGGTGATATTTCATATCAATCTGAAAATAATGGAATCTTATTTTTAAAAGGCACTTCATAATTGTTTATTTATCCCTCCCAATTTCATCTTCAACTTCATATCAGATACCTTATACCTGACTAAAGACATGTTGCACTTGAAATTTCCTAAACTGTAATCCACATATATTCATGTATAAAATAATTTTTAGATTAGAATCACAACACTCGCCTTAGCTTTTTCTAGGCATAATGGAGTAGCCTGTGTCTATTCATTTGTTTGGTGATCATAGACCTCCACTGAGTTAAGGTAAGTCTGCCTATCATATCCACCAACTATAACAATTCATCACCAAGGAAGCATAGTCCAGTTGCATATCTACTAATAATCTTAGATGAAATTGCAATCCACATATCAATTTTAGTATCATACTTCAACACAGAGTGTCAGTCTGGAAGATAAATTGGATGCTGGTTCATTATGTTCTCTAATAGTATACAGTAATCTATTTCAGGTAGTTTCTCCTACCCTACCTCTTCATTTTGGAACTTGTGTAAAAAGTACCCATTTATTAGTATGTGGATCAAAGCATTCTACAGATTTTAGGCAAGAACTTCTGTCATTACCCCCAACTGTATACAATACCCCCAAATGCATACATTATGACTTAATATTATCATACCAATTGTGCTCCTGACCATGGACATACCAGCAACAAAATTCCACTGATGAGCCTGAGGGTCTCATCTCTCCACTGTATTTAGAACTTCATATAGCTACTCCAAAGCCATGCCAGTATAAGTGGCACCACATCCCAAGTTTTTGTTTAAGATTATAAATCTCTACAGGATTCAAAGGCTTTATTCCATCTCTACCACCAACAATATATAGTTTGTCATCCAATACTGCAAAATCAAACCATAGTTTCCACCCATTTATATTAGCTACTGAAGTCCTCTGTTTGTACAGAGATCATATTTTTTTGATGCTTCTTGTTCCTTTAGTTGAATATCTCCAACTCCATATAATGTGCTAACAGTTGACTTTCTAGGTTTTGTGTGAGGACTTTGTAACATGGGTCATCTCCCTGGTAACAAATGATATTTCATTGCTTCCATTATAAGCTTCTGACATTCACTGCCACCCCAAAAGAGTGCTTTACTTTCCATGTCAGCAAGGAACAATCTGTTGATCTTAATTTAGATTCCCCTCTGATTTTTCAATGTCTGTTCCTTTCTTATAACTTTGTTGGATAACTTTTTTTTAATTCTGTGGAGCAAGACTGCTAAAAACTTCTAATATTGGGAGCTTATTCCCACAAGGCAACTTAATTTATTTTTGGATATCTATAGTTCTTATGTGGGGAGACAACAGGATAGTTCAAAACTCAAAAGTCTTGGTTGACTATGAGGGTAGGAATATAGTCTAATGGGGTAGAGAGCAAAGTCCTTGCCTTCTTCAATTAATTTTTTTTTCTCCTATGACTTTATTTCCAAGTCAGTCAAAGAGATTTGGGAATGAGAAGAACTTAATTTTCCAATCAATTTGGGATCTAGGGACCATAGGATTCCATTGTGTTGTAATAGAGGTTAAAGAAATTTCAAAGTCCTAGAGCAGATTAAACAATTTTAACTTGCATATAGACTGGTGGCAATTTGTTAAATGGCATTTCCTGGCTCTCCTAGACCACAAGCAGCAGCTTTTGTAGTCTTAGCTATAAAAAAATTTCACCTTGCTTTTTTGTCAGAGAAGACAGTCCTTTTTTTTTAGGTTTTTGCAAGGCAAATGGGGTTAAGTGGCTTGCCCAAGGTCACACAGCTAGGTAATTATTAAATGTCTGAGGCTGGATTTGAACTCAGGTACTCCTGACTCCAGGGCTGGTGCTCTATCCACTGCACCACCTAGCTGCTCAAAGACAGTCTTTCTAACTATCACTCCAGAAGCAAGGAACCCAAGAGATAGTTTTGAAGTCCAATGTAGGGAAATAGAGACTAGTTCAGCAACCATGAAGCCAATTGAGACAATACGACAACACAGTTCCCTGGCTGAGGGTAGAGATATGATGCCCAGTGGAGATAACATAACTCAGAGAACAGACACACACAACTCAACATATGCAATTGCATCAAGAGAAAACTTTGGCAGGCATTCAGTATCAAAGAAATGATTTACTTCAGCTACATATGTCCTCTGAATGTATTACATCAAATCAGGACACTTGTTACCTGAGTTCCTGTCTTATTCCTTGGCTACATGTGTTCCCCTGCATGTGTTCCTTGCTTACAAGTCAATCGACAATAATTTATTATCATGTGTCTAAACCTCTGCTAAGTGACCAGGATACAAAGAAAGGCAAAAACACAATCTATTGGGAGAGAAAATACACTATATACATATATGCATTCAGTATTTGAAAGCTAATCTCAAAGGGAAAACTGGCTGTTATTTTCTCTGTGTGATTTTCCTTAAGGTGATACTACAACTGATGTGAGAGTAAATGCCTTGTGTTCACAGGGAATGAGTTTTTTCTTGTCACTTGTTAAATTTTCTTGTCTGACTGAATGTTTGATGCATTTTTTCTGAGGTTCTGAGAAATGCAACAAGTGATGTATCTAGAATGTTCTTCATTGTGATAAGATTGTATCAGCCTCCCCATAACTTTTATCCATCAGTTTCAGTTCTGCCTTCTGGAGCTACATATTAAAAAGTCAATTTCCTCTTTCACATAATCACCTTTTAAACAGTTGAAAGAAAATACAGCATCATATTCTATTTAAGGTCCTTTTTCCTGAGCTATATTTCTGTAGTTCTTTCAGTCCTTCCTTTTTGACAGTTTTTAGACTTTTAATGAGCATAACTGTTATCTTCCAGGTGATAATATTGCTCTTAAAATGAGGCATAAAGAACTAGACTATGAGATTTGTCAGTGAGGGGGCCAGTAGACTCCGACTGCTCTTGATCCAGTTACTGACCTTTCAATGATTCCTGAGAAAAACTGCATTAGTCTTTGGGGCATCCATGTCACAATACTGGGTGAATGCATATGTAAAGTACTTGGCAACCCTTAAAGGGCTATAGAAATGTTAGCTATTAATATAACAGCAACCCATTCTCCATCTTAACACAGTAGGGGGTGAGAATGATGATGATGATGATGATGATGATTGACTGATTGATGGTATGATGATGATATTAGCATTTTATTAATTATAAGGAAAAGAATGTCTCCCTAAAAACATAGATAACTTTGCAATTTACGCATAATATGACAGAGTAGTAAAATATCAGAGAACATCAGAGATTGTCTAGGAGAAATGTTCATTTTGATAGGTGAGTATACTGGGATTGCAAAAGATTAAATTACTTGACTAAGTCACATGACTATTTAGGAAGCTAATTGGAATTGAAACATAGGTCTTCTAACTCCTACCTTCTAACTCCTACCTTTTTTTTTTTTTACATTATATCTCACTGTTTCAATCTTAGTCTCATCTTCCTGGATTTCTCTTCAGAATTGAAACTTTTGATTATCTTCTCCCCTTGGTAATGCTCTGATTTCTAGGTTTTAGTAATATAAAAGATGTTTTGAAAAGTTCCTCAATAAACTTGATGGAACTGAAGGGCAATTTGCTTTTACTTGACTGTGTTCCTGATGGCCTGAAGAACACAAGCAAATTCACTAGGGCATTTATTCCTGTCAGTGAAGAGAAAAGCAATCTTAGAAGTTATGAAGGGGGGGGGGGGGCAGAGCCAAGATGGCAACAAGAAGGGATTGAGTCTTAGGAGCTATCTGATAAAACTCATAAGTTAAGAACTCTAACTAAACTTTTGAGAGACAGAACCCACAAAGGGACCCAGTGAGGCAGTTCTCCTACTCAAGGTAACCTGGAAAAGAGCACAAAAGCTCTGCTCCCCTGGGGGTCAGAGGGGCAGTCCACCAGAGCGAAAGAACTTCAGCCTCCCGGAGGCAGCCCCAGGGCGCTGGGAGCCACAGCTCACAGCAGCGGGGGAGTCTCCTGAGCTGCACCCCAGGGAGCACCGGGCACAAAGTGGGGGAACAGTGGGGGACCTCTGCCAGAGCGAGCACCTGGAGCCCAGCCCTCAGGGCACACAGCCAGCAGCTTGGTCTTTCCCCAGCCCGGATCCAGGAAACAGAAGCAGGAAGAGCCGGTAAGCAGGAGACCCCAGGGCATGAGCCCATTGAACCTAGGGAGGGGAGTGAAGAGAGACTGCAGAGCTCTTCCGTCCTCTGCCCCTGGAACAGAACTCTGGGGCTCTGACCACATTCAGATCCTGATCACAGTGTAGGCCCCCCCCATAGAACAGCAGCGGCCCCCTGCCACCTCAGCCCCGTGGCAGAGGGGGGCGCTTATGATCATTCACAGACCAGGAGGGAAGACAGAGCCTCACACACTGAGACCCTTGTGGGAGTGTCCCAAAAGCTCAAGAAGCACCCCCAAAACAGGCCCAGGCTGGGAAAAATGAGCAAGCAGAGAAACAAAAGGAAGACTATTGAGAAATATTTTGCAAATGAGCCCAAGAAGGATCAAAATACTCAGTCTGAAGATGAGGAAGCACAAGCTCCTGCATCTAAAGACTCCAAGAAAAACAGAAATTGGGCTCAGGCTATGACAGAGCTCAAAAAAGACTTTGAAAATCAAATGAGGGAGTTGGAAGAAAAACTGGGAAAAGAAAGGAGAGAGATGCAGGAAAAATATGAAAATGAAGTCAGCAGCTTAGTCAAGGAAATCCAAAAAAATGCCGAAGAAAACAGTATGCTAAAAACCAGCTTAGGTCAAATAGATAAAACAGTTCAAAAAGTCATTGAGGAGAAGAATGCTTTAAAAAGCAAAATTGGCTAGATGGAAAAAGAGATAAGAAAACTCTCTGAGGAGAACAAATCATTCAGACAAAGAATAGAATTCAGGGAGATTGATGAATTTACCAGAAATCAGGAATCAATACTTCAAAACCAAAAAAATGAAAAATTAGAAAAAAAATGTGAAATATCTCATTGAAAAAACAACTGATATGGAAAACAGACTTAGGAAAGATAATTTAAAAATTTTTGGAATACCTGAAAGTCATGATCAGGAGAAGAGCCTTGACATCATTTTCAAAGAATTACTACAGGAAAATTGCCCTGATATTCTAGAAGCAGAGGGCAAAATAGAAATGGAGAGAATCCACCGATCCCCCCGAGAAAAAGATTCCAAAAAACCAACCCCTAGGAATATTATAGCCAAGTTCCAGAACTCCCAAGTCAAAGAGAAAATATTACAAGCAGCCAGAAGGACACAGTTCAAATATCGTGGAGCTGCAGTCAGGATCACTCAGGACTTAGCAGCAACTACATTGGAAGCTTGTAGGGCTTGGAATACAATATACCGGAAGGCAAAAGAGCTTAGAATGAAGCCAAGAATGAACTACCCAGCAAGGCTGAATGTCCTCTTCCAGGGAAAAAGATGGACTTTCAATGAACCAGGGGAATTTCAAATGTTCCTTTTGGAATGGCCAGAGCTGAACAGAAGGTTTGATCTTCAAATACAGGACTCAGGTGAAGCATGGAGATTGGAGGAGGGGGGGAAATATGAGGGACTTAATGAGGATGAACTGCATGTATTCCTGCATAGAAAAATGACACTGATAATACACATATGAACCTTCTCAGTTAATAGAACAGGTAGAGGGAGCTTTTATAGTTGAAGCACAGGAGAAAGCTGAATTCAAAGATAAAATATGGTGTAAAAATGGAGTCAATAGAAAAAAAGGGAAATGGAATGAGAGAAAGAAAAAGGAGAGGGGGAATAGTCCAAGATATTTCACATAATAAGATTTTTTTATTACAATGAGCTATTGCAATGATATGGAAGGGGGGGAGGCAAGGGGGGATGAGGGAACCTTTGCTCTCATCAGAGATGGCTAGGAGAGGAAACAGCAAATATACTCAATGGGGTATAGACATCTGGAGTAAGAAGGAGGGGGGAGCAGGGGGAAGGGGTGGGGATGTGAATAAAGGAGGAGAGGATGGACCATGGGGGGAGAGTGGTCAGATATAACACATTTTCTTTTTTACTTCTTGCAAGGGGCTGGGATTGGAAGGCCTACCCAGGACCATAGGGCCAGGTGGATTCTGGGCCTAAGGGGTAGTATGGGGGCCCAGGGCTTCTTGGCCCCAGGACCAGGGATCTGTCTGCTGTGCCACTCAGCGACCCTACAATAGAGTCAGAGTGAAAGGAGAGAGAAAATATAGTACATGGTAGTGGAGAAATAAGAAAGGAGGGAGTATAGAAAAAAAAAAGAAGTTATGAAGGGAAGTGCAATAAATGAGCAAGCCCATGGACTCCTCTACCCAGCTTTTACACTTGGCAGGAGGAGGACTATGAAGATTCATCTGAGGAGAAAGACTATCAGTATACATTTCAAATTCATGTAACTGTATTCATATTTTCTAATATATGTTATGTTTATGTTAATGAATATATTACTAAAACTTGGAGTATATATATCTACATATATATAATCCAAATGTGTACTTTCCTAAACACAATAATATTCCATTATTTTCATATACCACAATTTCTTTAACTATTGATAAGTATCTGCTTAGTTTTCAGTTCTTAGCTATCACTAAAAAAGTGGTATTATGTGTATTTTGGAGTATATTACAACTTCTTAATTATGATTTCCTTAGAGAATAAACTGAGTAATATAGTCTTTGGTTCAAAGGAATAGACATTTTAGTAACCTTATTTGCATAATTTCAGATTGCTTTCCAAAAGGGTTATACCATTTCACAGATCCACCAATAATGTACATTATGTACCTGTTCTTTTAGAATCTTTCTATTAACTGACTTGCCATTTTTTTTGTTATTTGCTGCCAGCTTTCTGTGTATGAAGTAAAACACTTGGGTTGTTAGAGATTTGTGTTGATTTAGAGCATATCTTCATTTGTTTATGAGCATCTCAGTTTTATTTTTTAAGAGAATTTTTGTTCATATCTTTGACCATTTTTCTAATGGAGAATGGAAAATGACTATTAGTCTCTCTAACACACACACAGACACATGGACACATGGATACACAGACACGCAGACACACACACACACACACACACACACACACACACACACACACACACACACACACACACCCCAAGATACCCAGGGCATGAGCCCATTGAACCTAGGGAGGGGAGTGAAGAGAGACTGCAGAGCTCTTCCGTCCTCTGTTCTACAGAGGATACCAAAGCCTGAGCAAAGAAGTTTGACAGTTTGTCCTCCTTTGATCACTTTCCTTCTTATCTGAGGTGCATCAGTTTTGTCAATGCAAAAACTGTTCAGTTGCAAGTAAAGTTATCAATTTTAACTTTTGCAGTTACCTTCATTTCTTGTTTAAGAACACAGCTCCTACCCATTGCTTTGAAAAGTAATGATCTATTTTTCTATTTTTAAGAGCATGATCATTAATATTAAGATTATCTACTTGAAATGTATTTTTCCCAATTGATATTTTATTCTGTTTTTCCAATTGCATGTTATAAAAGCCTTTCAACATTCATCCCTATGCATATACATATTTATAAGTTACATAATTTCCTTCCACCTTCCCTTCCCAACCCCTTCCCCTTGGTGGTGAATAGTTTGGTGAACATTGCACATATAAATTTGTTTTTAATATATATATTTACAGATTAGTCATTTTTTGTATAAGGAAATAAGACCAAGGGAAAAGAAAGAAAACCATGAGAAAGGAAGGAAAAATAAGAGAAATTTTTAGAAAGTGAGCATAGTATTCATTCAAATCTGTAGGGGGGTTTTGTTTGTTTTTTTGTTTGGGTTTGCTTTGTTTTTTTCTTCTGGATATGGATAGCATTGTCCATCACATGTCTCCCAGGATTGTCCTAGTTGTCTGAACTGCTAAGAGGAGCTGCATCCATCAAAGTCGATCAACTCACAGTATTGTTGTTAATGGATACAATGTTCTCTTGATGCTTCTTTCTTCCCTCAGCATCAGTTCCTATAATTCCTTGCAAGCTTTTCTAGAGTCCAACCATTCATGGAACATTAGTACTCTATAACATTCATTTACTTGCTCAGCCATTCTCCAACTGATGGGCATCTTCTCAATTTACAATTCTTTGCCACTACAGAAAGGGTACATGTAACATGTGGAACTTTTCCCATTTCTTATGATTTCTTCTGGATATAGTCCTAGTATTGGTATTGCTGGTATTGATTAGTTTTATTGTTCTTTGGGCATAGTTCCTTATCACTCTCCAGAATGGTTGAATTAATTCACAGCTCCACCAACAATGCATTAATGTCCCAATCCTCCCACAACATCTTCAACACAGATCAATTTCCCCTTTTTCATCTTAGCCAATCTGATAGGTATGAGGTGGTATCTCACAGTTGTTTTAATTTGCATTTTTCTAATCACTAATGATTTAGAGCATTTTTTCATATGATTATGTATAGCTTTGATTTCTTCATTTGAAAACTACCTATTAATATCCTTTGACCATTTATCAGTTGGGGAATGACTTGAAACCCTATTAATTTGACCCAATTCTCTATATATCTTAGAAATGAAAACCTTATCAAAACTTCTAGCTATGAAAATTGTTTCCCAGCTCTCTGTTTTCCTTTTAATCTTAACAGCATTGGTTTTATTAATGCAAACCCTTTTTAACTTAATATAATTAAAATAATTCATTTTGCAATTCATAATGCACTCTATTTCTTCTTTTATCATAAATTTCTCCCCTTTCCATGGATCCAACAAATAGAATATTTCTTGATCTGTTTATTGGTCTATGGTGTCACCATTTAAGTCTAAATCCTGTACCAATTTCAACCTTATTTTGATATAGGGTGTGAGATGTAGGTCTATGCCTAGTTTTTGCCATTAGTTTCCATTTTCCTAACAATCTTTTGTCGAATACTGAGTTCTTAGCCATTTACCACTATTTCTTTTGTACCTTTCCTAATCCATTGGTCCATTACTCTATTTCTTAACCCGTGACAGGCAGTTTTGATGCCTGCCCTTCATAGCATAATTTTAGATCTGGTAAAGCTAGACCATCTTCCTTTACATTTTTTTTTATCAGTTCCCTTGCTATCCTTTACCTTTTGTTGCTCCAAATGAATTTTGTTACTATTTTTTCCCTAGCTCAATAAAATAGTTATTTGGTACTTTGATTGGTTTGGTACTGAATAAATAATTTAATTTGGGCAAAATTGTCATTTTTATTATATTAGCTTGATCACACCATAAGCAATTGACATTTTTCCAATTATTCATATCTGTCCTTATTTGTGTGAAAAGTAGTTTGTAATTGTATTCATTCAGTATCTGCATTTGTCCTGGAAGGTAGATTTCCAAATATTTTATATTGTTTGGAGTTACTTTAAATTTCTCTTTCTATCCCAGGGCTGGTGCTCTATCAACTGCGCCACCTAGCCACCCCATCAATTAATTTTTTAGATGATTGTCTCTTCCTAATTGCCGATTCTAATTCCTTCAATTTCTTTTTCTTTGCTTATGGCTAAAGATAACATTTCTAATACTATGCTGAATAGTAATATGATAATGGGTATCCCTGTTTCATTCTGATTGTGTTGGAAATTCTCCTTGTTTATGCCCATTACATATAATATTTGTTGATGGTTTTAGATAGCTACTGCTTATTATTTTAAGGAAAATGCCAATTATTCTTATACTCTCTAGTATTTTTAATAGAAATGAATGTTGTATTTTGTCAGACTTTTTCAGTATCTATTGAGATAATCATGATTTCTGTTGGTTTTGTTATTGATATGTTCAATTGGGCTGGGTGTTTTCCTATTATAGAACCATCCCTGCCTACTTGGTATAAACCTTACCTGATCACGGTGTATTATCCTAGTAATAACTTGCTATAATCTCTTTGCCAAATTTTTATTTAAGATTTTTGCATCAATTTTCCTTAGGGAGACTGGTCTAAAATTTTCTTTCTTTGTTTTGGTTCTTTTTGGTTTAGATATCAGAACTACATTGTGTCATAAAAGAAATTTGGCAGAACTCCTATTTTGTCAAAATAGTTTATGTAGTATTATAATTAACTGTTCCTTAAATGTTTGGTAGGATTCACTTGTATATCCATCTGGACTATGAGATTCTTTGATAGGGGATTTATTGATGGTTTCTTTAAATTCTGAAATGGGGTTATTTAATTACTTCATTTCCTCTTTTAATCTAGGTATTTGTATTTTTGTAAATATGAATCCATTTCACTCAAATTATCAAATTTATTGGCAAACAGTTGGGCAAAATAGGTCTGAATTATCTTTTTTTTAAATTTTTTGCAATTCTCTCTTTAAAGTTATGGTAAAATAAGTTGTTGGTTCCCAATTGCATTGTTGTAGGTTCCCAGCTGCATTCAGATAACCAAAGTGAAGCCCAAATGATATTTTTGTTATTCTTTGTTTCACAATAACAGCATCATACAATTTATACTGGAAAAATAGTTCCTTTATTTTATAATAGTTTCTTAGTCATCTTTTCCATTCACTGAATGTATAACAGGAAATATTTTTTTTTTCTCAGTTGCATAGCTAGTTTCTAGATAGGAACCTCATCAAAATAATTTTCTTCCTAAGATTTTGTGCTTTGGTTTTGAGAATAATTTTAAGCATATCAAATTAGATCACTGCTATAATATGCCTATATTTAAGAATATGCCACTCTACATCTGTTACCTAGAGGGTCATCTGTTATAATAAATGATGATATATAGATAAGGAAAAAATAGTTCATTTTTTTAAAAGCCAAAAACAATGTCTATATCAGCTGAATCTGTAAAATATGCAATATTTCATATCTACAACCCCTGACTTTTGCAAAAAAAAAGGAGGGATGCCATTTTAAAAAAAATTATTCAGAAAGAAATGGCACTAAATCCTCATATTTTAATAGAGGAAATAAGTAGACTGTATACTTTTATCTAGGGACAAGACATCTTTATATTAATTTGAATTCACTTTATTTCTAGTGCTATTTTCTTTATGTTTGTCACAGTTATTATGGATATAATAATAACTATCATTCATATGTCACTTACTATATGCCAGTCACTTTGTTAAACATGTTACAATTATTATCCCATTTGATGTCACAAAATCTTTGGAAGGTAAGTACTATTATTATTCTTATTTTACAGATGAGGAAAATGAGGCAAGGGGAGGTCAAGTGATTTGTCCCATCATATAGATAGTTAAGTTTTTCAGATTGTTTGTGAACTCAGGTTTTTCTGACCCCAGACCTGGCCCTCTAAGCCACTGTATCACCTAACTGGATTTGCTTTTTCCCCTCTGTGTCACTTCTTATAAGTCTTTCCTTACATTCTTTTTTTTCCCTTACATTCTTTTCCTACATTCTTCACATACACCATTCTTGTCACTCCAGAGCGTTAATAAGCCACAATTTTTTCAACTTTTCCCCATTGATCGGCACACTACTTTGTTTCCAGTTTTTGCTACCACAAATAGTGATGTTAAGAATATTTTAGTATATGTTTGTAGTGGTCAGAGTTATTCAAAACCTTCATCTCACAGGATAGGACTCTCAGGGAAGACTACCCCATGTTCAAGGTACTCTATAAGTCCAAGCCACAAAAATACCATAAATGGGGTCAAGGCACATATTTGAAGATGCAACTCCCACTTCCAAAGGTGTAGGATCATAGATATCCTCTAAGGAAGATATTGATTCTTTCCTACTGGAGTTTTACCTCAATGATCTCTGCATCTACTTAGACAACCCTTAGTAGATGCTGTTTCAATGGACGTCACTTCACTGGACATGTAATTTCCAATGGTAATGACTTCATGAGATGATGCTCAGAAATGTAACCCTCTGCTGGTACATCTCACATCCAGTGAAACTTGAACACATATGGAGTCTCCACTGAGTGAGCCTTGATTGAACACTGATTAGTTGGTCCCTTGTTGACTAGATGATACTTGGTTGATCCTCATTGGCTTGATGCTGCTTATTTGACTTTTTAATTGACTGGATGTTGCTTAAATGAATACTTCTCTTTTGTACCTTAAGTCTCTATCAAAAACAGGCAGGCAAAATGACCCTAGGCACAGTGGAGAGCATCTCTCTGCTTTGAGATTCAAGCATCAGTTGAAATCCTTGATTAAAATGCTAATTCTTCCTTAGGAAAATAATGGAGTCTGCTTTGCTCTTTTGGTTAAAGAGAGACTTTTTTAAAAACTCTATTTGAAAAGAAGTCATCTTCATTTCAATTTATAGAACCAGCAGAAATCCAGATAGAATTCTGTGTGTGTGTATATAAGTATATATGTATGCTTGTACATGTATATATGCAGTGGTATGCTGGTAAATGTTTAACAACTGACTGAAAAAGTTGCCCATGATGTAAATTTTAAAGTTTAATCTGCATTATTTTTGTTTGTTTTTGTTTTAGTTTTTGCAAGACAATGGGGCTAAGTGGCTTGCCTAAGGCCACACAGCTAGGTAATTATTAAGTGTCTGAGACAGGATTTAAACTCAGGTACTCCTGATTCCATGGCTGGTGATCTATCCACTGCGCCACCTAGCTGCCCCAAAAGCAACTATTGTTTTCTTTTTTTTTTTCCTTTTCCTTCTTTCTTTCTTTCTTTCTTTTTTTTTTTTTTTTTTTAGGTTTTTGCAAGGCAAATGGAGTTAAGTGGCTTGCCTAAGGCCACACAGCTAGGTAATTATCAAGTGTCTGAGATCAGATTTGAACCCAGGTACTACTGACTCCAGGGCCAGTGCTTTATCCACTGTGCCACCTAGCTGCCCCGCTTTAATCTGCATTATTAACAATTTCTCTATCACTTTCTTAAGTCTTAACACTGAACAAAAATTATGTGTGTGCTAATTTTTAACAAAACCCAATTATTAATTATGTGTGTTTATTACTATTTGTTTACTACTGTTTATTTCTGACTAACCTTTAAGGAACTTCTGATCAAAGTCCAATTTCCTTGACCATTGTGAAGACCCTCTACCACTAACTTCACCTGCTGTCTGACATTATATTACTTCTCCAATATACCCTCTTTCAGACAGATGCATTTCTTCACATGCCTTGCTACTTTCTGTGCTTTCTACTTTTATTTACCTCATCTCACTCATTTAGTTCAAAATTTATTAGATAACTATTACACAAGGTATTGGCCTTTATGTGATATTGCTTCTACCACACAAGGGGCTCACTATCTTGTAGGATGAAAAGGATGTATGTAAAAAGCTATGATACAAGAAAGAGTGTGTTCAGCACAAATAATAGATTCAGGCAAAGTGATAAAAGAAATTTGAGGAGAGAAAGAGTTCACATTCTCCTGCAGATGGGGATGATTTCAAGAACAACTCAATGGAATGGACACCATATGAGTTAAAGCTTAAAGGAAAGGAGAGGAAGTGATAAAAATTGGTGGAGGTATGAATAAGTTTGGTTATTCCAGAAAGCAAATACCCCTAGTTACCAAACTATGCAAACCCTTTGATACTGAAATATCACTATTAACTATGATATGAAAGAAAGAAGAAAAGTACTGTTATGTACAAACATAATTATAAACAACTTACATTTTATAGTAGTAAGAAAGAACTGGAAAGTAAGGAGACATCTATCAATTGGGAAATGACTGAATAAATTATGGTAGAGTAATATAATAGAATACCATTGTGTCATAAGAAGTGAAGAAAAATTACTTTAGAGAAACCAGGGAAGACTTGTATTGATGCAGAATAAAGAAGAAGAACCAGAAGTATAATTTGAATTTATAATATCAAGATTGTAAAAAAAGAATTTTTAAAGAGCAGAACTTTGATCAGTATAATGATCAACAATGATTCTAGAGAAATGATAATGAATGTTATCCATCTAACAAAGAGTTAGATGGTAGATTAGGGAGAAAAGGAGATTAATTATTTATTAAGTATCTGTTAAACTATGCAAATATTATTATACTCAGTTCTCAAAATAACCCCATGAGGTAGGTGCTAATATTATCATCCATGTTTTATATTTGAAGAAACTGAGATACACAGTTGTTAAATGACTTGTTCAAGGATACACAATTTAGTGGGCATTTGAGGCCATATTTAACCTGAGATTTTTCTGACTGAATGCTCAGTACTCGATCCATTGGCTCACCTAGTTCCTAATGACTAATATGTAAAATGAGAAACACTTTTAGCAATGATCAATGGCCAAATTAGTTTTGCAAGATTCTTCTCATATAATGCAAGGATTTTATATGTCTGAATTTTTCCCAGTTGATGGTGGGGAGGAAGCAGGGGGTAGAGAAGGGCAGGGAGTGGGGAGAAGAAATAGGGAGAAGAAAACCTAATATTTATCCATAAAGACATGAACTAGGGTGACCATGGAAATAGAAAGGAAGTAGAAGTAATGAAGGCAAGAGGAATTATAGAAGTGATGATAGAGTGAGAAGAAATGCTTACATAAGTAAATCAAAAGACTTGAAATGCTTATTGAGATAAGGAAGCATCAGGTGGAAATCTCCAAGCTTTTGGTTGTTCCTCAGTAGCCTTGTGGTAGTTTGTACCTTGACCTTCATAAATTCTGAGGTAAACTGAAGGCCCCACATATCAAATGTGCAACTCTACCAAAATGTTAAGCTTAGTCAAAGAAATGAGATTTTTATACCCCTAGATGGTGGATGAATGGAAAAATATTGGCAATGCCCAAATGACATACCTGGGGATAATGTTGAGAAAGGCATCTCAAAGGGAACCAAGAAGCTTCTGGCATGATAACACTTGTCTTATTTTAGATGTAATTGACACAGTGGGTAGAGTACTGGATAGGACAGGAAGACCTGAGTTCAAATCTGGTCTCAGATACTTACTAGTTGTGTGATCCTGGGTAAGTTAACCAATGTTTCCCTCAGTTTTCTCAACTGTGAAAAAGGGATAATTACATCATCTACAACACTTCCTAAGCATTGTGAAGATCACAAATGCCTATGTCTTCCTTTTGGTGTAGGAGATATTATGAAATAATGAAGAAGATTTTAGGTTGCCACACTGGGCAGATAGTCCACTAGGCTTAATTCTTCTGTGTCAGTGCATGAGTTATTATTTATCAACAGTGGTCTACAAATATTTTTGATCCTGGACTTTTACCTATAAAATATTTTAAAGCACATTTCCCTCCATATCTATATTTATTTGGAGATGAATAAAATATAAATAAATGTACCAGGGGATAGAGACTGATTTTGTGATTTTTATCAGTTTAGGTTAACCCTGAAATAGGAAACTTCTCTCCATTGAAAGCCAGCACTATCTGTAAAACTTATAGTCTTGGAAAATTGTTAAGAGCACTGAAAGTATTTTCCCAAGATCATGTAGCAAAGAGAACAAAAGCACAATTTGAACTCATCTCCCTAGTTCCAAGGCAACTTTCTATCCATTAGATAACACATTCTCTCAGATTACTAATAACACCATAATTAATGGCTACATACACTATTAAACACATAAAAACTAAAAAAAAATTTAAATGCAATAAATATGAAATCACATTTAATTATAAAATGCTAAGGAATCACTGTAATTCAAATGAATATTATTCCCAAACCTGTACTTTGGGAAAATCTCTTTGGTATCTGTGGGGCAGATGGATTGGAGTGAGAAGATATTTAAAGTTGGGAGATTGTGAGAATTGACCGATTACTAGATCCTAGCTGCAGAAGTCATTCCACATTTCAACACTAAATGATCTGCTTCTATCTTGGGAAGTTCCTGTGTACCCACCAATTGCTTGATCAGCTATATTTAAGGTGAGGAATAAAAGGTTAGCAAACTTCATTTAATCCAACTGTGTAAAATTAACAAACTTTGCTAATCCCATAGTCCTTGTGCTTTATAATGGTGAAAAGAATTTAGGTGAAGATTCCCCTCCCTCCACCATTGACTAGCCCAAAGTTCTACCTCTAACTCAGTCCCTGTGAATCTACTTAATAATAGCAATGAAACGCAAGAGCAGAATCAAAGAATAGATAGGTTCTAGATTAGGGTACACAGTTTACTGTCATTATTGTGTCTGTGGAACTGTGATGCAAGGGTACCACACATTTTTTATGTCTATGAGAAATAAATTGCTTAACTTATGATCCTTTGAGTGCTTATCTTCCTTCTCATCACCTTTTTAACCCATGATCTCCTCACAGAGATCAATTTGGAGAATTTTGGAATAAGTCAAGTGAAAGATAATAGGGGTCTGAGCTAGGGGATGGTAATGGAGAGAATGGCATAGATAGAAGACATATTATAGACATAGGATAAGTTTTAATAACTGATTGGATATAGGATTGAGGGAGAATAAAGAATATATGACATTAGGGGTGTGAACCTGAAAAATTAAAAAGGTAGTGATATTATCAATCAGATATAGGAAAGTAAAGAAGACTGATGGGGTTTGATGGTAGAAAATAATACAATAAAAAAAGATAAAACCACATTAATACAATGTAATTTGAGGACAGAGACAGTACATATGCCTAGCAATGGAGAAGTCTTTATAGAAGCCTGAATTTAATAATTCCAGAGAAAGAAAGAAAATGGGATTGGATTATAAATATTTGAAACCATCTGCATAAAGATGATTATTAAACCTGTGGAAATGAATATGATTACTAAGAAGGTAGAATGAGACAGATAAAAGGAAAACCATGAAAAGTCAGTAACACTGAAGAAGAGAAAAGAAAAGACATCCAGGTAATGGGAGGGGTGGATAGTGCCAAAGAGAATGAAATGGGGCAGCTCAGTGGCACAGTCAATAGAGGATTGGCCCTGGAATTAGGGGGACGTGAATTCAAATTTGGCTTCAGACACTTAACTACTTACTTAGCTGTGTAATCTTGGACAAGTCACTTACCCCATTGCTTTGGAAAAAACAAAGAAAAAGAGAGTAAAAGGTCAAAGAGGATAAGGCCTGGGGAAAAGGATATATGATTCAACAGTTGATAAATTATCAGAAAGCTGTCTAAATGGAGTGGCATGATTGAGAACCATGTTGAAAGGTTTTGGTGCAATGAGAGATGAAGAAAAGGAGACTTTCAATTTAGTTGCATTTTTCTAGGAGGTTGACTGTAAAAGCAAGAACTAGGGATAGAACCAAAGGACAAAGCAGGGTCAGAAAGAATTGTTTTTAGGAAAAGAGCTTAGCATATTTGTTAACAAGAGGAAAGGATAGAATAGGTAAGGAATATGAAGATGAGGGAGAGAAGGAAAGATTTATGGGATAAACTCCTGGTGAAAGTAGGAAGGGATAGAATGAAAAATATAAGTCCCTTCCACCCAGAGAGCTATATTCCTATGATCCTTTGATGTCAAGATAGAATTGAAAAAATTCATGGTTTTTAAAAAGAAAAATACAGAAAGATCACAAGTTTTTGTTTTAGTGACAAATTCCAGAATTTAAAATAGATTGTACACTGACAAGTACAATTAGTAAGGCTGTTAAGAAGGCATCTAGAGTCTATCAGAAAATTTAAAATCAGCTAATTTAGCAAATTTAAATCAGGGTATCAATAAAACTTTGAGATATTGGAGAGTCTGAAAACTGATAAAATATTTACCTCTTAATAGGAGGAAAAGAGACTGTTCCTTAGTAATTTCTCAGAATTCAGTGGTCACCAGGGGAATTAGGTAACATACAAAAAGAATGTCTAGGGGTAGCTTTGTTTCATTTTCTTGGTTTTAAAAGAGGAAGAAAAAGGAGTGGACAAAGAAATATATGAAGTAAGAAAGAAGGAAGAAATGGAATAACTTACTCTTCTATATTTTTGAAATACATAAGGAGTATCCAAACATGCAACAAGGGATTGGAATAAAGAACATTTCATGAACTTCATTCATAACTGAACAAAGAAGGAAGGTGAACACCCCCCCCCAACACACACACACACACACACACACACACACACACACACACACACACACACAAAGTCTGATATTGAAAGTCATTAAACTCAAGGAGGAAATGGGTGGAGAAAGGGAGTAGAAGAGGAAATGTTTAAGAGGAAGGATAAATTTAGGAAGAGAATAGTCACAGCTTAAAAAAACAAAACAAAACCCAGCATTGTAAAGTAGACATAGTAGTAAGTAATAGTAGTACTAGATCTTGAACCATACTGTGAAACAGTAATTATGAAACCTATTTATACTGGATAAAACATAGAAAATTTGGTCAATGCAATAGAGTAGGTATACTAGATCCTTGAACAAATGGACAAAATAGTATAGTTTTGATTAACCTAAAGATTACAATAACTGGAAGAGATATACAAATTCACTTAAAAGTTCTGGGAAAACTGGAAAGCAAAATGGCTAAAATGAGATTTATAAAATATCTCACATGGAATACCATAATAGGTTTTATTAGATAAAGGCATTACATATAAAAGGTTAAATAAACAAATTAGAGGCATTGGGAAGAAGATAATTTTTATAACTATGGATAAAAGAACTTCTGACCAGACAAGTGAAGGAGATCATAGAAGATAAAATAGAAAATTTGGGTTCTATAAAAATGAAAAGTTTTTGTAAAAACCCAAATCAATGTAGTTAAATTAAAACATGAATAGTTAATAGGTAGTGGAGGTAGAAAGAACTTTGATGCAAGTTTTTCCAGTAGAGGTCCAATATCTTAGATACATAGGCAGTCAATTTAAATGTTTAAGAGTAGTGGTCATTCTCCAATGGATAAATGGCCAATGGATATAAATATAAAGTTTTCAGAGAAACATCAGCAATCTATCAGAAACCATATAAAAATGTCCTAAGTCAGTAAAAAGGAGAGAAAATTAAAACAAGTGCAAGGTTTTACCAAAAACCCAGTTCATTGTCAACATTGACCAAAAAGGAAAATGGCAATTATTATTAGAGTTATGGTAGGGCTAATGTACTCTTGTTAGACCTATAAATTGGTTCAGTTATTCTAGAAAGCAATTTGAAATTCCCCCAAATAACTAATACACACACATACATATATACATATATATATATATATTTAAGTATATGTATATAAACGGATATATGTATATGCTTTTGTCTAGTATTGCTACTACTAAGCATATTTATGTATATATGTATGAATACAAATATGAGCATAAATATAAATATAAATATAAATATGAATATGAATATAAATATAAATATAGTGATGGAAACTGCTAAAACATGGCAATCCTGACTGAGGCTCCTAGATACTTGAATTCTTGTTTTCCAGTTGCTTGCAGTATTTTTCCTTTGACCTAGAATATCTGGATTTTTGTTATAGTATTCCTGAGAGTTTTTGTTTTGAGGCTTCTTTCAGAAATGACTGATGAATTTTTTCTTTTCCTGTTTTGCCTTCAGATTCTAGGAGATCTGGTCATTTTCATTTATATTTCTTGAAATATGATTTCTAGGTGCTTTTCTTGTCTTTCAGGAATTCCAATAATCCTTACTTTTTTTCTCCATTAATTTTTCAGGTCAGTTGGGGCTTTTTTTGCTATATATTTTTTTATTTTTCAACTTTTTACTCTCAATAGTTTTTATTGTTCTATGTAATTATTAGTTTGATGTGATCCCTTCCAATATTCAAGAAGGTTATTTTTGTATTTCTTGTGTTAAGTTGTTAATTACTTTTCCAATTCCTTCTACCATACTTCTCATTTATTTTCCTCTAGCTCTTTCATTTATATATGTATCTATATATATATCTATATATCTATATATATGTATATATAAATGGATGTTCCAAATTTCCCCATATATAAGCCAATCTCATGTATTTTGGGGCCCAAAATTTGAAAAATAATATATTACATAAATTTAGTGAACTCAAGTTTTATTCATCTTGAAATTCATACAGCTCCTCATCACAGTCAAAACTCCCATCCATTAGCTTGTCCTCATCTGTGTTTGATGAATCGCTGTCTTAGGAGGGGCTTTGAGTGCTCTCCTGCCTGTACGCTGGTCTGTGGTTGACCAAAAGCACTCTCTGGGCAAGTCTGGTGCCTGGACGCATGCTTAGTCGATTCTGTTTCATGAACCTGAAGCACCAGTTGTGTCCTCCTTTGAACTCAGTAACTTCATCAGCAATCCTTCTTGCCTCATGCTGAACCAACCATCTTTGTGGATATAGGAATTCCAATTGTCCTTTACTCTTCAATTTCCTCTCTAACTCAGGGCATTTTGCTGATTTGTTTGTCATGACCTTCTTCTGCCATGACATTTTCAGTAGGATTTCTTCTTCCTGTAGCCAGTCTCAAATTGTTTTCTCAGCTGGAGGAGGACCAAGCTTATGTTCAGCAGCATAATTTCCATTCATTTTTGCAAACTTTGAACTTGAATTCAACACAGTATGAAAATCTTTTCAAAGCCATCTCTGGGCAGAACATGGCAAAATGTAACCTAAAATACCAGTAACAAATGAGAAACAATGAGTGTAAAGACAAGTGCAAAAAAGTGTGAAATGCAAGTAAAAAAATCTACAACTACTGTATAAGACTCCCAGTTTTTAGACCCCCACATTCCCCCAAAATGGGGAAATTGGGTATAAACACACACACACACACACACACACACACACACACACACACAGAGACACAACCTCTTTAAAAAAACAACTCTTGTCTAATCTCTTCCAGGAATTTTAAGTGAATTTATGCCAAAGTTGTGTTTTTCTTTAAGGCTTTGCTTATTGATGATTTGGAGTCACATTATTCTTCTGAGTTTTGGTCTCAAGTGTCCCTATCACCACAATGGCTTTTTTATGATGAAATTTTGGGTTTTTTGCTCTTTCTTCCAGGCTACTTTCTGACATGAATTTTATGTTAGAACCAGGCAGGCTCTCTGCCAGACTTTTGGAAAGAAGGTTTGAGTTGGGCTTGTGTGGGACATTAAATTGGTGATATTATGAGGGTAGGGCAGCTAGATGGCACAGTGGATAGAGTATCAGACTGATTTATCTTCCTCATTCCAAATCTAGGTCCAAAGACATTTACTAGTTTTGTGATCCTGGGAAATCACTTCACTTGTTTGCTTCAGTTCCTCAACTGGAAAAGGAAATAATAAACCACTCCAGTATATCTGCCAAGAAAACCCCAAATGGAATCCCAAAGAGTCAGACACAAATGAAATCAATGAACAGCAACAACAACAAAATTATTTGGGTATTGAGTGTTGTTCAACTACAGAATCTCAGGGATAGTTCAGACTAGAGACCTTTAAACTTTCAGTGTTACCTAAATGTTCTAATCCAGGGCAAAGACTGATTGCTGCTTTTCAATTTGCCTCAGAAAATCCCTTTCTTGGATTTGTGTCTGAACATCAGTAGACTTGCTATTGAACTCAGCTATTAAGTTTTATTCATATGCTTCCTATGCTTCAGAGCCGCAGAACTGTGGGTTTCCCTTTGGTTTGGGATTGCTGTCCTGGTCATGCCTCCATATGCTTCATTTAGTCTGGACTCAGAGCTCAAACTAAGAGTGCTATGCTCCTAGCATGTCACCCAGCTATTCTTTGCTTATAAACTTTTTCCTCTGAGTCCACTTCCTGCAGTCACTGTCAGTTTACCCCCAAACCCCTGCCATACCTGGGCGCAGTTGCTATTCTACAGGCCACCCCAAATCTCTGATTAGAATCTGAATTTTGTACAAGAAAACTATTTGTTGGCACTTGTTTCCATACAAAGTCCTATTCCCGTTCGGGGTGGGGGGGGGGTTACTCCACTTTGGAGTTTGCCCTGTGTACAACCTCTCCTTAAGGGGCTGGTCCTAGACCTAGTTCCCAGTGTCTGACTACCTCTTTGACTATCTCTCTAGGTTGATCTGGACTGAAAAAAAGACTTACTGTGACTTTTTCTTGGAACTTTCCCATCAGGATTTGGACTTGTGCTTTCTAAATCTCTTGGGAGGGGACTTTTTTCTTTCTTTCTTTCTTCCTTCCTTCCTTCCTTCCTTTCTTTCTTTCTTTCTTTCTTTCTTTCTTTCTTTCTTTCTTTCTTTCTTTCTTTCTTTCTTTCTTTCTTTCTTTCTTTTTTGAGGTTGGAGGAAAGGGAACTCAACTGCACTGTTTCCTTCTTCATCTTTTGATTTTAAATGGATATTATTTTCCATACTCAGGAAAGATCAATTTTTCTTTTCACCTTTTAATATTTTTAGGGATGAAATAGGTGTTGTATTTGAACTCATTTCAGAAATGACTGATGAATTTTTTCTTTTCCTATTTTGCCTTCAGATTCTAGGAGATCTGGTCATTTTCATTTATATTTCTTGAAATATGATTTCTAGGTGCTTTTCTTCTCTTTCAGGAATTCCAATAATTCTTACATTTTTTTCTCCTTCATTGATTTTTCAGGTCAGTTGGGGTTTTTTTTTGATATATTTTTTTTCTATTTTTCAACTTTTTGTCTCCTGCCTGTGCTCTGGTCTGTGGTTGACCACAAGCACTCCCTAGGCAAGTCTGGTGCCTGGACGCATGCTTAGTCTCCATGTATTGATGTAGTCATGTGTTTTTTTACTATTTTGGTTATTAAGGTGTTCTATTTTGTTTATATATTTCCTAATATTGAACCCAACCTTTCATTCCTTATGTCAATCTGGTATTGTGATGGGTTTTTTCTTTAGGATTTATACCTTGTTCAATCCCTTCTGCCCCCCCCCCCCAGATATTAGGAGATTTAAATTCTCCATATCTTATTCTGTCAATATGGATATTTTGTATTTTTGTGGATATTCATTTATCTCATTTAAATTATAAAATATGTTGATATATAATGAGTCAAAGTAGTTTCTCATAATTTTCAGAGTTATTACTGTTGATTATGTATTCTTTCAATCATATCATTTTATACCTTATCTTTTTTCACTTTCTTTACAGAGAAGTAGGTGGCAAAAAAAAAGGTGCATGACAACAAGTACGTTAAACACCTACTTATATGCCAGCCTCTATGGTAGGTCTGAGAATACATGTCCAAAAAAATGAAACAATCTCTACTCATAAAATATATTGAATGAAGAAGACAAGTATATTTACAGCATATGTAATATGTAAATAGTTAATTTGAGGAGGGCAATAACAAATGAGGAGGATCACTAAAAGCTTCAGACAAGACAGAGCTTGAGGTTAAAGAGAGAGAGATTTTATGATGTAAAGCAGTACATTCCAGACCTGGGAGGTATCTGTTAAAAGGTATGTAGATAGGAAATAAAGTGGCCCATATAAGGAGAACAGACAGGTTTATTTGAATCATTTGGAGAGGATTAGTGGGGCAATGAATTTTCAATGAGGCTGGGAAGATTAGTCTTGCCAACACTAGGTATCTAGCTTTGAGACTATCAATTCCCCCTTAATTGCTCCTTTTCACTTCTCCCTATTCAGAGTGGATTACTATTTCTTAATCCCTCTCTCCCTACAATTTATCCTTTGAAGCTGCAGTTGTCTGGATTGTGAGCATTTCTTCAACAACCCTATCTTGCCTCATAAATTCACCTCTTTACTCTCTGTTCCCAGGTGTATTCCAGTTAAATTTAATACATTTCTACTGAGTGATTATATGTAATATTTAAAAGTACAATACTTTTTCTGGGTCAGCTATAAGTAAGGTTTATACCTTTTCTCCTAAGTTTATTTACCCATTTTACACTCTGTAGCCATGAAAAGTAGTGAAGTCACCCTACTTTCTTTCTCATTTCATCCTTAGTCTATTCCTTTTCTCCTCTTTTGTCTCTTTTTGAAACTATCAGATGAGAACAAATCCATCCGTAGTTAACTGCTTCATCTTATTTAAATCCTTCTGATAACTTAGAAGTCCTTTGGATTTTGATTGGACATATGTCTCTTCATTTAAAATGTAGAAGCTTCATTATCATTGAGCTTTCTATAATTGCTCAAATGTATTTTATAGCTTTCTAGTTTTTTGTTGAGGCCTGAGTTATTGTTTCTTACCTTTAAAAAAAATCAATAATACTTGAAATTCCTTTATTCTATTTAAGATTCATTTCCCTTCTGCAGGTTTACACTTGGTTTTGTAGAGTTATAATTGACTGTAAGCATACATATTTTGATATATTGTTGTCTATGATTTTTCTCTACTATATGGTTGCTGCTAGTTCTTATGTGATCCAGACTATGTAACCTTGGTAGTTGATCTCTTTCAATTTAACTGTTTGCAGTGTTTTTTTTCTTCAAAGTTAGAATGATAGTGATACAGAGAATTATGAATGGAGAAAATTTATAATCAGAAACAAGTTCTGTATTCTTTAATGCTATTAAATCTTGTTAAAGGGTGGAAGGCTCTTTGCTCTTGAGATGTAAATTGACCTCTATAGTTTCATTGTTAAATGTAAAATTTGTACCCCCTCCTCATTTCTTCTTCATCCAGCTTCCAGTTCCCAGTTACTTGATCTTGCCCATTGATGATGGATTTATAGAAAGTGACATGTTGAATTTAGAGGTCATGTACCTTGGGACAGGAAGGACCAGTAGAATACCTGGAGAATGCCTGAGCAAGGTGCTAGACCACTCCCTCAGTGCCACTCCTTGTCCAACCTACTACAGAAATGTATTTAGGAGGAAGCATCACCCCTTCTTGCTTCTTCTTGACTCTACCTTCCACCCTACAGAATAGTCTTCTCTTTTTCCTTCCTAGGCTATGTGGTCTAGTCCCTGGTGATTCACCATGGACCCCCTTGCCATGTGACTGGAGCGCTCTCTCTCTCTCTCTTTCTCTATCTTCTTTCTCACTCACTCTCACTGGAACTTCACCCTGTCCTAAAGTGCCTGTTGCTTCCCCAGGAAGAGAAATATTTTACATTGTTTACTTTGTAATAATTTATAATAAAATCCTGAGCAGGTTTTTTTTGGCTTTTTTTAAAAAATCTGACTCAGTTCTCTGTATATTTTAGAAATGAGTCCTTTGTCAGAATCATTAGTTGTAAAGATTGTTTCCCAATTTACTACATTTCTTTTGATCTTGGTTACATTGGTTTTATCTGTGCAAAAGCTTTTTAATTTAATGTAATCAAAATCATCTAATTGTTTTTTGGTGATGTTCTCCAACTCTTCCTTAGTCATAAACTGCTCCCATTTCCATAGATCTGACAGGTAGACTAGTCCTTGACCTTCTAATTTGCTTATAGTTTTGTTTTTTTATGTCTATGTCCTGTAACCATTTGGATCTTATCTTGGTAAACAGTGTGAGGTGTTGGTCTAATCTAAGTTTCTTCCATACTAACTTCCAATTATCACAGCAATTTTTATCAAAGAGGGAGTTTTTATCCCAATGGCCAGACTCTTTGGGTTTATCAAACAACAGATTACTATAATCATCTCCTGTTTTTACACCTAGTCTATTCCACTGGTCCACCACTCTATTTCTTAGCCAATACCAAACAGTTTTGATGACTGATGCTTTATAATATAATTTTAGATGAGGTAGGGCTAAGCCACCTTCTTTTGCACTTTTTTTCATTAAGCTCCTGGCAATTCTTGACTTTTTATTTCTACATATGAATTTACTTACAATTTTTTTCTAACTCGTTAAAGTAATTTTTTGGAATTTTGATTGGTAGGGCACTAAACAGATAGTTTAGTTTTGGTAGAATTGTCATTTTTATTATATTAGCTCTACCTATCCATGAGCAGTTGATATTTGCCCAGTTATTTAAATCTGATTTAATTTGTGTGAAAAGTGTTTTATAATTGTTTTCAAAAAGATTCTGAGTCTGTCTTGGCAAATAGACTCCCAAATATTTTATATTGTCTGAGGTTACTTTGAATGGGATTTCTCTTTCTAGCTCTTCCTGCTGTTTCTTGCTAGACATATATAGAAAAGTTGAGGATTTATGAGGGTTTATTTTATAACCTGCAACTTTGGTAAAATTGCTAATTGTTTCCAGTAGTTTTTTGGATGATTTCTTGGGATTCTCTAGGTAGAGCATCATGTCATCTGCAAAGAGTGAGAGTTTTGTCTCTTCTTTCCCAATTCTAATTCCTTAAATTTCTTTTTCATCTCTAATTGCTGGTGCTAACATTTCTAATACAATGTTGAATAGTAGTGGTGATAATGGGCACCCTTGTTTCACTCCTGATATTATTGGGAATGCCTCTAGCCTCTCCCCATTGCATATAATGTTTGTTGATGGTTTCAAATAGATAGTGCTAATTATTTTAAGGAACAGTCCATTTATTCCTACACTCTCTAGTGTTGTTAATAGGAATGGATGCTGTATTTTGTCAAAAGCTTTTTCAGCATCTATTGATATGATCATATGGTTTCTGATAGGTTTGTTGTTGATATAATTGAGCATACTAACAGTTTTCCTAATATTGAACCAACCCTGCATTCCTGGAATAACTCCTATTTGATCATAATGTATTATCCTAGTGATGACTTGTTGTAATCATTTTGCTAAGATTTTATTTAGGATTTTTGCATCTATATTCATCAGGGAAATAGGTCTATAATTTTCTTTCTCTGTTTTTACCTCTTCCTGGTTTAGGTAACAGTACCATATTGGTTTCATAGAAAGAGTTAGGCAGAGTTCCATCTTTCCCTATTTTTCCAAAGAGTTTATATAGGATTGGAACCAATTGTTCCTTAAATGTTTGGTAGAATTCACTTGTGAATCCATCAGGCCCTGGAGATTTTTTTTTTAGGGAGTTCAATGTTGGCTTGCTGAATTTCTTTTTCTGAGCTAGGGTTGTTTAGGTATTTAATCTCTTCTTCATTTAACCTGGGCAACTTATATTTTTGTAAATATTCATCCATTTCACTTAGATTATCAGATTTATTGGCATAGAGTTGGGCAAAATAATTTTCGAATTATTACTTTAATTTTGTCCTGATTGGTGGTGTTCACCTTTTTCATTTATGATACTAGCAATTTGGTTTTCTTCTTTCTTTTTTTTAATAAAATTGACCAGAGGTTTATAAATTTTGTTGGTTCTTTCATAATACCAACTTTTGGTTTTATTTATTAATTCAATAGATTTTTTGCTTTTGCCTTTATTAATTTCTCCTTTAATTTTTCTAATTCGGTATTTAATTGGGGGTGTTTGATTTGTTCTTTCTCTAATTTTTTTAGTTGCATGTTTAATTCATTGATTTCCTCTTTCTCCAACTTATTCATGTAAGCATTTAGAGCTATAATATATCCCCTGAGAGTTTTGGTATGTTGTTTCATTATTATCATTATCTAGGATAAAATGGTTAATTCTTTCTATAATTTGTTTTTTGGTCTACTCATTTTTTAAAATAAGGTTATTCAGTTTCTAATTTGTTCTGGGTCTATATCTCCTTTGCCCAGTATTGCATATGACTTTTATTGCATTGTGATCTGAGAAAGATGTATTCACTATTTCTGCCTTTCTGCAGTTGATCATTAGGTTTTTATGTCCTAGTACATGGTCAATTTTTGTATAAGTTCCATGTACTGCAGAGAAAAAGGTATATTCCTTTCTATCCCCATTCAGTTTCCTCCATATGTCTACCATATCTAATTTTTCTAACAATCTATTTACCTCCTTAACTTCTTTCTTGTTTATTTTATGATGCAATTTATCTAGATCTCAAAGTAGGAGGTTGAGGTCTCCCACTAGTAGAGTTTTGCAGTCTATGTCTTCCTGTAGTTCTTTCAGCTTCTCCTCTAAGAATCTGGGTGCTGTCCCACTGGGTGCATATATATTCAGTATTGAAATAACTTTATTGTCTATGGTACCTTTTAGGAGGATAAATTTTCCTTCCTTATCTCTTTTAACACTATCTATTTTTGCTGCTGCTTTGTCTGAGATAAGGATTGCTATCCCTGCTTTTTTTACTTCAGCTGAAGCAAAATATATTTTGCTCCAACGTTTCACTTTTATATGCATCTCTCTGCTTCAAATGAGTTTCTTGTAAGCAGCATATTGAAGGATTCTGGCTTTTAATCTACTCTGCTATTTGCTTACATTTTAAGGGAGAATTCATCCCATTCACATTCAAGGTTATGATTACTAATTCTTTATTGCCCTCCATGCTATCTTCCCTCTGTTTGTACTTTTCCCCCTTCCCCCCCTTATCCATATTCCCCAGTATTTTGTTTCTGAATACCACCCCCTTCAGTGTGTTTTCCCTCCTATATCACACCCTACCCCTTTCTTTCCCCTTTCCCTTTTTCCCTTCCCTTCCTTTTGTTATTTCCCCCTTTTTCCCCCACTCCCCTTCCCTTTCTCCATCCCCCCTCCCCTTTTCCCCTTTTAATACTTGAAAGGTTAGATGTTTTATAAGTTAACTGAGTATGTGTAGGTTGACTTTAAGCCAAGTCTGATGAGAAGAAGATTCAGGTGTTTCTCCTCTGCTCCCTTCTTCCCCTCTATTACCATAGGTTTTTGGTACCTCTTAGTGTAATGAGATTTACCCCATTCAATCCCCTCCCTCCTCCAGTCTCTTTCCTGTCCCCTTTTTTAAGGAGGTAGTGTTTTATTAGATCATTCTAAGTCATAGAAAATTCTGAGTGTCTGTCCTTTCTAGTTCAGTATATTCTATTGAATAGAGTCAAAATACCTGAGAGTTATCAGTTTTTCTCCCAAGTGGGGTTAAAGCCAGTTATATCCCATTAGATAGCAGTCTCATGGATAGGTCATGAATGTCCATCATTTCTGGCTAGGTGTATTCTCTCTGTTAGAGTTACAGTTCTCAAGATTTATGAGAATCTCCCCCCCCCCCCCATGCTGGGATATAGCCAGTTTCAACTTACTGGATTGCTTTCTTTTCCCTTTTACCACCCCCCCTTTTTTTTACCTTTTCATGTGTCTCTTGAACCTCCTGTTTGATGTCCAAATTTTCTGTTTCGCTCTGGTCTTTTCATCAGAAATATTTGGAATTCTTCCAGTTCGTTAAATGTCTATCTTTTTCCCTGTTAGGGAAGGCTCAACTTTGCAGGAAAGTAGATTCTTGGCTACATTCCAAGCTCCCTTGCTCTTTGAAATATCTCGTTCCAGGCCCTTCGATCCCTTAATAGTGATGCAGCCAGGTCCTGAATGATCCTTTCTGTGGCTCCTTGATATTTAAGTTGTTTCTTTCTGGCTGCTTGCAGGATTTTCTCTTTTATCAGATAGTTCTGGAGTTTGGCCACAACATTCCTTGGTGTTTTCATTTTAGGATCTTTTTCTGGTGTGGATCGATGTACTCTTTCCATAACTACTTTGCCCTCTGATTCCATGATATCAGGGCAGTTTTCCATCACTAGATCCTGTAATATTAAGTCCAGGCTTTTTTTCTCTTCAATGTTTTCAGGAAGTCCTATAATTTTCAGGTTGCTCCTCCTCGATCTATTCTTGATGTCAGTGGTTTTGTTGATGAGGTATTTTACATTTGCTTCTATTTTTTCATTTTTTGATTTTGTTTAGCTGACTCTTGCTGTCTCATGGAGCCATTAGTTTCTGTAGACTCCATTCTTTTTTTGGGGAGAGGAGTTTTCTTCATTAACTTTTTGCAACTCCTTTTCCAATTGGTCAATTCTACTTTTGAAAGAGCTTTCCATTTGATCTATTGAGGTTTTGAGAGAATTAATTTCTTTTTGCATTTGTCCAATTGAGGATCTGAGAGATTTATTCTCATTTTATAATTGCCCAATTGATGGTCTGAGAGATTTATTCTCCTTCTGTATTTGTCCAATTGTACTTTCTAAAGTTTTTGTTTTCTTGTTGCAAGGTATTAATTGTCTGTCCCAAATTTTTAAGCTCCTTCCTTATTTCTTCAAGGAAGTCTTTCTGTGCTGGAGACCAGATTGCATTCTCCTCAGAGGTTCCAGGTCTCTTTGAGTTAGGGTCTTTCCCTTCCAGGAATTTTTCTATGGATCCACTTTTCCGCTGACCCTTCTTCATTTTTCTAAGAGTTGTGGGGGGGCTGGTTCACCAGGGCTTGGGATCGCTAAAGGCTTTACTCACTGAGTGCAGTTTCTCTGGCTGGCCAGTAGGAGGTGTTGGTTGCTTTCTCTGGAGTGTCTGTGACCTTGATTGAGGCCTTCTCCCTTTGCTTGAAGGGAGGAGTTGGAGCTATTGAATTCTTTTGTGTTCAATCAATGGTGGGCTTTTCCCTGGCCTGAGATCATTCCTGAACTGGGCTGGTTCTTCTGCTCACACTCCTGGGCCTGAGGCAGAAGTAGTTTGCATTTGTTTGTTTGGGAGGAGGTTTGAGCTGTAATGGGACTGTGTTCCTAAGACCAGAGGAGCCCAGGGATGGTGTCCACAGCTCTCCTGCACGAGAACTCTCCCCCCAGCCCCGTCCCCAAGCTCCAGGGGGACAGCACCAACACCAGTGCCTCTGTTCCCTAGTTGACTCAAGCCCCTGCCATCTAGCCCCACTGATCCAGCAGGTCCAGCTCTCAGGCCCTCAGACTCCAGGTTCCAATTCAGCTGCTAATCTGGCTGATCTGGGGCTGATCCTCCCTCTGAGCCCAGACTCACTCACCCGAATTTGTCCTGCGCTGCTGCCAGAGACGAATCCTGAGGTAGATGTTATTTCTCCTGGCTTTTCTTTCTGGGTTTTGTGGGTCGGATTTCTTTTAAGAGGTTTGTTTCATGTGATAGATGGGGAAGAGATCAGGAGACTTTAGAACTGTGCCTGTCTTCTCTCCGCCATCTTGGCCAGAAATCCCCTGATCAGTTGTAAAATCCCAAGGAGTGCTCGAATTTCTTCATCTTTCAGTAACCTTCTATTTCTATCTTTAATTGGCAACCCCAAATCCCAATGAGAGCAATAGATTTTAACTGAGACATTCCTGAAATTTTTGTAGTTTCAGTAGATTCTTTTTTTTTCCCTTGTGCAAGGCAAATGGGGTTAAGTGACTTGCCCAAGGCCACACAACTTGGTACTTATTAAGTGTCTGAGGCCGGATTTGAACTCAGGTACTCCTGACTCCAGGGCTGGTCCTCTATTCACTGCGCCACCTAGCTTCCCCTTTGTAGATTCTTTAAATTTTCATTCATTTTGCTCTTTGGTTCTAATTAACCTGGACAATTTTTATTATGATTTCTTAAAATATGATATTAGACTATGCACACTTCTTGCAAAGATTTTATCTTTTTTTCTTTCTAAATGATGGTAGATAGTAAGAAAAATAAATGTTTGTTAATTTTTCAAAAACATTTAAAAGAAAAGATATATTTATAAAAGAAAAGTTTTCTATTTTAAGTCCTGGCTTCAAGGATTCTGATAATTTTTTTAAAAAACTTTTATTTTTCACCAGTTACATGTAAAAACAAGTTTTAACATTTAGTTTTAAAAGTTTAAATTGCAAATTCTCTCCTTACCCCACCATCTGTCATTAAGGAAACAAGTTATTTAATATAGATTTAAAATGTGTACTTATTTCCATAATAGTCAAATTATGAAAGAAAGCAGGCCCTCCCTTACCCCCTTTCCACCAAAAAAAAAAAGAAACCTCTAGGAAAAAAACAGCAGGAGCATCTAGGTTGCAGGAGATAGAGCACCAGCCCTGGAGTCAGGAGTACCTAGGTTCAAACCCGGCCTCAGACACTTAATAATTGCCTAGCTGTGTGGCCTTGGGCAAGCCATTTAACCCCATTTGCCTTGCAAAAGAAACCCTAAAAAAAAAGGAAGAAAAAATGTAAGCTTCAAACTGTATTCAGACACCAACAGCTTAGATGGATGACATTCTTTTTCATAAGTTCTTCAGAGCTGTCTTAGGTCACAGCACTGCTGAGAAAGTCACCATCCCACAATATTGCTGTTACTTTGTATACAGTACAGTTCCCATTGCATCTGTTCACTTAAGTCCTTCTAGTTTTTACTGAGAGCATCCTGTTCATCATTTTTTTATAACAAAATAGCATTCCATCATGGTCACAAACTATAATTTGTTCAACCATTCCCCAACTGATGGGTATTCCCTCAAATTCTCATTATTTGCCACTTGAAAAGAGCTTTAAATATCTTGATACTTATAGACCCTTTTCCTTCTAATTTTTCATCTCTTCTGGAATACAGACATAGTAATGATATTGCTAAGTCAAAGGGTGCATGGTTTTATAGACATAGTTCCAGATTCCTCTGTAGAATGGTTGAATCATTTCAAAAACACCTTCAATAATGCATTAATGTCTCATTTTTCCTACATTCCCTTCAACATTTGTTATTTTCCCTTTCTCTCCTAATAGCCAGTTCAATGGCTATAAGGTAGTACCTCAGAATTGTTCTAATTTACATTTCTTCAATCAATAGTAAGTTTCCACATTTAAAATTATATATATATATATATATATATATATATATATATATCTCCATATTTCCCCACACTCATTTATTCTATTCTCTCTCTTTCTCAAAAGTGTTTTGCATCTGACTACCTCCTCCCACAAACTTCCTTCCCTTCTATCACCACCCTCACTTTTCTGTCATCCTCTTCCTTTCCTACTTTCCTTTAGGGTAGAATAGATTTCTCTACCTTGAGTGTAGAGTGTATAAGTTATTCCCTCTTTAAGCCAATTTTGATCTTATCTCTCCCTCTTCTACTCTACTACAAAAGCTTTTTCTTGCTTCTTTTATATAAAATAACTTACTCCATTCTATTCCTCCTTTTCCCTTTCTCCCATGACATTCTTTCTTACCCTTTAACTCCATCTTTTTAATTTATTATCCCTTCATATTCAACTCTCACTTGTACCCTGTCTATATATGCTTCTAACTGCTCTAATAAATGTGTAAGTTCATATGAGTCATCAGTATTATCTTCTCATGATGGAATATAAACAGTTTTCTCATTAAGTCCCTTAAGATTTTCCTGTTTAATTTTTAGACTTTACTTGGTTCTTATATTTGAAGATAAAATTTTCTATTTAGTTCTATTCTTTTCAACAGGAAAGTTTGAAAGTCCCCTATTTCATTGAATGTCTATCTTTTCCTCGTAAAAGATAGACTCCCATTTTTTAGGTATTTGATTCTTGGTTGTAATCTCAGCTTCTTTGCTTTCCAAAATGTTATATTCCAAGCCCTATAACCCTTTAATGTAGAAACTGCTAAATATTTTGTTGTCCTGATTGTGGCTTCATGATAATTGAATTGCTTTTTTCCAGATGCTTGCAAGTATTTTTTCCTTAACCTGGGAGCTCCGAAATTTGGCTATACTATTCCTAGGAGTTTTCATTTTTGAATCTCTTTCAGGAGATGATTGGTGTATTCTTTCAATTTCTATTTTACATTCTGGTTCTAGAATATCAGGGCAATTTTCCTTAAAAGCTTTATGAAAAATGATGTCTAGGCTCTGATCATGACTTTCAGATAATCCAATAATTTTTAAATGAACTCTCCTGAATCTATTTTCCAGGTCAATTGTTTTTTCCAGTGAGATATTTCTCATTGTCTTCTAGTTTTTCATTCTTTTGGTTTAGTTTTATTGTTTCTTGATTTATCACAAAGTCATCAGCTTCCCTTTTTTCAGTTCCATATTTTAAGGAATTATTTTCTTTAGTGAGCTTTTGTTTTGTTTTGTTTTTTTTAAGGCAATGGGGTTAAGTGATTTGCCCAAGGTCACACAGCTAGGTAATTATTAAGTGCCTGAGGTTGGATTTGAACTCAGGTCCTCCTGATTCCAGGACCAGTACTCTAAGCACTGCACCACCTAGCTGCCTCTTTAGTGAATTTTTTTTATCTCCTTTTCCATTTGGCCATTTTTGCTTTTTAAGACATTCTTCTCCTCACTGACTTTTTCTAGTTCTTTCCCCATTTGGCCAGTATGGTTTTTATAGTGTGATGTTCTTCAGTATTTTTTCTATTTACTTTACCAAGCTGCAGACTCAGTTTTCATAATTTTCCTGCGCCATTCTCATTTCTCTTCCCAATTTTTCCTCTACCTCCATTACTTGATTTTCAAAATTCTTTTTAAGTTCTTCCAAGTTCTGAAACCTACTCATTTTTCTTGGAGTTTTTGGATGTAAGAGCTTTGACTTTATTAACTACTTCTGAGTGTGTGTTTTGATTTTCCTTACTATCATAGTAACTTTCTAAGTTCAGGTTTTTTTTCTTCTGTTGTTAGATCGTTTCCCCCAGTCTATGACTTGATTTTAACTCTTTACTAAGGCAGAGTTCAGCTTTGAGGGTGGAGATTATCCCAAGGTTTTGAAGGTTTTTTTTTTTATGGTTATTTTCAGAGATATTTTAGGGACCAGCAAGTTTTCAGTTCTTTCACAATGGTAGAATCCAAGGAGAGGTTTTTACTACTCTCCTGGTCTGTGCTGTGATCTTTGGGTAGCCATAAGCACTCCTTTCTGCCCTGGAACTATGAGGAGGGTCCCTGCTCCCCTGTGGACATAAGGTCTGTTGTCTAACTGCTCCCCCTCTTCTTGGGACTTTGACTCAAGGTTGGGACCCAGATGCAAGCATGGTCATAACAACAGAGTCCTGTCTCAGTGACAGCAAAGAGACCCCTGTAAATCTCCGCAGTTGCTGATTATTGTTGATTCAATGGCTCTCAAGGGCTTCTGCTCCACTGAGGCCAGGTCTGTCCTGCCGAGACCTGCTCTGGGTTGTGTTTCTTTCTCCCCCTGGTGAGAAGATTTTTTTCTGGTTGCCCTTCCAAGCTGTCCTTGGCAATCTCTGTGTTGAGAGATCTGGAAACTGTCATCATTACCATTGAGCCAATAGCCCCCATCTGTTCCTAGATTGCTGGGAGGATCCATACCACCAAGATCCTTGCTACACAGTACTCCTCTTTCTCATCCTGGGCAACAGACTAATCCTGTCAATCTTCCAAGTTGTCTTGGGGTGTAAAATGTTTCTTTTCTTCTTTTTTTGTGTGTTCTGCTACTCTAGAATTTGCTTAGGGTCATTATTTAAGGGTATTCAGAGTGGTTTGAGGGAGAACTGAGGCAAGTCCCTGCCTTTTTTCTGCCATCTTGACTCTGCCAGAGTCTTATGATTTTTTTTGCTTGTTTGTTTGTTTTGGGGGGTAATGGGGGGTAATGCCCAAACTCACACAGCTCCGTCCGTAGTTATAATCAGTAATTATTGTAATTATAATCAATTCTGAGGTCAGAATTGAACTTAGGTCCTCCTGACTCCAGGACCAGTGCTCTAAGCACTACCACCTAGCTGCCCCTGAGTCTGATGATTCTTAAGTGATCTTTCCTTGCCCTGTTATCCAGGTCAATATTTTTGATCATAGGCAACTTTTCAATCTTTTGATTTTGTTCTAATATTTCTATTTTTTAAGAATAAATGCATTTTCTTATCTTTTCTAATTTTATCTGTGTAGATCTTAAATGTGGTTGGGTAGTGCAATCTTGATATTCCATATACTTTATAGTTATCTTGTTTTAATTTATTTTTTTTTGTTATTCTACTGACAAATGCCAACAAACATGTACACTTTTATATACATAGAAAATAGAGTACTGTGTAGGAAACCACAAATTCCATTATGAACAGCTTTTTTTTAGTTGTTTGTTGTTTTTTTTTGCAAGGCAATGGGGTTAAGTAGCTTGCCCAAGGCCACACAACTAGGTAATTATTAAGTATCTGAGACCAGATTTGAACTCAGGTACTCTTGGCTCTAGGGCCAGTGTTCTATCCAAGTACATACTTAATTCAGTCTTCTCATTTGACCTGTTACCTCCTCTGAACCTTCTTCTGAGCTCTTCTTCACTATTTTTTTCATATGTCACTGATGTTCTTATCTTCTATTTTCCCCATCACAATTACTAGTTCCTCTTTATCTCCCCCTTAATTGCTTTACTTTTAATAAATAATTAAAGAAGGAACCATCTTCTCATTTCCCTGCTCCAACCTCACTGCCCGTGGCAGATGCTTATAGCTGGCTTTCCTAGTTCTACTCAAACATGCAGAACATTTTTGTCCTTGTGTGACTCACCCATGAGGAACTTACCCTGTTAGATGATGAATCACTCCCAGTGGGGAACTGTAGAGCCAAAAGAATTTATGATTCAATAGATGAATCAAAGAGAGTAGCCATTTCTTGGCTATAACTACTCCATGTGGCAATTAGTACTTTGTGACTCTAAACTCCTATGAAGTCTTGAAGGAATTGGGAGTACTATGTTACTACTCCATTGTTTCCCCCATATGTAGTATAGCTTTAAGTAAATGAACTTGTGCTCCAGGCAGCCTTTTCTGCTTTGTTTTCTTTCTTGAGAATATGAGAAATAAAATTCTCAAGGTGTATATATCCAGAATTGAAGGCAACATTGAGAGTGTAAAAGGTCCTAATTATATTGAGAGAGGCATTTGGTTGTAATAGATTTCAGAGCAGTTAATAATAGAAATAACCAAATATAAAATTCAGAGAAGGTTAGAGATTAGAGCAGAGTGATAATGCATAACTCCAAGGAAAAATATAAACTGTCCAATAAGAAATTCCACATACTACTTTATGTTCTAATGAGTTGAAACAGAAATTGTAAATTGTTCATGAATTCTGTTCTATTTATATGTACTTACAAATGGCCTGTGTTTAGCATACCTTTTATATGTAGAAATAAATTACCTGTCCCATTCATGATTCATATTGTACATTGAGTGATTTTATTTCTCCCTCTCCTCCATTTGTCCTTAAGTATTGTAGGGAAGGACTCAGTTAAATGAGCCAAACCATGAATGCAAGGGAGCTTGACTTCATTTATTGGGACTGAACTAGATCCATTCACATGCCTGGGTAAAGAGGAACAGAGCCAAGAATGGGAGCAGTACTTACCATTCCACTCCTCTGATACCTCTTTACTGACATTTATTCTATCTCTTAAGGGTAAATTAGATAGTCAAACTAAACAAACCACATCCTGGTCATGTTCAAACATGTAAGTCTCATTTGCCATAGATTTTTTAAAAATTAATTTCATTGTACATTTTGAAATCAGGGTCTCCTGAAGTCAGTTGAACTGTGTGCAAAATGTTATACAAATTGGTTTTCAGTGCCAAAAATAGAATTACAATCCAGAGTTTGGATACAGGGTTTTCAGAATGTTTCCTCTAAGAGGAAAGATGCAAATCCATTTAAAGGAATAGATAATAAACAATTGTTAGTTAAATGCCTCTGCTTCTGGAAAGCATAGGCCCAATTGGGGAAGTTCTATTTAATTTTAGCAAAGGAGAAAAGATTAGGTTTCTTGGCAGTTAAATCATTTCAGTTTTCAGAATTCTGAGAAGCATTTAAATGCAGTAGATTTATTCATTGAAAGAGAATTAAACTGAGGCTTTATTCAGTTAGGGATAGAGATTAGATTCCTGATCTCATTGACAAAGGAAATTTCTGAAGGAGGCAAATCCTTCTCCCAATGCTAGTTGGCACTTTCACTTTGGCAGAGGTATTGAGAGTTGCCCAGACACACACACATCAAATACAGTTCCTGAAACAAGATCTTTCTGACTCTCAGGTCAGCTTCTTTCTCCCCTATACCATATTTCCTCTTTCTCACACAGGGATATTTTTCATATTTAAAACCACAACTTATCTCAGTGTTTTTAAATATTTGTTGAACAGCATGCACTTAGTGCAGAAAAAGATATTTTTAAAATTCCTTTTTGGTATTTAATGTTTAGTCTAGACACAAGGAGGCATACTATACCTTGCAATTCTGTTTCTAAAGAAACTGAAGAAAATGCATTAAGTTTTTTTTAATAAAAGAAACTTTAGTCTAGAGTTGGGAGAGGTGATAGGATCTGTATTCCTTCCATTATTAATGATCTCAACAAATGATAGATTCTAAAGGTTAGACATAGCAAAAGAAATTGTATAATCCAGGTTTGCCAATTATTCCAACCCTAACATTTGTGGCAAGTCATTCAATCTCCCTGGACCTCAGTTTCCTCATCTGTAAAAAGAGGATGTTGGACTAGATTGGTCCTAGGGTCCCTTCAAACTTAATCTACTTTTCTATGCTTTTTTAACGGAACAAAGGAAAATAAATTTACTTTATCTGAAGGGAATGCAACTATGTTGTCTGAAAGGTTACTAAATGCCTTAAGAGAATTCTAGGGGTGGCTAGGTGGCGCAGACACTTAATAATTACCTAGCTGTGTGGCCTTGGGCAAGCCTTGCAAAAAACTTTAAAAAAAAAAAAGAGAGGAGACAAAGATGATTCTGGCTTGGATGACAAAAGAGAAAATAAAACACTTCTGTAGGAAAGAAAGAGGCTAGTCAATCAAACTGGTAAAGAACATCAATTCAGATTCTTGGGAGTGGGGGGAGGGGAGGTAGCCATCAAAACAAAAAAAAAAAATAAAATAAAAAAATCCCTTTCACCTTCCACAGCCAGTGACTCAGGATTCTGTTAGGAACACCATGTTTCTAGTTTTAGAATGTGAGAAAGTTAGGCTCTGGGCCATTTTGTAGTCCATCCAGCTCAGCCCTCCAAGCAGGAGTTTTATGTGTATTCGGGCATACAAGAGTAGTTTCTAGTGAATTAAATCTCAAGGTCCAAAATTAACCCACCCTCAAACAATTGCTCACATTTTTGAGGTAGCCCCTCTTTTCCGCCTTGCCTTCCCCTCCTGCCCAACCCCTCTAAGATAAAGCAGTCCGAAAGCCGCCGAACAACAGCTAGAATTCTTCTGGGAGAACTTCTTGCCCAGAACTGAAGCTCAGAGGGAAGGAAGAGGGGAGGGAGGAGGCTGCCTCCCTTTTGGGTTACCAGCTGCTGCAGAGGCGGCCCCTTCCAGGGCGCGGTTCGAGGCTCCAAACTAGCTGCGGGCCCTGGCCACCCCTCTTGCACCCCTCGCAGAGCCCGGATTGGCTGGTGGGCTGGGCTGGGTGGATCCTCTCCCCTCCAGGGCGGGGGCCTTACTGGGAGGAGTGCCGCACCCCTTGGCTGGCAGACTGGAAAGTTAACTGACTGTCATCTTCAGCACCCCGTGCCCCTCCCTACTCCACCCTTGTACCCCGGCTCTGTGGAGGAAAAAGATTATCCCCCCTCCCTTTCCTCTCGTTCAAGGCCTCTGATCCCAGGGGAGACTGAAGGAGCCTGTGCACTACAGGCAGCTCCGTTCAACTTCGGAGGACTTGAGTCAACTTTAAGGTACCTGATGACCATGGGGCACTGGCCCGGAATGCCCCTTCTGCTCATTCTTCTCGTCTGCTCTCTGGCTCCGGCTCGAGGTGAGAGGCCCTTCCCGTCCCAGATTTTGCGGGAGTTGGGGGGGTGTGGGAGGCATAACGTGGCCCTTTAGGATGTGAAGGAAGAAAGGATTTAATTCTCAGAGAATTCTCTCAAAGCAGCACTTCTGGGAGGGATTCTTGGGCAGGCTTGTGGGGATCCCTCCAGTGGAGTATCCCTGGAGACTCCGAAGGAGACCCTCTTCTCCCATTTGGGGGGAGGGAATCTCGATATCAGTGAGGCTCTACTTTAAATTTTGGGGCGTAGTCTAAGAAAGAGATCAGAAACTAGGCTTGTTTTTCCTCCTGTTCTTAAACGAGAGTAGGAAACATCAGCATTTTGGGGCAGGGTAGGGGGGCGGAAGGGGGAGGGTAGACTGTTGGAAAATTTGTTTGCCTTATGTGGTCTGAAGCCTCTTAGCAAGAGTTCTGTAGTTAGCTTTGCCATTTCCCAGTTGCAGTCCAACTCTAGTGAAAATTCCTAGGCCGCTAGTTTAACTGCAAGGTGATTAGTAAAGAACTGGTTTAGTCCTTAGGGTTGCCTCTGAAGTTATGAAAGGAACTAGCGGCCCGCTGCATCGAAGCCTGACCATAGGTCAGAGATAGGTACTTTTTCACATTAAAAACTTGATTCTCTAAAAAGAAGAGTAGACCTCTTTAGGAAACAAGGCTATTATTTTCAATATGAATTCAATATTTTTCTCCCTAAATAGAAAACAGAAAAAGGTTTAACAGATATTTGCATAAAGAAAATAAAGTGATATTAATGATTCATCTTTTGGTTACTTAAAAGATGATCTTTAATTATGTGGTTGAGGTAGGTAGAACTGGTAGCTAGTTTTTTCTTGAGAAGTATAAATAACAGAGGTGATATTAATTTAAAAAAGAGATGTAGCATATATATTTATGTAATATATGTGACTATATAGAACATATATTCAAATATTCTTTATCTGTGTATGTGTGCATCTGTCTAACTATATATATATATATATATATATATCTTATACATAGTGTAATAAGTGATGGTTTCACAACTCTTCCTTTGTCTCTCTAGAAGTAGTACTATCCTTTCAAGTAGTGTTTTTTTAAATTCATATTCCTCATAATTGTTTTTTAGTTTTTGCAAGGCAAATGGAGTAAAGTGACTTGCCCAAGGCCACACAGTTAGGTAATTATTAAGTGTCTGAGGTCGGATTTGAACTCAGGTACTTTTGACTCCAGGGCCGGTGCTCTATCCACTGCGCAACCTAGCTGGCCCCTCCTTATAAGTTTCTTTAAAATATTGCCTTCCTGCTGCATAAAGATTAAGTGTGGAGAAGGCCCAGAGAAGTTTTGGAATGCCAACAATGTGGCATTTAAGCATTGGAGATCTGTTTTTAGAACCATTTTCCTAGTGAGTATTTTAAAAACAATTCACACACTATGAAATACTCATTCATTTTGTGTGCTTTTTATTTTTAGTAGAAATTTTAATTTGAAGGTTGGGTATTTATAAAACTTATGGAGATTGGGAGGAAAGGAAGTGAGAAAAGGTTGCTGAATGCCCAAGAGCTTTAGGATTTTCTACATAGTTTCCTGCCCTAGCTTTTAATTGAGGGTCCTTCCTAGTCAACTTTGGAAACTAAAATGAAATTTATTATGGCAACAAAGTAAAAACCATTCTCTCTCTTTGTGATTCATATTGTCTAGTGGTATATCTTATTGTTGAATTGCTGAATCTTTTCCTTGTGCCCAAGATTAAATCATATCAGAGCATAGATATTTAAGAAAGTATTACTTTTGCATTTGCCTTTTATCTTTAGTAGTCCTTAGTCATTTTAAATATAAACATTTATAAAAAGAAAGAAGTAAGATGTAAAACATTTTATCTCTTGGAATTTTATCCCTCCTAAAATATAGGGATAGAATGAGATTTAGGGAATTCCCAAAACTATTTTGTAAAAATTTTTTGAAACAGGAAAGATCATTTCCCATTATACTTACAAGGGTGAATAGGGTCTGATTATGGTACTACTCATACAGTTCTGTGTTCCAGATTCTGAGAAAAATGAAATCAAATGGTCCAGGACAAAAATGAGTAGAGTATCATAGATTTTCATTTCTGTTATTTTGAAAAAGAGATTTCCAAGTTTTGTCACAACAGATCTCATGGTAACAGAAGTGAAAAGTTATTGTTTTTGTTTTTGTTCTTTAGGGGTTGTGGGGGAAGTAGCTTTTATAAGAATGGATCTTTTAAATGTGTGGGTGGTGGTGGCTCATAGATCTGGAATCTGCTCAAATCAATGTTCAGAAATAAACCTTCAAATCAGGAACTGATTTATTCCTATCTCTCATTTATTTATTTTTGTTAGCTTTGTTTATTGTTGTCTAGACCTAAGATGGTAAAAATAATAATACAGACTGAACTTAAAATTGTGCTGTATTCTCTATGCAGAGAACCAGTTAAACATTTACCAGCACAATGCTGGTTGGTTGTAAAATCAAAAATATTTCTGTAAATCCATAGTTGATCATTGATACACTGATAAAGATTTGACCCAATTCTTGTGTGGTCTAGATCAGAATGACTAAACAATTTAAGAATATTTGTTAGGGGTGGCTAGGTGGCGGCTAGGTGGCATAGTGGATAAAGCACTGGCCTTGGAGTCAAGAGTACCTGGGTTCAAATCCAGCTCAGACATTTAATAATTACCTAGCTGTGTGGCCTTGGGCAAGCCACTTAACCCCATTTGCCTTGCAAAAACATAAAAACAAACAAACAAAAAAGAATGTTTGTTAATGTTTTGTTAATTAAACAAAAACGAGGCCCCCTCTTGTGTGCTTTCCTTACTTTAATCAAGATTGTCTGGTCATGTTTTTAATTTCTTCTTCCAACCTTGTGTCTTGTGTGAGGCAAAACTGGATAAATACTAAGAAGTAATTGCCATTTCATTTTTGAAAAGGAAGAAATGATTTTTAAATATTGTGCGCCTCAGAGAATTTGCTCTGAACTGTTAACATACTTGCATAGATGTGGTAAAATTTCATACTTTAACTGACTTGGTTCATTTCCTTTCCTCTCCCTCCTGAGTTTATTTCTTTATAAGTTCTCTTTCTTCATGGAAATGTATTTTAGTGTTTGTTTTCTTCTGGGGAAAAGATCTTTTAATTTTCATGTAAAGATCAAAATTTCCATTTGAGATGAATTGAATTATATGTGAACCAATCATTGCTTTATGCAATGCAGAATTAATAGAAACTCTGATAGGATTTTATCAGTGATACAAAATGAAAACATTTTTATAACTTAAAAAATAAATTCCTTGTTTTATAAAGTTATTTTTCCACATTATATATTGTTCAATATAGCATCCTACAAACTTTTGGAAATGATACTTTTTTTTACAGTGATATTCCATTAATAATAAACAACTTTAAATTTCCTTACATATTTGTAGGCAAAGTAAGAACTACCCAACAAATTGGTGTGGTAGAAAGAATATGCAGGCTTTTCTATGAGATCTGAGTTCAAACCTCTGTTCTGCCATTTATTACTACTCTCTAGACCTCAGTTTCCACAGCTGTAAAATGAGGAGATTGGGCAAGATGGTCTCCCTCCAAGTTCCCTTTCAGCTCTTTGTTTATGATGCTAATAACTTCTAGACTCTTGTTAGACTTATAGAAAATAACTTTTAAGCTTTTTGATCCACTTCTCAATGAATGAATGGGGGAAGTTCTGGATAATAGCTGTCAAATTATTTTATTAGGCATTATTCATACACAAGATAAATGTCTTCCAATTTTCTTGTTAAATGTAAGAATTATTATAAACAAGATTGTTGCAAAAGTTTTTTTGGATAAAACATTAAAAGTTTGAGGGAACCATTAAAGGGAACAAAGATGATCCAAATATGTGTATATGTTTATGTATGTATATGTGACCTATTAGAAAAGAATGTTTTAAGATTCTAATCCCTGTGTTAGATAACACACTACATTATTAATTGTGGAAACTAGTTCTACTAGCTTTGTGATAGTAAAGTAGTATCCAGGTTTAAAATGGGGATGACTTATCAGTCTTTGGGTATGCCTTAAAAATACTCAATCTCTCTCTCATGCATCAATTCTTGTGGTTGCACAAATCAAAGAAGAATATTGCTGTTCAGGAAACATAACTTCCTTTTTTCTCTGTCTGAGTTGCTTCAGCTCCCATAATCACAGATTCTCAAAAGAAATGGCCTTTTTGTGATAGCTTTTGAATAGACCTATGTCATAAACTTTGAACTGTAAAGCAAATATAATTTTGGGAATGCTTACTTAAAAATAGGCTAACAGGTTCTTTGAATTGGAGATAAGTCAGGGGCAGCTAGGTGGCTCAGTGGATAGAGCACCAGCCCTGGAGTCAGGAGTACCTGGGTTCAAATACGATCTCAGACACTTAATAATTACCTAGCTGTGTGGCCTTGGGCAAGCCACTTAACCCCATTTGCCTTGCAAAAACCTAAAAAAAAAGAATTGGAGATAAGTCACTAAAGTTGAGATGGAACCTTGTCATGGATGCAAAACTTCTTCACCAATATAACTCAAATTGCCCTTGTTCTGCAGTAATGCCAGTTTTTATTACTGCAGTGGTGCAGACATTGTCTAATTGTGTTACTATTTGCCAAAATGCATAGGGAAGAGTCTGGACAAAGAGTATATCAATTGCAACAAGATTATATTGTAAAAAAAAATGATCAAAATGTGTATTGTAATGGAAGGAGTGCCAGATTGGGAGAATTGCCAGATTGGGAGAATACAGGGAAGACCTGTATTCTAATCCTGCTTTTAACATTGAACAAACTTTTGAACTTGTTTCTTCATTTTTTTAAATGGATATAATAATGTTTACATTACTTGTCTCCAAGGTTATTGAGATAATGAATACAAATCATTTTGTAAATTTTAAAGTGATATATAAATATGAGTTTCAAATAAAAATACTATTATCACTTGCAAAGAACAAATTTATCAACACCAGCATTTAAAGTAAATGATATAAGTACCTTTTGATTCTTCCAGTAATTAAATATTTATCAGTCAAAATATTTTTGGTCCAATTCATGAAAAAATATTTAATATGTAACTGCTGTGGTATGGTACTGGAGAATGGAGATACAAAAATAAACAGAAAACAGTCCTTTCCCTTAAGAAGCTTAAATTCTAAGGAGAATAGGGGACAGCTTATATCCATATGGCTAATAAACACACATACTTACATGTGTGTGTTATCTTTTTAAGAAATAAATACAAAGGGGAAACTAGCTATTGGGATGATAAAGGAAGGATTTGGGTAATGAATGAGGCTTAAGCTAAGTTTTGGAGGAAGCTAGAAATCTTTGAAAGGGTGTGTCTTCCTTTCATGGCAGACAGCCTATGTAAGAGAAATGGGGATGTGAGTGTCAAATGTAAAGGACAGCATAAAGGCAGATAAATAAGTCTGTGAGAAGGGGTAAGATGTAGGCTGGAGTCCGACTGTGAAGAACTTTAAATGTCATACAAAAGAGTTCGAATTTTGTCCTAGAACTACATAGAAAACCACTATAATTTATTGAGTAGGGAAGAGACTTTAAGACTATCACTGGCAATTATATGGAAGCCAAATTAGAGAGAACAGGAAACTTAAACTTGGAAAAGCAGTTAGGAAGCTATTGCTGTATACCAGGCAAGAAGTAAAGAATTCCTACAAGAGATTCTGTATCAGTAGAAGAGTTCTTTCTTTTGACAGTAAGCTACAGAATGGAAAGTGTTAGACATAAAGACAGGAAATCTAGGTTTGAGTTGTGTTCTGACAGTTACAATCTATGTAAAATGGGAATAATATGGTATCATTACCAGAGAAATACTATATAAACATGAATAATAATATTGACATTATTTGTTTTCTTCATGGAATCATAGATCTAAGATCAGAAAAGCCTCATATTCACCAAAGCAGTCTTCTTATTTACAGTTAAAGAAGTGGTAGAGGAATTTAATACAATGTTAGTAGCTAATCCTTTGGTCTTAATTTTTTTAACCCAACAATTCTGTTATAAAGAATAATTCAGGGGGCAGCTAGATGGCATGATGGATAGAGCACTGGTCCTAGAGTCAGGAGGACCTGAATTCAAATTTGATCTCAGACACTTAATAATTACTTTACTTAAGTAACTTGGGTAAGTCATTTAACTCCATTGCCTTGCAAAAATAAAAAAAAAGTTCAGAAAATTATAATGTAACACTTGAAACAAATCATATTAAAGACAGAGAAACATGAGAATTCATATCAATTGATGTAACATAAAGAAAGAAGTATAAAAAACCCAATATACATAATTGATGACAGGGGAATTGGTGGTAAATTAGGCATCCCAAAGAGCTCAAAGATAAGGAGTTTTCAGTGATGAACTCACAACTAGCCCAGGAGTTATAAAAGCTCACGATTTTTAGTCCTAAGTCTTCAAAATTCACAAATTGATTTTTTTTCCTAGAGAGACAGTAAATTACTTAAGGACCTGTTGAAAAACAAAAGTTTAAGAGAGAATGCCTGAGGCAAAGAGTGAAAGAAAAGCAACCATAAGAAGTAGCTGGGCTTAGACTGGAGCGACTGAGTCTTGCCTGCAGGGGAACTTTTATAGTCTAGCCCACTTCCTGAGCAAATGGAATCAGGGAAAAGTGTGTTAAAGGGAAATCCCATCCACTCTATGTGACTGGGATTAGATACCCACTTTGGAAGACTGAGAGGTAGGAAGCTGGAGGGGAGGTAGAGAGATGAGCTGAGGTTTCTCTTACCTTGGCAAATTTATATTCAATCATGAAGGGAACAATTGGAGGGAATTTGCATCTGATTGGGTCTTATGCTGCTTATAAGGGCAGAGGAAGCCCTCAGAAAATGTCAGATGGGCACAAATTTTCTTAATATTAAAATATTTTCTTAACAAAAATTTCCTAATAAAAATATTTTCTTAATATTAAAAAACTAGACAGACATTTCTCCAATACAATTTATTCTACTTCAATAGTGAAATAAAATACAAATACTAGGAACAAAATAAGGATTGTATAGAAATAATCCTCCAAACTTGATTCCAAAGAAGAAAGTGTAACTCATAGTCAAGTCACAATTTCTGAGTCCAAAATTACATCTAAACAGTGTATTTGAATCCTTCATCTCTCTTCCAAAAGGCTGGATCTTCATCAATCCTCTGGAATTATAATTGATCATTATATTAATATGTTAACATAAAACTATTCTGGTTCTGCTCACTTTACTGTATCAGTTCCTAAAAATCTTTCTAGGTTTCTTTGAACCCATCCTTTTCTAAAGGCACTATGGCATTCCATTACAGACATTTATTTTATTCATCTTTTTGGAATCATTGTAATAAAATGTATGTGGAGGGGATATCAAATTTATATCGACTGCCTAGCAGAAGTAGGCATTCAGGAAACAATTAGAAAACAATTAAGTCTTAAACACCATGATACTCACCATAAGTACAAGGGACAGATTAGGCAGTTCTACACAACAAAGGAAAGCTTCTTGGAATAAGTAAGACATGAGTTACATTTTGAAGGGCAGTAAGTTTTAAGATCAAATATGGGAAGGATTGAATCTATATCCTAAATTCTGTGGAGTAGAAAAATAAAATAAGACAAATAAAACAAAATATTTCTGATAAGGTTAGTCAGAGAACATTGGAAGAAACAATTTATGTCTTCCTGAAAATGTACAAATCTAGGTTTGGTGTAATATAATCACCTGTACTTGGACTAGGAGATGATGCAACAACACTTGTTTAGGATCAGAATTCCAAAGGAATGTCTGTTGTGCATCATTTGTGGATGGATTTTTAATTCAGAGTGAAATTGCTGAATCAACTGTCCTCATGATCTTTGATTTTATTTCTTACTTAATAACATTTTTCTTTGGGCTCTCTTTCAAGACTTGCATTATTGTGATTACTTCTGTTCAACAGGAAACAGTACCACAGTATGAGAATGCATAGCTTTATGAAATTCAGGGGCTTTGGATTTATTCTAGAACTATATTTAGAATTACTTTTTTCCTCTGTATTTCTTGAAAAAACATTATATCAAATTGAGTGATTGAGTTATGGGTCAAATTTGAACAAGAGCTTTGCTTTAGTTTGAAAAACTTAAAGGGTCACTTCTGTTATGTCTCCTGGTTTGTAGCATCATACCCAACTTTGAAAATAATTAAGCAACTAGATAGTGGAAGTAGGGGCTTTATATCTAATTACCTTTTGTGGGGAGAACCCTAGCTAACTGGTCATGAGCTTTATTCTCCAACAGAAAGAGAGGAAGACTGGACCAAAGCCGCCTCTGTCAGACTCTCAGGGCTACTGCTTTTGTAGAGGGTATATGAGGAGTTGCTAGGCTGCCCAGAAACTAACCATTATTCATGGGAGAGCAGTGCTTCCTTCAAGTGCAACAAGGTTAAAAGTCTGAGTAAGGGAGGCAGGGCCATAGCCCCTGCTATGGATTCCCAGGAGGCTAGCTACTTTTTTATTTTCATATCCTAAGGATCTTAGAATTCCTTGAAATTTTGCTTTCTCGGGTCTCTCAAGCTTTCCTTCAGGTCTGTGTGGTGAGATAAGGTAGGAGAATCCTCCACTCCCAGCTTCAAAAACTTTTGGGCTGACCAGCGGTGGGAGTAGGATTGGGAGTGGAAGACTGACTGTGGGATTAAAAGGTATTTGGAAGAACTGAGACAGGAAGGTGGTTGCCTCTCTACCCAGAACTTTGTCCTAATTAATGAGAATAGGGCTGCTGTTTTGAAATCACTGTTCTTTTAAAGACAGGTCTAAATTTCAACAATCTGCTTGAAAGTAGGTTGTGTTAGGGGTCAAGACTCAGGTACTAGTTTCTGTTCTGATAACTAACCTAGGGCTTCTGTTTTGCTCCTCCCCTGCTCATATAATACTATGGTTTGGGAAAGATGGTCTATGAGGTAGGTCTCTTAAGGCTCAAACAATTCAAGTTTGATATTTGGACTCAACTTGACTCCATTTCAGCTTAATCTCTATTCTAATAAACTAGGAAGAAGCATTCCTCTGTGAACTTAGGCAAGTAAATTTACATTTCGACAGCATCATCTTCCTCCTCTATAAAATTAATAGCTTCAATTAAGCAAATCCCCAAAGTCCTCTCCAGCTAGAATATGAGATACTCTGCCTACCTCAACATTCATTTAAAAATTTCGAGTTCAAAATTCTCTTTCTCCTTGCAGTCCATCCCTTGCCCATTAAGAAGACAAGCAATATGATACATGTGAAGCTCTAAAAATATATTTCCTTATTAGATCTGTTGCAAAAAAGAGGCAAAGAATAAAAAAAATTGCTTCAATTTTCACTCACAGGTCATTGGATCTCTCTTTGGAGGTGAACAATATTTTCCATCTTAAGTCTTTTAGCATTGACTTGGATCATTTTATTGATCAGAGTAGCTAAATCTTTTACAATTATCATTTCAATATTGTTATCACTGTGTATGATGTTCTCCTGATTCTGTTCACTTCACTTTGACTGAGTTAATATGCAGGTGTTTCTGAAATACTATTTCTCATAGCACAGTAATATTCCATTATAATCATTTACACAGTTTGTTCAGTCATTCCTTACTTGTTAGTATCCCTTCAATTTCCAATTTCATCTTTAAAACAGTTTAATATTTGTTTTTGTATAAATGGGTCCTTTTCTTTTTTTCCTTGATCTCTTTGGGATGCAAAACAAGAAGATGGGTCAAAGGATATACACCATTTCTTTTAGTCTTTAGGGAATATGGGTCAAATTATTCTCCAGAATGGGTGGACCAGTTCACAGCTGTTTCAATAGTATCATTAGAGTAGCCATTTTTCACATTTCCTCTTGCCTTTGTCATTTTCCTTTTCTGTCATATTAGCTAATCTGATAGGTATGAGATAGTACTTCAGAACTGTTTAAATTTGAATTTGTTCTAATTATTAGTGATTCTTAGCAATTTTTATCATTTTAAAGTTTATGATAGCCCTGAATTCTTCTTCTGAAAACTGCCTATTAATATTTATTCACCATTTAGTAACTGGAGAATAGCTTTTATTTTTATAAATTTTTCTTGGTTCCCTATATGTTTGAGAAATGAGACTTTTATTAGAGAAATTTGGTATAAATGTCCTCAACCAAACCCCAGTTTCTGGCTTTCTTTATAATTTTGGATGCATTGGTTTTGTTTGTACAAAAAAAACTTTTAATTTCATGTAGTTAGAATTATCCATTTTACCTTTTGTGTTTGTCTCTCTTGTTTTGTCATAAATTCTTCCCTTATTCATAAATCTTACACATAATTTTTTCCTGCTGAACATGATGCTTTGAAAGTTAGGTATGGGTATTGCCTCCAAGTCCATTTTCAATTCATATCCCCCCCTAAAAAATAATCAGTTATTTATATAATCATCATTCTTCCCATCCTTCCAAGAACCTGTATGCTTAGGTGTCAAGTGTGAAAAAATAACTTGATTAATCAACTAATTATTAGGAATAATTGTTTAAAATAGGAAACTATCCTCTATGTGGTGTGTGTGTGTGTGTGTGTGTGTGTGTGTGTGTGTGTGTGTGTGTGTGTTTGTGTGTGTTGCAGAGAATAAGGGAGCCTTCCCAACAGCAATCCTATTTTCCACTCATTAGAATTGGGAGTTGGAACCCTATATTAGACTCTTTTCCCTTCCTCCACACTCTTCCATGGGACATTGTTTATTACTCCCACTTTCTCACCTAAGAATGCTTTTTTGTTCCCCTTGTCTAGAAGGTTATTTGTAATACTGCCTCCAGATTTTTAAAAAATCTTCTTATGTGACTACCATAAGAAAGGATTACTTGAGGTTTCTATGTTAAAATATAAACATGGAAGCTTATGTATTTTAAAGATTATTTTTAAAAACAGTAGAACTTCCTCAGGGTTATGTCACCCTATAATGATCAATTGGGTTTTGTAATATAAATAATATAGAATTAGAAATGGAAATGATCTTTGGGGTTATCTGTCAAAACCCATTCATTTTGTAGATGAGCAACCTGATAACTCTTTGGGTAAAAAGGGTACATGCTTTACACATGATCATTAAAATATAAGTGGCAGAACCAAGATTTGAATTAATCTAGGTCTGACCCAAATCTGGTATTCTTTTTGAAAGAATTTTAAATTTTAAAAGCCTTCAACTTTATCTATAAAATGAATTAGGGTTCTCTTCTAGGTCTAAATCTGTTGAACCTCCCCAAATCAGGGTATCTGTTGTTAGGAGAGAGGGCGGTATCCAGACCATATGCCTTCAAGTCAGCTAGGGTTCTGTTGGCTTCAGTTATACTTTCATTTCATTTAATCCCTTACATCCATATAATAATCATAACAACAATAACAACAAATAACTATAAAAGCCACTTTGATCTAGAAGCTGGTCTCATATTCGGAAAAATCTTTCAAATCATACCTCTGATATCTCAGGGTTCTAGTAAACAATCTATGAACCTTGACAACTTGCAGAACAGATTTGAATTAGTGGTGGGATTTTCTTCACTGGGATTTCACTACAGCAATAAAATCTAAAATCTGCTTTAAAAAACAAAACAAAACAAAAATCAAAGCCCTGACTATTTAGATAATGCTTTGAGATATTCAAAGCACATAGGGACAGCTAGGTGCTGCAGTGGATATAGTGTAGGCCCTAGAGTCAGGAGGACCTGAGTTTATCTTCACGCACTTGACTGTGTGGCCCTGGGCTAGTCACTTAAGCCCAAATTGCCTCATCAAAAAAAGGAAATGTTCAAAGCACATTATTCAAAGCATATGTTGGAAAGAATGGTGAATTTTGAATTGAGTTAAGTATATCAACTGTCTCCCTATTAGAATTACCTGATGATCTATTAGAATTTTTTTGCTATAGTGAAATCACAGTGAAAATGCTAATACAAACTGAGGTCTGCTCTGATAGTTTTTAAGAGTTGCCTAAAGCCCTGGGATCTCAAAAGACTTGAACTCAGAATTGCCTGGAGGCTAGTTTTCCATCTATTATGTCATTATGCTTCTTGGTAATAATAATTATTTATAAAAATAACAATTGTTTTAACTAATAGATTACAATTAAACAGCACTTTAAGGTTTGTGTTGCGCTTTATAAATGTTATCTTATTCTCACAACCACCTTGGTGGCTAAATACTATTGTTATCCCTATTTTACAGATGAGGAAATTAAGGCAAAGGTTAGGTGACTTTTTTAGGGTCTCAAAGTAAGTGACTGAGGCTGTGTTTAATTCTGGTTTTTCCTAACTCCAGGTTAAACCTTCTAACCACTGTGCTATTTTGCTTCTTTCAGCTGAGAGCTTTTTATAGACTCATTCAGAAACTACTTAAGAATGAATCTGGGGACAGCTAGGTGGTACAGTAGACAGAGTACTGGCCACAGTCAGGAAGATCTGAGTTCAAATCTGGCCTCAGACACTTAATAACTACCTAGTTGTGTGACCTTGGGAAAGTTACCTAATTTAACCATATTGCCTTGCAAATACCAAAAAAAATTAATCTAATCTTTTATTTTAAAATTAATTCTTAATAATAAATTTAATGAATGCCAAAAAGAAAACATTCATATATATAAAGTAGAACAGAAAAAGATTATATATGAAACTATTATCCATTAATAGTTATGTTTAAAATTTGTATACATGTATAGATAAATGTATATACACATGCATAAACAAATATGCCATATATATAACTTAAAATGTATATATGTATATATTACATTAACCATATGATTTTTCAAATGATCTTAATCTTCCATTTTTTCCTAGTCATTTCTCATTAACAAAAAATGGCAAGTGAAAAATTGTAGGGTAGGTAAAGGATTAAAAAAATAATCTCACCAATGATCCACTGGGGAACAGTTAACTTGATTTGGTTAGTTTGCTTTTTAAATGAAAAAATATATATCCTGCTCTAAAACAATTCACTTTCTTACTTTTAAAATACAAAGCTTAGAGTGGAGACTGACTTTAGGAGTCATCTAAAATAATCTTTGTGTCATGGATTCCTGTGACAGTTTGGTAATATTTATGAACAGCTCTCAGAATAATGTTCTTAAACAATTGAAGAAAATGCTAAATTTCACTTAGAGACAAGTTACAATATAAGAACAATATCTCAAGCCTCTTAAAAGAAGGCAATTACCTCTTAAAAGCTAATGGAAATACTTCTTATGACTTCATTGACTACAGGGACTAAAGATTCAGATTGTTGTGGTCACTTTCCCATCATTTGAGTAGAAAGGGACCATGAGGTGCTCAGGTGCTTGGCTAGAGGATCTTGATGCTCAGCTGAATCAACTCTAGGAGTTCTCAATGCCTATAATCCTTCTGATGTGGTCAAGTAAATGTCCTTTAGTTAACTGTTGAATGACCCATAAATCTCATTTTGTTCCAATATCAAACCTGTATTACTAGAAGAATTGCTTGAGGTAAGCCTAGTTCAGAACTTAGAAATGAGTGAAAAATAAAAATAATTTTTTCTCATTAAAATTCATTGACTGAAATCAAGATTCTTATGTACCCCAAACTAAAAATCCTTGTTTTATATTAAATGCTGTAGGTTATTCAACTATTTCCTAACTCACCTAATAGGGAACATAAACTATTAAAAGAGATATTTAGAAATATATTTGGATTTTGTGATATAATTATAATTCTGAGAAGCAGTATCACATAGCAAATTGAACAGTGAGCTACTTAAAAGATCTGAATTTAACTTTGGGTTCTTCTGTTGCAAACAAGTGGTTTAGTAAATCACTTTTATCTGCTTATCACTGTTTATTCATGTTTAAAATGGGTACAATAATACTTGCAATACTGGCTTCACTGGTTCATTGCTTCTTAGCCATTGTAAGCATCCTCAAATTACATAAATGTAAATTATTGTTTGCTGATACTATTATCTGTAAAATTGGGATCCTAATAACAATATCACCTATCTTATGAGCCTCCCGAAGAAAGGAGTCTGGTAATGACAAAATATTGTATACACACAAAGACACAAAAGGCAACAAAGCTTATCATGGAATAACATCCACACATTGTAGCATTTTTGGATGTGACTGTAGATAGTGTTTTGTTGTGTTTTTGCAACTGTTGCTATACACAGAAAAATTGCTGCCTAATATTTGTCCCTGGGCTAGCAAAAATTAAATTGAGATCTGGATCTAACTCTAGGGCCAGAATTTCTTTGTTCTCATTTCCAGGGATGTCACTATACCTTCTTTTGCCTTTCACTTCAATTTATAATCTTACTCAGAATAAAAGTTTTGCCCAGAACCTGCTTTTGTTCCAGGTGTGGTACAAAATTTCTTCTCTTCAAAAGAGAGTCTCATTTTAACCATTTGGTAATTTTCATTCATTTAATTATAATAAAATGGTAAGTAAATGAGTTTTTGTTAAATATATATTCAACCTAACTTAATATTTTTAAAAGCTAAGAAGTATAGTTCTTGGAAATTTTGAGGGATTTTAATTTGTTAGGACACATACCGTTGGTTTAGATAATTCAAAGTAACAAAAATAGAGAATATTAGCAAATTACACATCATAAAGTATGTATAATTATAAATGACATTTAAATTGTATGAATTTCCAATAAAAAATCTGGAAAGCTTTTCTTTATTTAGAAAGAATTTTACAATGGAATTTTCAGCATACTTCCACCTCACACATACAAGCAAAAGAAAAAAAGTCTTTATAGTGGTAATTTTTAACAAGACTGAAGGATTTTAGTATGTGCAATTACTGAGTCTTGGCTTTCTTTTCTGGGTGGTGAACATTCTGTTTGACTTAGTAGTAATTGGAGTGAGAGGAGGGAGAAAGGATTTAAAAATCTGGACTGGCAAGAAGTCCTATTTAATTTATTTTCAGATATGAGAAGTTAAATATAAATGTCTTTAAATTTAAAAAATGTTGCTTTAGCACATGGCTTTCACATTGTATTACTCACCACATTTAAAATGGCTGAATGGTAGTTTTCAGAGCCTTTGACACTGCAGGAGAATGTCTTGTCAGGGATGAGTCACAGCAGTTAGTTCAAGACTGCCCCACCCTTTGTGAATCATTGTCACAATGTCCTTAGTGCACACACGTGAGCACACACACATGCACACACACACACACATATATACCTAAAGTTTGCACAGAAAACTCAGAAGCAACATGCACTTCTTGCACTAAATTCGAATGTTTTCATACTTTTTAGATTCTCAGAATACTAGTACTCACTGAGACAATTACAAAATCGATACTTATGTTCTTCATTGAGGAAATGCACAGTGGAAAGAATTTTTGATATAATTCTATATTCTAATTCAACTCTTATCGCCTGACTTTCTGATCTTGGGCAAGAAATTTGCCCTATCTGAATCTCAGTTTCCTCATCAGTAAAATGAAAGGAGTTGGGTAATAATGGCTTTAAGACTCTTTCTAGCTCTAGCCCTTATTTATTTTTCAATAAAAGGTTATATATAAGAACATCATATCTACTCTCTTACTTTCCCACCTTCCCCTCTCCCCCCACTCCTTTTTTTAATGTCAGATTCCTATTTGTCTATTCCCTTAGTCAAAGTTGAGATGTGAAAAGATTTTCAGAAGGGAGAAAAACAGGACTCTGGTTCAATGTTTGAGTCATTCTGGGAAAGTTGTAGCATTATAAGCAGGGACATATGGAAAAAGTGATTGAGAGACTAGAAGGATATTATACTCAACTGTGACAGCCTTCTAGCTAGTAGCTGTTGTTGAAATCTAAGTATTATATTTGATTATTTATGAAATGTTAGAGAAGAAACATGGCACAGTGGAGAGAGAACTGGTACTGGGAAAGGAAATGACTCCTGTGTTTGAGGAACTGCAAATCAACTAAATATAGGGGTGTGAAATGTACAAAATTGGAAATGTAGAAAGGGGCCGGTAATAGAGGTCTTTAAATGCCAGACAAAAAACCTTATGCTTTATTTTGGAGGAAATCAACATTTATTGCAACTCACTAATCAAGATGAAGTGACCTGATCAGACCTGTGCTTTAGGTAAATCAAGCTGACAACTGAATGGAGAATGAATTTGAGTGGGGAGAAATCAGTCAGGGAGATCAAGTAGAAAGCTTTTGCAATGGTTCAGGTGAAAGGTAATGAAGACCTGAACAGGGTTTTTTTTTGACTATGTGAGTAGAGATAAGAGGATATGTATTAAGATATTTTGATGGTAGATACAACAGGATTTGGCAATTTTTTGGATATGTGGGGTGAATGAGAATGAGAAATCAAAATAACAAAGGTGCAAGCCTAGGTAACTGGGAGAATAGTGTTGACCCAACAGAAATAGGAAAGTTCAGAAGGGGTAGTGGAGTAAAGAAAGGTAATGAGTTCTGCTTTGGACTTGCTGAGTCTAAGATGCTTACCAATGCCAAGGAACTCGGAGGTCTAGCTTCTATTTCTATCCTATGGAGTATTAGAATGTTCTAGAGGAAATCTTTATCTGTTTTTTAAAAATCAGTTATACTTCATGTTTTACTGTAATATTTCAGTTTTAATATTGATTTACTAATAACTGGGAACTGCTTAATTTACAGAGGAAAGATGTTATCTTGAAAGACTGATCAATCTTTTGAATGTCTACTATATATGGAGTATATATTAAAAAAGACATAATTCATGTCAGCAAGGAAATTATAAGAAAAAAGGAGAGAAAAGGGAATATAATTATGAAAATGCTTTGAAGGAAAAAGGAGGTAACATATTAGCACTTCCCAACCTTGGAGAAAGGCAGAAGTAAGGAAATGAATCACAGAGACATATGGCTCTCTTTTCTAATCAATTTAGGATTAAGAAATGATATAGGATTCATTTTATTTTTTAACCCCTAGAATATTTATTTCACCAGTCATTTTAGATTAATACTGAAATAGTATTAATCCATTTTTCCATTCATAATGTATGAACTGACAGCAGGCTGAAGTGATCCAGCAATAAATTGGCCAGTAAGAGGAAGACAAACAAAGATTTATCTTCTTCCCCCAAAAAGCAATTGTGGACCAAAGAGTAGCCAGAGGGACCTAAGATATATTAAAATATATATTTACATATGAAAATGTTAGTTTTAAATTTTTCATTATTTATGATTATTAACTATTTTAAAAATTCTAAGAGAGTATCTATTTAAGATGGATACCACTTTATATATTGTCCTTCTGCCAGTTTGTAGGCATATATTGAACACAGGAATTGGAATCAAATTACCTGGTTTTCAGTATTATCTCTTATCATCTAGCATTTACTAGCTAGTAAATGCTTTAGACAGATCATTTAATTTCTCTGAGAAGCAATTTTTCCCCATTTAAATAAATGAAGAAGTTATTATAATATTTAGATTATTCACATTGTTATTATGAAGGTGAAAATTACAAAGGTCTCTTAAAATGAGATTATTTTCAAAAGATTTTTGGTCAGGATTAATATAGGAATAAGATTATAATTCCTCCAAACCTTAGAAAATGATGCTTCATGAGTTGCTATGGCCAATCTTTTGATGCTGTTACCCAAATTTGGAAAGATTTACATTCCTGTATGATGGACACATAGTCCCCATACTTGATACTTGGTAGATTGGGTTGTACTGGAATATCCTTTTGGAATCTCACTGTTTTACAGAAGCCATGATAAATGTATTGGAGGGATTGTATGGCAGGTAAGTGGAGCAGGGGTTAGAGATCTAGGACTGGAGTCAAGTAGACTGAGTTAAAATCTGGTCTCAAACACTGAGTGACCTGGGCAAGTCACTTAACTCTGCCTCAGTTTCCTCATCTGTAAATTTGAGTTGAAGAAGGTAATAACAAATCATTCCAATCTTTGCCAAGAAAACCCCAGATGAAGACATGAAGAGTAGGACATGACTGAAACAATTGCATAATAAGATTGTAGTGAAGGAAACTGCTATTTTGAAATTTTGAAGTATTTTTTAAATTTTTGGTCTGAATCTACAATTTCATAAGCAGATGGAACTCCCTGTTAAGGAAATCCCTGCTATGAATGCAGATCATCACCTCTAATACAATTCTTAGTTTTTGAGTAGTGAATAAGGTACTGGCCCTGGAATCAGGAAAACCTGAGTTCAAATTCAACTTCATACAGTTAATAATTACCTGTGTGACCTTGAGCAAGTCATTTAACCCCATTGCCTTGTAGCAGGGGAGAAAGAAACCAAGGACCTACTAGTTGTAGGAGAGATTTTCTTTCTTTCCCCTTGAAACTATCCTCCCCACTACTTTTATCTCTAATGAATCCAGGATGTTTGACCTGGACAGAAGACTATTCCTTTTTTCTTTTTGGGGCTGCTCTAATGGGGTCATGGAAGTGATCTATTTCCTTTCATTTGGATTGCTGTGCAGTTGATGCCTCTATTAGTCTATTGGCCCAGGTTGAGCTCTACTTGGAAGCAACGTAAATTCTGAAGGGAATTTTTTGTTCTTGCCCCATATCTTCTATAGTCATGGTCCCAAGGGATGTTATGATTTCATCAATTTTCTATCTTTTGGAATTACTTCATGTGTAGGTATAGATATATAAACCAAATGCATGCATATATTTTAGGTATTTACATAAATGTGTACATCTATCATCTATTTGTCTGTCTTGTTAATGTAAATATTGAATTTCTTCCCCCCCTCCAGATTTGAATATAAGCTTCTTAAGAGCAAGAAAACTTTCCTGCCTTGTATATAATAGGCAATTGAAATCTAAACTCAGTTGAACTTTAATAATCTTTGCAAGTACTTAGTTAAAATTAAAATCTCTACTCAAAAACAAAGTTGCTCTTTGGTCTTTTTCCCTATTTCATCTCCATTGTCTAAGCCATTCCCCTTTCCTTCTACCATCCAGATGCATTGCTGCTGGTAGTATCTCTTTTAAAAAATCCAACTTTTTTTTTCAAAAACTGTTCTTTACCACCTATCAGGCCTTCCAGTTCCTAATGTTGCCCTCATGCTAAACTTATTATAATCAGCTATGTGGCACAGTGGATATAGTGCCAGACCTGGAGTTGGGAAGGTCTGTGTTCAAATTTGACCTCAGACACTAGTTCTACTATTATAGGTGAGTCACTTAACCCTGTTTCCTCATCTATAAAATTAGATGGTGAAGGAAATGGCAAACCACTCCAGCCTAATTGCCAAGAAAACCCCAAATAGGGTCTTGAAGAGTTAGACACAATCGAATAACAGTAACGGACATTATGACCTCAAACTGTAGACAGTCATATCCCAATGACAATCTTAATACAGGTAATTGTCTTATAAATTAGCTGATGGATCACAATGCCCTGAATTATTATTATCTCAATACCTGACCTCAAACAGGCCTCAGTAGTACATTTATCTGAGGGACTGTTCTCTCAAGTGCTTAGTACAATTAATATCTCCTCAACTATTCATATGAGGTTCTGTTTCTTCATAAGCAGGCCATACCTGTTTTCCATACACAATTTTTTTCCTGCCCTACCAAATTTTTTAGTTAGGCAAGGGACTATATTTTAAATGTACAATAACAACACCATTATAAATAAGCAAGGCTAGCTATGGGAAAAATAGAAAGAAATGAAGAGTATAATTATGACTACCACACTTGGCCATGAAAAAGATTTCAGAAAGTGTACTCTTCCTCCTTTATAGAGATGGGTCTAGAGGTGAGGAATATTGTTTATGCTGCAACATGTTGCTATATACTTGGTTTGAATGAACTGCTCCCCCTTTTTAATTCTTTGTTATTTAGTGTGACTTGCTAGGGAGGGGAAAGGATATCTTTGGAAATAAACTGCTCCCCCCTTTTTAATTCTTTGTTATTTAGTGTGACTTGCTAGGGAGGGGAAAGGATATCTTTGGAAATAAAGTCTTGCAAAAACAAAAGATATCAAATAGAAAATTCAAAGATCTAAAATAAAAGAGAAAGGAACTTTTCTAACAGATTTATCATACTAATTCACAAAGTGGGAGATTGACTATATCAAGGACTATCTTGAGTCAAGCAAAGTTGAGATAAAGAATGAATATTTCAACATAACACATTAATATCTGAAAGATCTTTGAATCTCAATTCAAATCCTGATTCTGCAAATTACCCATGTACCTTCTTTGGATTACTGTACCTTCATCTTTAAAATAAGGGAGTTAAATTAGATGAACTCTGTTATCTGACAACCCCATATCTGTGATCTCATTTAAGTTCCATTTTCACCCCTTTTCTCACACTGCAAACATTTGAATGCAAAAATTATTGTTTCTCATCATTGTATCCCCAAAAGATATCAAAGTGCCTCAAAGAGTTGTTGTTGTTGTTCGTCATTTCAGACTCTGTAACCCCATTTGGGGTTTTCCTGGCAAAGCTGCTATAGCAATTTGCCATTTCCTTCTCCAACACCCTTTACAGATGAGACAACTGAGGTAAACAGGGTTAAGTAACTTGTCTATAGTCACATAACTACTAAGTGTCTGAGACCAAATTTGAAATATTTAAAAAGTATTTCAGTAAAAATAGCTATCTAATCAACTTTGTCATATATGCAAACTGCAAAGAGGGGAAGATTATGCAGTTTCTCCGAAACAAACTCATATTGGTCATTAATTTATAATTAAAGTAGCTTGCTCTTTAAATTTGGCATTAGAGCATATTCAACTCATTTTTCAAAGTCCTGAATGAATACAGTAAATAGTGGTCATTTTATATTTCTAAATGGGATGTCTTGTGTTCAGAGCAGGTCTCCACAACCATCTGTGGAGTGTTATTTTCTTTTAAGGATGCATCCTTAAATAGCCTAGATAGCTCCTTTTGAAAATCTGCCTTCTAGATAGGTTTTCATCCATAGCATTTCATTGATTGGAATTTGGAACTGTGATATAGCCATGTGAGAGTTTAGAGGGATGTTAAGAGGCTGGTGCTTCAAAGCTGAGAACAACTGACAGTTTAGTGGTAATTATGTCAAGTTACAGACTGTATGAATAGAATGAACTGGTTTTTCCCTGATACCATTGTTTCATTTCCTCCAGGACTTTCAAGATCTATCCACTATGTTGAAAATACATTTGAGAAGAATTACATAGATTGGAACACACATCTGCATTTACAGTTATCCCTTTCACATCATGACTTTCTTTATCATGATTTTGATAAATTGGGTTACTATATTGGTTCAACATAAGAAATTAAATGGGAATTTTGGGGGAAGTTTTATGGGAGTCATAGATGACACAAAGTTTATAACCAAATATTAATCCAAATTTTACAATTAAGTACTGTAAATACCCCATAATAGAAAAAGGAAAAATTCAAACTTCTCTGTTATGAGAGGAGAGCCAAAAATTTTATGCGTATTTTCCAGATTTCAAGAGAGTTATACCCTTCCCTGCCATGATATGGAAGGGATACCAACTTTGTTGGGGGGTTTTTATTGTTGTTGAGGACAGGAAAGTTATCTTGAGTAATGATCAAACAAATTTAATTTTTGCAACTTGCTTTTGTGGAATCTATAAAATACTCTATGTGTAATATTATAAATGCTAAATCATATTTAATCCTCATCACCCCTGGTATTATTAAACAATTTTATATCACTTCAGAAATTTTTTTTTAAAAATCTGTTTTTAATTGTTTACTAACAATGCTTAGCATACACTTTTCTTCTTTGCTCTTGCTGTTCTGTAATTTCAGTTGTGTCTGATTGACTCCTCATTTTGAATTTTCTTGACAAAGATACTGGAGTGGCTTGCCATTTCTTTCTCCACTTATTTTACAGATGAGGAAACTGAGGCAATAAGGGCACAATGACTTGCCCAAGGTCATATAGTTAGCATGTATCTGAAGTTTCATTTGAACTCAGTTATTACTAATGCTAGCCTGGAGCTCTGATTATGCCACTTTTCTGGCTCTATAGAATTCTTAGTTTCCTCTAAAGCTTATCTCTAATACCACATAGAGCTTTGCCTTTGCCTCAACATCTTCACCATCCTCTGCCTCACCCCATCATTTTGTAAGTTCTCTGTATATAGTTTGCATATATCTATATATCTACAGTTTATATAATTCACTCAAAGAGAAGCAGTACTTCATTCATTGTATTTATTTCATCAACAACTAGCATACAGTGACACATGCTGAATGTCTAACATGAGTGTTTTTTTTCCCTAGGACAAGATTTCAGTTTGTCTGATGCCATTGATGATCATGAGTAACAGATATCTTCAGATATCTTAGTTCTTTAACCCTATCTAATATAAGCAAAGTTTCTTCTTTTCAGGAAAAAAAAAACCCTTATTTCCTAGAAGATATTATGCTTCTTTTTTAATTATGAATGACATTAAAATAAATTACTTGGTATTTAATAATCTCCCATAGTGATATTTCACCATTGTATATATACAGGATCCACACGAAATTATTAGCTTCAACTATTATGTAAGGCACAGGGAAGTAATAGGGAGCAATGTTCCAAGTTCTGCTTTTGATAGCTCTTATTTTCTTACTGCATTGATATTCACATAAACTACCATACTTTTTCTTCTCTCCATCTCTCAACTTTTTTTTTTGTCCTTTTTCTCTTCCACCCAAAGTCTGAGATTACTATAGTATTGTATCTATTTGGTGATGATGGAGAGTTAGGATTAGAAGGAGGAAGATAAAAAAGAATGTACTTAGGGTGGTAGTACTAGGGTACTAGTTCTCTTCTATCTTTCTTTGGGGGGGGAGGGGAGTTTGCGAGGCAATGGGGCTAAGTGACTTGCCCAAGGTCACACAGCTAGGTAATTATTAAGTGTTTGAATTTGGATTTGAACGCAGTTCCTCTCGACTCCAGGGCCAGTGTTCTATTTACTATGCCACCTGGCTGCTCCCTCTTTTCTATCTTTCAACTCAAACCTTGGTATCAGAACACTTTACTCTTATTTGTTTGTCCATGTGATCTAGGGGAAAAAATGGTTTAAAGCAAAAGACCTTTTACTTGGACTTAGTAGTTATTACTCAGGAGTAAAGTTTGTTGATGCTCAGGAATAAGGCTATCCTTATTTTCAAATCTAAGTAAGCAGATAAGCCAATTCATAATCTCCTCTAATTTGTTATCAAAACTATAGCTTGATTTTAGGGTCATAAAAGGAGATTTATTAAAAGAATAATTGGAAGCTGGGAGTTGGTTTAACCCCAAATAACTGCTTCCCATCTTTATACCTTCTTCCCCTGACATTTCCTTTTTGGGGTTTGCATTGCTTGTATTGTGATCCAGTAATTTGAGGCTTTGGGAATAATTTTTAAACTTTAGGGTCATGGTTTCTAAGACCAATGGGTAGAAACTATAAAGAAGCAAATTTAGGCTCAATTAAAAGAAACATTTTCCTAAGAATTATGAACAAAGCAAAAAACCTTCCATAGGAAAATCTGGTCATGTTGGTAATATTTTTTCAGAAGGCCCACACTCTTTCCCATTCTCTCTACCTACTTTACTCAATTTCTTCAAGTTCATTCTTCATGTATAACTTTCTATATCCTTACTCAGTCTCATTTCTTTTTTCTTAAACTCCTATTGATCATTGAAATTAATAGGGAATTCTCAGAACTCAGTCAAATTTTGATTTGTTTGCAGATTAATTTGCAAAGAACATATTTGACAGTATATTCAGAGGCAAATGAAAAGACTGACCCCCACCCAGCATATTTTGTCAAAATTAATGTTTCCCAGTAATGGTGTCTCACATCTGACTTTTGATTTATATTCATTTATTTTTATAATATTTTTATTGATTTATATTTATTGTATTGAAGCAAATCCTACAAAGAAAAATCCAACTACCAAGAGTCCACAATCTGGTGAGTAACAATTTTAACTTTGTTATTTATACAACAGAATACCTTAAAATGTGCAGTGCATTGTACATATTTTCCTGAGATCAAATACACTGAGGAAATTGGGGGTTAAAATTTGTCAGCAATAGATGGCTTATTTTAGTGATTCATATTTGAAATGTCATAGGAAATTGGCACTCTAAATTAATAGGTTTTAGAAGAGTCATAGAGAATTGTTTTATTAGATATTATTTGGCATTTACTGAGTCTATTAGAAGAAGGATAGGGGAGGCATTTTTAACAGTTTTTTGAAGGTGCTCTACTCCTAATCTGTTGGCAAAAAGGACCCTGTATATCTTTTGGGAATTTGCCACCAGGGAACCTAGAAAATGAACCCCACAAAATAAATCATATTTTTTCTGGAAATATAAAGTGATATTTAATAAGAATGATAAGGTCTGCAGGGGAAGTGATTACTTCAATAATGAGTTATAAGCTCACTATAAATGGATTTCTGTCAATCACAATGAGGGAAATGCCTCAGTCTTTACAAACACAGTCTATAAAATATTACTATTAGCTAATTAAAAAATAGAATAATTAATAACAGTTCTTAACATATGAGCCACACAATCTTTTCTAAAAGGAGCATGACTGTGGTTTTCCTTTCATGGTTCCCAAGTGGGATTCCTAATTCCAAGCAGAGAGACGTGAAAAAGAGAAGGAAAGGGGATTTTAAAAAAGATCTCTAATCACTTCTGCACACCCCAAATAGTAGCTTGATAGATTCAGGTCTATAACATGACAGCTATAAAGCTTGATGGAGTTGGTTCTACTTTTTAAAGAAAGGGGTCAGTTTTGAAATAGCTGGGATCAGAACATAGGGAGAGGAGTCCTCATTAACAATGAACAGAAAGTTAATTAATTTCACATGTCTACTTAGGACATATTTTTTTATTAACAGAGTCCTGAAAAATCTACAAAGTAATGCTCTTTTCAATCTGTGACCCATTACCTGTTACTCTTCCCTGAGACCCACTGACTTGGTTGAAGGATGAGAAATCTAGAAGAAACTTAGTGAGCTCTGCTATTGGCAAGAATTACTGAACAGGAAGCCTCATAACAGTCCTAGGAATGATTTCATCAAGACTAAGCAGATATTCCTAAAATTGATGTTTAGATTTTGCTTTTATAAATTCATTTCTGTGTATGTATATCTTTTAGTTGTGACTACTCAGCTAAATCTGAATTAGTTTGTCTGACTTAGAAAATTAATTCCAAAGATTATTAATAAAATTTGTGATGGCAGCTACCAGATCAGCTTCTAGAATTCATCTCAGTTAGGCACCATACATTTCCTTGATAATGTCATTTATATAATTGCCTATTCAAGTCATTAAACAGAATTCTCTTCTTTGCTTTTTTTGTGTTTTTGCCTTTTGATGCCTTTGCCCTTTTGATTTCTAATCACAGTTTCCTATGATTTATTGTCATACAGAGCATAATTGAGAGAATAATTGATTTTTAAAACATGGACTTTGTGTAATGTTTGGGTTCACTGTAAGCATTTTCCTAGATGCAATCGAGCCCTCTTTCCTTCTCTTACTCAGTACTGGACTTAGCTCAAAGTTGATGAAAATTCTTTTTTTTTTTTAATTATTTATTTAAGGCAATTGGATTAAGTGACTTGTCCGAGGTCACACAACTACACAATTATTAAGTGTCTGAGAGGGGATTTGTACTCAAGTCCTCCTGACTTCAGGAACAATTCTATCCACAATGCCACCTAGCTGCCCCCTGATGAAAAATTCTTGACTAAGATATACTTAGTGATGCTTACTATCTCTTGCTGATTGTTTATTAGTGATTGTTGAGCAGTTATTTAGGATATTTTGTGAGATCATAAAATATTCATGAATGAAATGTTGTTGACTTCAGCTTGAAGTTGATATATTCGCCATATTCTTTTTAACATTTTTAAAGTAAATATTTTATTTATTTTTTCACATATATGCAAAGATAGTTTTCAGCATTTTTGTAAGGTTTTGAGTTTCATAATTTTCTCCCTCCTTACCTTTTCTATCCCTTCTGACAGAAAATAATTTAACAGGTTATATGAGTATAACTTTGTTCAACATATATCCATATTAATCATGTTGTGAAAGAAAAATCTAATTGAAAAAAGAGGAAAAAATTAGAGGGGGGGGAACCTAATACATAAGATAACTTTTAAAAACTGAAGATAGTAAACTTTGGTCTACATTTAAACCCCCATAAATCCTTTTCTCATTTACCTTATTCTTTAAATATCCTTGGATTTTTTTTATTAAAGATATTACTTGAGTTTTACAATTTTACCCCCAATCTTACTTCCCTGCCCCCCCCACAGAAAGAAATCTGTCAGTCTTTACTTTGTTTCCATGGTGTACATTGATCCAAATTGAGTGTAATGAGAGAGAAATCATATCCTTAAGGAAGAGACAAAAAGTCTAAGAGATAACAAGATCAGACAGTAAGATTTTCCCCCCTAAATTAAAGGGGAAATTTGAATTTTATTCAAACTCCACGGCTCTTTGTCTGGATACAGATGGCACTCTCCTTTGCAGACAGCCTAAAATTGTTCCCGATTGTTGCACTGATGGAATGAGCGAGTCCTTCAAGGTTGATCATCACTCCCATGTTGCTGTTAGGGTATACAGTGTTTTTCTGGTTCTGCTCATCTTACTCAGCATCAGCTCATACAAATCCCTCCAGGCTTCCCTGAAATCCCATCCCTCCTGGTTTCTAATAGAACAATAGTGTTCCATGACATATATATACCACAGTTTGCTAAGTCATTCCCCAATTGAAGGACATTTACTGGATTTCCAATTCTTTGCCACCACAAACAGGGCTGCTATAAATATTTTTGTGCAAATGATGTTTTTACCCTTTTTCATCATCTCTTCAGGGTGTAGACTCAGTAATGGTATTGCTGGATCAAAGGGTATGGTCATTTTTTTTGCCCTTTGGGCGTAGTTCCAAATTTTTCTCCAGAAAGTTTGGATGACTTCACAGCTCCACCAACAGTGTAATAGTGTCCCAGATTTCCCACAACACTTCCAACAATGATCTTTATCCTTTCTGGTCATATTGGCCAGTCTGAGATATCCTTGGATTTTTTTAAAAAGCTAATTCATTCATTCATTTAACAGACAATTATTAAATATTAAATGAAACTTAAAATCTTATAAAAATGAATGCTGAAAACTATCTTTACATGTGATTAGGAAAAAATAAAGTATTATTTACAACTTAATAAGTAAATACAATTTTCAGTAATTTGTCTGGTGCTGTTCTTGACAGGGCCTGACTCATGATTTATGATTAATGTTGAAATGAAATGAAACATTCTTGAGTCGTAGACAAATTAGCATAAAGAAATTCACTTAGTTGTAGCTATAGAAAGGCAATCAACATGGATTTCCCTGGTTTCTAAGTTGCCCATCATGATCCACCTCCCCAACAACATGTAGAGTTAGTTATGGCTATTTTGTGCTCATGTGATGAGTGATTGATTTCAGCAGCCCTGGCCACTCGTTACCTACTGATTTTAAATCTTCTAAGAAAAAAAAAAACTAGCCTAATTTGCATGGGTAGAACGTTTAGGATGACTTGCTGAAATCCAGGCTTACCTCTTCTGTGACTTTTTTCTTGAAATCTTGCCCTTGCAGCTCCAAAATAGATCATCAAAAATATTTGGTGGGAACAAATCTCATTTGGATATTATCATAATCTAGTGTGTTCTAATAATTTAATTGCCTTATTATTTTTATCTCTTCCTAGTATCTCTTTAAAAAAATCTCTTCTTCATTTTTCTATCTTACTTTATAGTCTAATTTGAATAGTGTGTGGTATTTGAATAACATAGTAAATTGATCAGTACCTTATTTTTGGTCTCAGCCAGTGTCTCTTGATTATCTCAACAGTTGGTGATTATCACACATTTTATTCATAACATCAGTTGTGATCAGGCAATATGGTTAGGTTGATGATGATGATGATAAACATAGTGACAGTAATGATAATGAAATATAATGTTCTAAGGTTTGAAAATCATTTTGCAAACAAATCATTTAGGGACAACCTATAAACAATATCCTTATTTTGAAAAGGAAGAACCTGAGGCTTAGAGAGTTTAAGTCACTTACTCTAGGTAAAGCATTGAAACTGATATTTACTGAAGAGAATCCATTTTTTCCTTTTTTTTCAGCATTCTTTCCATGTTGTCATATTGCCTGTTCAGCTTAATGCTAGGAGTTAAAATGTATAAATAACTTCTTATTTACCTTTTGAAAATTTGAACGGACCTATACTGAGAAAGCAAATTTTGAAAAAGGCTATTGTCAAAAAAATTACAAATATTGGAATTTGAATGATGTACATAATATTTTAGAACAAGCATGCCATCAGATAAGCTTTACCTTAACAATTAAACAAATATTTATTTTTAAATAACAGCAGTCTGATGATAGTGATAATGATAGTGAATGCTCTTAAATGAATTACAAACTATTCTTTTATTTTCTTCTAATGCCTGTGGTAAGTGTATCTAGAAGCAACAACAGAAATTCTATTTCAGATTCCCAAGGCAAATATTGTTTAGTAGAAATTTTCAACAAAATATTATAGTGAGATGAATGCTTTTCATGACAAATTACTATGTAGATATTTAGATGTTATTTATTTCTTTATATTGACAGCATTCTCTGTATTAACCAGACTTTAATTTCTTTGTAGACAGTGACTTAAGTCTAGAAGATGCTCTTAATGGAGGCAGTGGTAAGTACCATTCTGTTACCAGATAAAAGGAAATAATATTTTTAGAGGTAGGGAGATTGTCTTTATGGTCATCAAAGATACCATTTGGAAAGAAATCTGTTATAATTTGATGTACAAAAGAAAAACCTCAAAACATATAAAATTATCAAAATTTTAGAATTTTGATTACTTTTTCTTCCAAACAAACAAAACTCAATGCCTTCTAATTTAGGTTTAGTTCCATACTTATATAGAGACAAAAATAAATTGTTTACAGCCTTATGTATAACCAATGCATTTTCCAGGAATGGTGCCTTTTAAAGGGATTATTAATATGATTTTGATATAAAGAAAATCATTCAGAAATTTATTATTTTGTGTAATGAACTAAGATTTTTCTCACTTTTGTGGAACTGGCTTTTGCAAACCTCATGTTGTATAATATAAGATCACAGTAGAATTTATATTCCTAGGATGGACTTTTTATATTTAGTGATATATCACTGATGAATTAATTTCAGAAAGTGTACTGACTTTTGAGAGATAATTACTAGTATGATCACTTAATGTTTCTGATTCCAGAACATAGTTTAGGATAAAACACTATCTTATTTCCACCAGGTGGCATCAGTTGACAAAAACTGATTGTTTTTTCCATTTATTGTTTATTATATTACTACATATTTATAGAATAAAACAAGTATTTCCATTATACAATATAATAAAAAGGTGACTATGCATGAAACTGTAAATATATTATGTATAACATAGTATTCCTTTCAAATACATAAAAAATTATTTTGTAAATATCCTTTTTTTCTTCTTTTTTCCTTCTCTCCCCCACCCTGCCCTAGAGATGGCTACCGTTACACACATATTTATGTATATATAAATATGTATATGTGCACACACATACACATATAGACACAATAATATACATATATACACATTATATATGTAAAATTATTCTATACATACTAATGTTTAGCATTGATTTTTTAAATTCCTTTTATGTAAATAAATAATAAAAATAAACAGACCATTCAATATTTCTCTTGACATATTGAACAAAGAATATGAGACAAACTTTGTTAAGGTACAGTTTTAAAAAGTATATATATATATGTGATGATGCATATTGCATATATATGTATGTATTTATGTATATATAAGTATATATAAATATACATCAATTGATGATTAGTCATTTTCCAGTTGTGTCCAAACTCTTCATCCCATCTGGGGTTTTCTTGGCAAAGCTACTGGAGTGATTTGCTATTTCCTTCTCCAGTTCATTTTACAGGTGAGAAAAATAGGCAAATAAAGTTAAGTGATTTACTCAAGGCTACCTAGATAGAAAGTTCCTATAATGTCTATATTTGAACTCAGAAAGATGAAGTCTCCCTGACTCCAGGCACAGCACTGCTTCCTAATTGCCTTTTCTTTTCATCTGTATGTTATTGGGTTTTTTTTTAAAACAACCTTCTGCTTTAATCAGAGATCTAAAAATATGAAAACATACTTGCTGAACATGATTCCTGTTGAAAAAAATACAGTTTGTGAAAATCAAACATAATTGGGAAAATACAAACATTTAATAGACACTTATAGTAACAATAGAAACTTTTAACAGTTAAAGCTAAGGTCATGAATTTGTTAATTATTCATTGTTCTCATCATCATCTGGAATTGGTTTGGGGCTATAATATGATTTTCAAGTATTGTTTTAAAAAATTTACAAAACAACCACCTAAATAATTTTTGGTCTTTTATCAAATTTAAATATGTTACGTTACTGCTTTAGCATACTATAATGTAACATCCTTCCATTCCTTGTTATAATGCATGTCCTATTTATAGTTGAAATTTATTTTTTCTCATTATGGAAAAATTAAAGTTTTTTAAAGAAAATTAAAATTCATGATATGCATGTAAGATTTTTAAATAATATTGAAAAGGATTATAAATTATTCCTAACCCTTGAAAGAACCTCAGAGGTCATCTAGTTCAGCCCTCTGACTTTATAGAGAAAATAAAAGTCCTATTTCTCACTAGCTGTCATTCTTATTAAGTACAATTTTTTTTTTCATTTTGGAGTGAAAAAAAGTATTCTTTTAGACTGCACTTCATTGCCATGAAAACTTTATTGTCCAAAAGCTGGGGAATGGGTAGCCTACAAGTATTCAAATTAAGTTCTCCTTAATTGAGGTAAGGTCAATTGTAGAAGATATTTTGAATTGTCATAGCTACTTTGAGTGTGATGGTATGGGGTATAATAAGTGGTTTATATTTAGTAAGTGAATGAAGTTAGACTTTCACATTAATTTAAGTAATCTGATAGCATTTTTGTCAATTAAAGAATAAACAGTTTCTTAGCATGAATTACTCCCTCTCTGTCATTACAGCTTGAAAAGTTAGATTTCTCACCTTTTTTTTTCTACAGATGACTTTGTGAAGCCTAATCCACCAAAACCTAAACCAGATCATCATGGTGACACAGGTGAGATCATTCCTCTTTCATATCTTAACTACTTTTCAATATCTGATCTTTATATTTGGAGTTAAAAATGATTAATTTCTAAGTGGTATTGGAAATATTTCATTTTGATACCTTGACATAGTATGCCTGAGTCCGATTTCTCAAAAGCTTTCACAGATTTTTATTAAGAAGAGTTTTGAATACAGTTTCCATAACTGACCATTTGCTATTTGGTTTAGTTAAGTACTGAGAGGTTCATTGCCAGTGGATTGGCCACTAGGTGAAATTCTTTGACCATAAAATCCATGAAATGAGGCATAATAAATGACCTTTAGGATTATATGGTCTCCTACTTTTGCAATAATGTAATCACAGGAGTTCTTGAAGAGAATTGATAATTTAGAAAGTATGAGAATCAGAGTTTTGACATAGTCTATATTCATAACAGTTGATATTCTAAATCATGGTCCAATGACCTCTAAATGTTTGTTTCTTCAGGAGTTAGATTACATCATTGTTGACTTTCTTGCTTCAGAAAGAGCTAGATAGAAGAAGGACTCATAGACTATCCTTTGAGATCCACGTAAAAATATTGACAGAGTTGGTTTCATTATGTCTACAAAGAAAAATAGTAAAAAAAATAATTTCAAAGGGTATTTGATCATTTTACCCTTATGTTCATAAGGAACATAAGGAAAAAGGCTACAATGATGTTAATTCTACCTTAGTCATCTGTTGCCAAAACTGAAAGTCAGCAAAGGGAAATAAATAGAAAATAGAAACATTAGCAAATTCATTTCATAGCAATCTATTATTGTTCACATTTGTTCTTTGTTATTTCTTCTTAAAGACCATCACATCAGAGAGGTGATGCCATGACAAACATATGGATCGGATATGAATAAGGGGGTGCTGTGCTAAGCCACCAGTCTCACTCTTCCAGAGTCCTCTGGAGCCAATGGCCAGATATGAATTAAGATAACTGGAGATGGATTTAGATGAGAGGTAGTCAGGGTTAAGTGACTTGCCCAAGGTCACCCACCTAGTAAGTGCTAAGTGTCTGAGACTGGATTTGAACTCAGGTCCTCTTGATTCCAGGGTCAGCACTCTATCCACAGCACCACCTAGATGCCCTTAGCAATCTATGATGATTGGTTATGATAGAGCCACTACCTGTGAACTCTTAATGTTTCATTAAACATTATTATAGGTGGAGAATTAGAAATTAAATTTAAGAGGTAGAAACCAGGAAGTTTAAACCAGATGTACACAGAAGAAATGAGACAAAATAATTTTGAAAGTATTGAGGGATTAAATTTCAGAATAGCTTAGGGATGTGAAAATGTTAAATGAAATGTTTAAAAAAATTATAGATGGTTTTATTATTGAGACAGTGACAAAAGGACATTAGGAATTACCAACCTATGTGTCTCTTATCATCTTTTAGAAGTCTTTACCAATGATCTCTAAATTTGTTGAGGGAATTTCTGTTGAAAATAAAGAGGAAGAATTGATCAAAGGATATGAACAGACAGTTTTAAATGAAGAAAGTAAAGCTATATAGTCATATGAAAAACTGTTCCTAATAATTATTGATTAGAGAAATGCAAATTAAAGCAACCAAGAGGTACCACCCCATAACAATCAAATTGGTTAAGATGACAAAAAGGGAAAATGATCAATGTTGTTGTGGATGTAGGAAGATTGGGACATTGATGCGTTTTTGGTGGAGTTGTGAATCGATCCAACCATTCTAGAGAGTAATCTGAAACAGTGTCCAAAATGCAATAAAATTGATCATACCCTTTGACTCAGGGATATCAATACTAGGCCTATACCCAAAAGAAATCATAAAACAATTGGAAAGTTCTCACATGTTCAAAAATATTTATAGCAGTTCTTTTTGTAGTGGTAGAGAATTGGAAGTCAAGAGGATGTCCATCAATTGGGGAATGATAGAATGAATTGTTATATGAATGTTTTGGAGTACTATTGTTCCATAAGAAATCATCAATAGTCAGACTTTAGAGAAGCGTGGAAAGAAATACATGAACTGATGCTCAGTGGAGGGAACAGAACTAAGAAAACATTGTTCATATTAATAACAATATCATGAGTTGACTATTTTGGATGCAGCTTCTCTCAGCAGTTCAGCAATCAAGGACAACCTTGGGAGACCTGTTATGGACTTGCCACCCCAATACAGAGGAAAAAAATCACAAAAAAAATCACATAATGTGAATGTATACCATGTTCACTTTTTTTAGGTTTTTGCAAGGCAAACAGGGTTAAGTGGCTTGCCCAAGGCCACACAGCTAGGTAATTATTAAGTGTCTGAGTCCAGATTTGAACTCAGGTATTCCTGACTCCAGGGCCAGTGCTCTATCTACTGCACCACCTAACTGTCCCCATGTTCACTTTTTAAAAAATTTCTCTTATGTTTTTCCTTCCTCTCTTACTGTTTTCTTTCTTTTCCTTTTAGTCCTAATTCCTTATATACAAAATGTATAATATGTGAATATGCTAGAAATGTACATGTGGGGGCAGCTAGGTGACACAGTGGATAGAACATTGACCCTGGAAGCAGCAATACCTGAGTTCAAATCTGACCTCAGACACTTAATAATTACCTAGCTGTGTGGCCTTGGGCAAGCCACTTAACCCTGTTTGCCTTGCAAAAAAATAAAAGAAATGTACATGTGTAAGTTTTACTAGACTGTTCACTGCCAAGGGGAGGGGGGAGGGAAGGGAGGGTAGTAGAAAAGAGTAACTTATAAATTTGAAAATGGATGAATGTTGCAAAACTAAAAAAAAAAGAAGAGGACCCATTGTATCCATTAAGTGGATTTTTTTTAATCACATTTTCATTGTGACATTTGTGATAATATTACTGCAGGTGAAAGGAGGAGGCAATAGAGCCAGAGATATAAAAAAAAAAGGCATCTACAAATTTAAGAAAAAAATTTCAAGAAAAAGACAATAAGAAAAGGTCAGGTCATGCCAGGTTAACCATTTTATTTTTTGATTGTTACTGAAATGGTAGATGGAGGATTCTATAGATAATCACTATCAAGATTTTATTATAGTGATAAATGAATGGCAACCATATATTGAGATTAATAATTAACAATACTGTGTTGTGTGCTGGGGGAAAATATAAAAGGGAGATGGTATTACCCTTGAAGAAAGAAAAAAATACAGGAGAGTGGTGGCTAAGAGATTTATGATCTAAGAAGTTACAAAGATGGTACAATAGAATGATTGATTGATTTCCCCTTTCCAGGGGCAACTGTAGTATTGGTTTAATTACAATTCTCAGAGTAAGAGGTGGAGAGGAGAGGGGGAACAAAGGTAAAGTAGCACAATGTCAACTGTGAAGATATACAGCAGGGACCTTGTGGGTCCTGATATCACAGTAGCCATGGAGGATATCCTGAAACATTAACAAATTGGGCTTTTGTGATACATTTACTGTTAGCATCCTGATCAGTGTGATATAAGTCTCTTAAGAGTCACAGAAAAAGGAGTGGCTAGGTGGCACAGTGAATAGAGCACTGGCCCTGGAGTCAGGAGTCCCTGAGTTTAAATCCAGCCTCAGACACTTAATAATTACCTGGTTGTGTGGCCTTGGGCAAGCCACTTAACCCCATTTACCTTGCAAAAACCTTAAAAAAAAAGTCACAGGAAAAAGACATTTTATTTTCACAGATCTTTATAACCTCTCAGAACTCTCCAAAACAGGAATGATTTGCAAGATGAAAAGTTATTGCAGTGGGAGAAGTCTAAGTCTAAGTCAACTAAGTCCAACTTTCTGGTAACTGCCATAAAAGAAAAAGGAGTCAGAAATCTAAAGATGTGGAATATATAAGGGGAAAAAGTTGAATTGACTAAAGGTTGCATAAGAAAGAAAAGAGATGAAAACTGGAACATAAATAAATCAACAGGGAAGATAAATAACAAAAGGGAAGATGGCCTTGAACACATTTAAATGAGTTTAAATATCTGAATAAATATTGCAAGATAAAGGGAAGTAAATGAATGATTCAGAGGACTCTGTTGATTTCCAAGAAAGTAGTGATTCAGGAAAGACTTAGACTTCTTAAAGAAGAATATATGATCCAAACCACAGGAATAATTAGTAGAATAAAAATACTGAATCCATGGTGTTAAGAATCTTCAAAAAAAAACCAAAGGAGAAAAATTGATTTGTAATGCCAATACATGGAAGAGGACAATCCAGAAGAAGAAAAACAGAGTAATAACATTAAAATACACACACACACACACACACACACACACACAAGCTCTATATAAGTGAAACATAGTAATCTTAAAGATAGGATGTATAGAGGCAACTTAAAGCTCATGGTTCTCTTAGAAGGTCATGACAAGTCAAGAAGTCTGAAGGTCACAATTCAAAAAATTGCTCAGTACTTCCCAAACACAGAAAACAAAGAACCTGCCAAGTTACAGATTGTCTTAGAGGTGGCGGGGAGGAAAGGGAAGGAGAAGAAGGTACTGTGCCAGTTGCTTCAAGAAACATAATGGTTACATTTAACACTACCAAGGTTAAACAAAAATTTTGCAAGCATAAAGGAGGAATTTAATATAAAGAAAAGGAAATTTGAATTAATAAGATTATTCTTAAATCCACTGGACCATAGAAGAGAATGAAATAGTTTCCAAAGAACAAGTGCACCAAGGATGCAATTCTGAGTCTAGTAACAATGAAAAATGAAAAATGGATTTGCAGCATTCTTACAAAACATGCCCATGAGCAGATTCTTTTCTTTGAAATACCCCAACAACAGAAATACAGGAAAGTTAGACATAGCAACAAAGGAAGGCATGCCTTAAAATGAACAAATAAACCCTAAGAAAAACTAGAAAAAGAAAGATTTTTATGGGATTTAATAACAGAGGGGCAATTGAGATTTTTTTTTCTAAAAGTACACAAAGAACCTAGGATAAAAAGTATAATTTAAATAGATGTGATCTTGAGGGAAAAGTTGCCTAAACACCACGAACAAAACTTTAGAACACTATGCCTACAGATTAATCAGGGTGAGTGGTTAATTTTTCCTTTTTCTTTCCTTTTATTTAATTTCTTTTTTGTGGAACTAAACTGAGTATTCTAAAGAAAATATGCATTCTGAGTCTTCTAGGGAGGTGGAACCAAGACAGAGACAGGAGAACAGCCTTTCCTAGGAATTCTCTCCAAAGTATTTCAAAACCCTTAAAATTATGACTAAATTTTTAAGAGACAGAATCCACAGAAAGATCCAGTGAGGCAACCCAAGTTAACCTGGAAAATCATGGGAAGTCTCTGTTCCACATGGTTGGAGGGGGCAGCAGTATGATGGAGTGAAGGAGCTCTAGCCTTCTGGGAATAGCCTGCAGGATGCCTGGGTCCCTGGAAGTCCTAGCAGCAGAAGGAGTTTCCTGACCTGCCAACCCAGGGAACACCAAGCACAACTTGGGAGATCAGTGGGAAAAGCTCTGCCAGAGTGAGTGTGAAGACCAGGCCAGAGTGGTCCTCAGTGCAATCCAGATCCCAGGAAACCCACAGAGCTGCCCATCAAAGAGCCACCCTGCAGCTATTTCCAGAGTGCTTAGCTCATGGAAGGTAAGGGAGTGGGGGGAGACTGTCAAGGACTCTCCTCTGTCCCTGGGACAGAACTCTGGGCTTTGTCCATATTCAGACCCTGGTCACAGTCTGGGGCTCCATACTATAACAGAGCAGGGATCCTCCTCACAGCTCCGAGGCAGAGGGGTGTGCTTGTGGTCATCCACAGACCAGAGCACAGGCCGGAGAGTAATCAGAGCTTCCCATAAGACCTTGAAGGAACTGAGGTCCTTGCAGGGGTGTCTCAAAGACTCAGGAAGCACCCAAAACCAGGGCACAGGTTGGAGAAATGAGTAAACAGAAAAAAAGGAACCTGACCATAGACAATTACTTTTATCCCATGGAAGATCAAAATACACACTCAGAAGATGAAAAAGTCCAAGCTTCTATATCTAAACACTCCAAGAAGTTGGACTCAGGCTATGACAGAGCTCAAAAAAAAAAAGATTTTGAAAATCAAGTAAGGGAGGTAGAGGAAAAATTGGGAAGACAAATGAGAGAGATACAGGAAAAACATGAAAACTAAGTTAGCAGCTTAGTCAAGAAGATCCAAAAAATGCTGAAGAAAAAAACATGTTAAAAAACAGTTTAAGTCAAATAGATAAAACAAATCATAAAGTTAACGAGGAGAAGAATGCCTTAAAAAGCAGAATTGGCCAGATAAAAAAAGAGATAAGAAAACTATCTGAGGAAAAAAATCCTTCAAATGTAGAATGGAACTAAAGAAAACTGTTGACTTTGAGAGGACTCCAGACAATAAAACAATAATGAAGAATGAAAAATTAGAAGAAAATGTAAAATATCTCATTGCAAAAACAACTGATCTGGAAAACAGATCCAGAAGAGATGCTTTAAAAATTACTGGGTTACCTGAAAGTCATGATCAGGAAAAGAGCCTTGACCTCATTTTAAAAGAATTTCTACAGAAAAATTGTCCTGATATCATAGAAGCAGAGGGTAAAATAGAAATTGAGAGAATCCACCAATCTCCTCCTGAAAGAGATCCAAAAAAATAACCCCCAGGAATATTATAGCCAAGTTAAAAGAGAAAATTTTACAAGTAGTCAGAAGGAAACATTTCAAATATTGTGGAACTACAGTCAGGTTCAGTATCCACATTAAGGGCTCATAGGACTTGGAATATAATATTCCAGAAGGCAAAAGAGCTTGGAATGCCACTGAGAATCTAGCAAAACTGTACATCCTTTTCTGGGGGAAAAGATAGAATTTCAATGAAACAGGGCAATTTCAAATGTTCCTGTGGAAACAACCAGAGCTGAACAGAAAGTGTGATCTTCAATACAGGATTCAGGTGAAGCATAGAGAGGGTGGATGAGAAGAGTAAATTATGAGGGATTTAATGATGATTAACTGCATGTATTCCTTCATGGGAAGATGACACTGATAATACTTATATGAACCTTCTCATTTATTAGAGCAGTTATAAGGAGCTTATATAGACAAGGCACAGGAGGGAGCCAAATTTGAAGTATATATTGTAAAAATGGAGTCATTGGGTGAAAAGAAAATGTACTGGGAAAAAGGAAAAGAGAGGTAGAATAGACTCAGATATTTCATGTAGAAGAGTCAAGAAATAGCTTTTGCAATGGTATGGAAGGGAGGAAGGTGAGGGGGAAATGATGGAGCCTTCATTCTCATTGGAAATGGCTCAGAGGAAATAGCATACACACTCAATAGGGTATAGAAATCTAGAAGAAAAAGGAGAGTAGGGGATCAGGGGAAGGGGAATAGGGTGTGAGTGATAGAGGAGAGGGTAGATCATAGAAGAGGATAGTCAGATATAACAAATTTTATTTTTTACTTTTTGCAAGATGGTGGGATTAGATTGACTGTCCTAGACCATGGGGCTGGGTGGTTTCTGGGTCTCTGGGATGGGATGTATGTTTGTGGCCTTTTGGCCCCAGGACTTGTGGTCTGTCTGTTGCGCCACTCAGCTGCACCACAGCACATTTTAGAAGAGGCACAGAGTGAAAGGAGATAGAAAATATAATAGATGTTAGTGGGGAGGAATGGATGGAGGGAATTACAATTAGCAATAGCAACTGTGGAAAAATATGGAAGTAACTTCACTGATGGACTTATAATAAAGAATGCCATGCACCCCAGAAACAGAGCTGATGGTTTCAGAATACAGACTGAAACACATTTTTTTCCTCTCTTTCACTTTATTTCTCATGATGTTTTATATTTTTGTGTAGGGGGGGAATTATATTTACTCTTACAACAATAATATTTTTAGTAATGTTTAAATAAAGCCTTCTAGGGTTGTCTTAAAAAATAAAATATTCATTCTCTAATCAAGACAATAGTATATAATGGAAAGAAAATAATTCTATGGTTTTTCAGTAAGAAGAGGGAATAAAAGAGAATGGCAAAACAGATGGCAAAAGAAAGGTTTGAAAACTTAATCACTGAAATAGAATATAAAGCAGGCAGTGCTATGGGGAGAACCAGTAGAGAAAAGTTGGTGCAATCAAGGAATGCCCCTAATGGAAGCATTAACCATCATCATCATGATAGAAGGTAATCGTTAAGAGTTGTCAGATATCTCTGAATGTCTAGCTAAATAAGAACATCATATTGCCCAATTAAAGAAAACTAAAAAAAACATGAGAAAAGGATTCAGTAAGTAAAAATATAAATTCCACATTCCTTTAATCATAAATCAAAACAAAAAGTTGAAAGATTAAGATGGCACAGGAGTCAAAGCAATACAAAACAGACAATTTAACATCAATCAAAATCTCTCTTCTTGGAGGATCTTGTGAAGAAAAGCCAAAAGCAAAAACTCCAGAAGAAAGACTATGTAGAAAAACCATTGGTTATTTATATAGTACTGTAACTCTGGTGTGATGTAGCTGAATCCACCCCTCTAGCTCAGGTTCATGTGGTGTCAGGAGTGGATCCAAACAGAGTGTTATAGTATCACCCCCTCACACAAGGTAAAGCAGATACCTCTTTATAATCTGAACTGACTTGCTTACTACAACCTATTCTAACATTGCCATATCTAGGTTACAAAGAAAGTTATAAAACAGTTAGTTTTAAGATGACAGCTATCTAGGCAACAATTAGAGCTGAAAATCTAGTCTAAACTTTATTTTTTATATGAGGAAACTGAGACCAAGTAGGATTACATTGTGCCAAGCCACTTCCTGTGGCCTCTGATTGTAATTTGAGGCTTCTGTTATGCATTTTAGGAGGGAGGGAAGAAATACCCAAATGCAAGGGCTCTGCATGGTTTTACCCCAGAATTCTATGCTTGCTGCCTTCTTAATTCTTAATTCTCTGCTTGCTCTAGATTTTTTTATGTTTGATTCCTCTATACTCTGTTTTCTTAATTCTCCATTTATTTATCTGATTCTAACTCATGGTTTATTCTGACTTCATCACTTAGATTTAACTTCCCCTGCAGAGCTTACCTCATTTTGCTTGAGCCTAGTTACCTGTTTGTCACTTACTGTGGGCTAGTAGCCTGTCCCTTGGCATGACACTGCTAATGTGGCTTAGCCTTTATTAGGTGAGTTGCTTATTTTTACTGATGTATTTTTCAGAAGGTAAAGAAAAATTAAAATATGGGTGACTGAAGACTTACTTTTCCTTTATGGTTATATGACTTAAAAGATATAGAATAATGCACAGATGCAAAAATATTTAATTTGACAATTCTAATTTTTTCCCTTTTATAGGTGGCTTTTCAGATGATGATCTCAATGGGCATGCTCAATCAGGAGGTACCTTAAATATTATTTTTACCAATATTTTCTTGCCACTATTAAAATTTTTGTCAATCAACATTTATTAACTACCTCTTTTCTTTTGCAAAGTATTGTGGGAAACAACAAATAAAGATGAAGATAGGTCTTGATCTTCTGCAGGGTTATATAGTCTAATTTTGGAGGAAAATATGCTAATTTGTACACTGTTCTTCATCTGGAGCTGGGACATTTGCTAGCAAATATATTTGAGAATGAAAGACTAATCCTGTATATGCTTACTAATATTTTCCTTTACCATTCATATCTATGATTACCACCAGTTAGTGATTATTAACAGGGTGTAAATCCCATGAATAAGGCTGTATATTTAAAATGGATAGGTTCTTGACAGGCACAAATAACAGAAAGAAAAAATAGAAGAAATAAGAATAGGCAACAAGAAAAATTATATCTCTTTTAGCAGATGATATGATGGCATAATTAGAGAAATCTAGAGAATCAGCTACAAATTAATCAGAACAATTAACAAATTTAGCCAAGTTGCAGGATATAAAATAAATCTACATAAATCATCAGCATTTCTATAGATTACCAACCCAGCCAGAAAAGATTGAAAGAGAAATTCCATTTAAAATAATTGTAGACAATATAAAATAGTAATCTACCAAGACACACACAGAAATTATATAAACAATTACAAATAATTTTTTATGCAAAACCTTTTCATACAAAGTCAGATCTAAATAATTATAGAGATATTAATTATTCATGGATAGACTGAGCCATTTTAATTAAAATTATAATACTGCCTAAATTAATTTACTTATTCAGGAACAAACCAGTCAATCTACAAAAAATTATTTTGTAGAACTAGAAAAAAATTCATATGAAAGAACACAAGGTCAAGAATATCAAGGGAATAATTTTTTTTAAAAAAAGTGAATGAAAGTAGCCTAGCAGTAACAAATCTCAAACTTTACTGAAAAACAGTAATCATCAAAATTATCTGGTATTGGGTAAGAAATAGAGTAATTGATCAACCGATGGATTAGAACAATAGAATAGATTAGATTCATAATATGTGGTAGGAAATGACTTTAGTAACAATGTTTAATAAACACAAAGATCATAGCTATTGTCCAAGAATACAGTATTCAACAAAAACTGCTGGGAATACTGGAAGATATTTGATACAAACTAAAATCTCATACCATAAACCAAGATAAGCCCCAAATGTTCATATAATTTAAACATAAAGGGTTATATTTTAAGCAAATTAGAGGAGCATGGGGAAAATTGCCTGTCAAAATTTTGGAAAAGGATTTGATGACCAAATAAGAGATAGAGGGAATCATGAGAGGCAAAATGGATAATTTGATTACATTAAATGTAAAAGTTTTTGCACACCTAAAAAAAAAAGTGGGGGGGGCAGCTAGGTGTCATAATGGATAAAGCACCGGCCCTGGAGTCAGGAGTACCTGGGTTCAAATCCGGTCTCAGACATTTAATAATTACCTAGCTGTGTGGCCTTGGGCAAGCCACTTAACTCCGTTTGGCTTGCAAAAACCTAAAAAAAAAAGTTTTTGCACAAACAAAATCAGATCAGTTAAAATTAGAAGGAAAAAAAGAAACCCGGGAAAGCAATTTTATAGCAAGTTTCTTTGATAAAGTTCTTGTTTTGAATATTAGTGAACTGAACAAAAGTTACAAAAAAATAAGAGCTGTTTCTTAGTAGTTATACTAATTTTTTAAAAATTTCTTAGAATTTTGAATTTGCTATATATGTGTGACTATATTTTCTCTGAAATCCTTTTTGACCTTGAGATTCCATAATTTTCTTAACTTTCTGATTTATCTGTAATTACATTCTGTAGCTGGATATGTATGAGGTTGTGTTTCTGTCACTTTTATTTTATATATATATATATATACATATATATATATAAATTTATACTGATATCAGATATTAAGATGAATAACTTTTAACCTTGGGAAAAGCATATAATAAGAAGCAATATTAAAGTAAAAGGCCATTTACTCTCTGCTCTTTGCCACTGCTTCATGTGTTGGTTTTCACTCAGTCTAAGGAAGCACACAAAAAAAGTCTAACCTTGATTTTCAGATCTCAAGACCCTGAGGTGAGACAATTAGCTAACTTTAGAGCTCATCAAGAAAGGATAGATGGATAATCTTGAGAATGCTTTAGGTGTATGCTAGAACTGACTCTTTTTCTTAAAAGTCCTTAGATTACAGTAATCTGTAATTAGATTACAGTAATCTAAAGGTTACATTGAGTAGACATGTGATTTTTTTAATCTTCTAATATTCTCTTTCTATGATGTTTGTTTTTGTTCAGTTTGGGGTTTTCTTGGCAAAGTTAATGGAGGGCTTTGTCATTTCCTTTTCCAGCTCATTTTACAGATGAGGAAACTATGATGGATTTGAGGATAAAGTACATAATTAAGGAGAAATCTAATTCATTTATTGAGTATAAAACAACAGAGTATGATAGGTTCTTAAGTTTATTTAATGAAGAGTAATTTAATGATGATTATGTGATATCTTGATTCTTGTTCTGTTTTCCTGTTAGTCCTATGTTACCTGAAGGATATATAGTCGTTCCAAATTCTCTGCTATATTGACTTTTTAATTTTAATTTCATATAATACTTGATATGAATATTTTAAATGACTCTTTATGTAAAGTCTTTGATTTGTTTTAGTAATTAGATTTAAAGCAATTCCTGGAATAGTGCTAAAAATCAGTGTTTTGATGTTAATCAAGAAAGCTCTTCAGATAAATACAAGTTAAACATTCTGAATTTTATAAAAGTCTTTCTTTTTAACTCTCTAAATATCTTTATATCAAATATTTACAACAGAATTTTGAAAATGGACCAAACCTTTGAATTTATATAATTCAGTTTCTTCACTTACTGATGTGGAAGCAAGTCCTGAGAGACTATGATTTGCTCAAGGTTACTTAGCTAGTTATTGACAGATGACAGATCAGAAGCCAAGTTTTGGATTTTACCAGGTTTTCTTTTCACTTTAACATTCTTCTTCTGATTTATCAACTTACTATTAACAGGCACCACCTTCTTTTTCATGTCTATAGGGAATAGGTATAGGCAGAGAACAGAATTGGGAAGTCATGTATATTGACAGAGACGTGGGGCCTACAGGGTTGATCTGTGACTTAAAGAAGCTTGTTTCTATTAGTAGTAACCCAGTTCACCCAGTTTACCCAGTTCAGCATCTTTGATTCATATACCAATACAGTTATGGCATAGCTTTTTGAAAATTGTTGAACAGCAGAAATGGAAGTGAAAGACAATTTCACTTTCATTTCTCCTAAGAGGAAAATAGTATATAAATTAAATAAGTTGTATAATACTCAAAAGAAATGGAAATGCATAAATTAGGGTGATTAAATATTTTAAAAATTTTACTAATGGCTCATAATTTGTATAAGCAAAATTTCATAATTCTATTAGAGATAACTGTGTGATTGTATTTGTCACTTAATTACTGAGTCTTTTTTCACTGGAAAAAAATGGGCATAATATTTGTACCACCTATTTCCCAGTGCTATTTTAAGGAAAATACTTTGTTAAAAGGATATATAAATGGAAGCTATTACTCATCTTTTGGATATATAGTTCAAGTCACTCTTTTTTGAGGAGAGAAGGTATGCTAATTTTGGACTTTCTAGTAGATGACTGACATCTTACACAGCTTTTTCTGCTAGAAATACTTAAATATGCATTTTAATGTAGATTTTAATGTTTTATAGGTTCTGATGATAGAAGTAATGATGAGAATGCAGCTGGTATGTATGCATAATTTCAAGTATATTTGAGTTTTTATCCTCTTAAGTTGTGACAAAGAGAGCAAAGTGATGCAAACTTTATAGGCTCATTGATAATATTTGTTATTTTCTCTCTTCTATAAAACAATTTATTACACTGTGATGTGTCCTGAAGGCTCAACCAGTCTTTGACTTAAGATATTGTAAGAAGGAGAGACCCAACATCTTTCAAGACATCCCACTTTACATTTGGATACCTCCAATTGTTAATAAGTTTCTCCTGAAAAAAAAGTCCAAATTTGCCTTTTGGTTATAAATTTTGGTTATAAATCTAATTTATTTAGATAAGTAATATCTCAGGAATTCCATTTAAAAGTGAAGATCTTTTTAAAAAAAAGTTGAAATTGTGAAACAGAAAATGGACAAAGACTATTAAAAATTCCTGGAAAACTAATTAAGATGTCACAGGAAAGGAAAACTCAATATGTGGGCAGTTTTGATAAATAGAATGACATGACAAAAGAAATATTAATTTGTATGAATGCCTCCTATTACCTCTGCACCTGTTGTTTCTCTTTTATATTTTCCCAGTATTTTTCCCTTTCTTTCTGACTTTTTCTCCTGTCTGCTTCCTTTTATCTTTTGTCTTTTTCTATGTCTCTACTTACATTGTGTTTTTCTTTCTCTTCCTGGTCTTTCTGTTGATTTTAAATTTTCTTCCTGACCTCTTTTCATTTTTTAACTATCCATGAGTTTTAATGAATTTTTTTTAAACATAACTTTTTGTATAAAACAATGTTCTTAATTAAAACAAAAAATTTTTTTATGTGTCTCTAAAGCAGTGGCTTTTTCTTTGTACATGACTCATGACAAATTTTCTCCTGTTGAGTCAATGATCCTTGATGCAAAATGAATTTCAATACTTAAACAAATTTAGGCAATGTCAGTCTTCCCCTTATTGGTACAAATCATAATCCATCTGTGCCTCTTCATCCTAAATGTTTCTTGTTAAGATTTTTCCCATAGATACTTCACAGAGAATTTCACATGCTGGATACTTTCCTCTGGGTCTTTTTACTTTTCATAGTACCAGGACTGCAACTTAACCACTTGTTATCCCATGGCTAACTCTTCTCCTTTTCTCATCATATATTTTCTTGATGACATTCTTTTAGGCATTTCTTGTGCACAAGTGTTCATTGAAAATACGAAACAGCCGATGTTGGTCAATCATTCTTTGCTCCATTGCCTCTTTGCTCAACTTGAACGCATACTAGGATTCCATAAATTGATTTTTTTTCCCCTTCTTTTTTGTAGCTGATTCCCCTGGAGCAATACCTGGAATTATAAGCGGTGTGCTTGTAGCAGTGGTAGGAGCTGTAACCAGTTTTATTGCATACCAGAAAAAGAAATTGTGCTTTAAAGGAAATGGTAAGGTTTATCATTAGATACTCTTGTTTTGATTGCAAGTAAGAAACTTGTCCTTGGCTGTTTTTCTCCCTATAAAAATATCAACCAAAGGCAGTTACATGACATAGTGCATAGAGTATTGGAACTGGAGTCAGGAATCAGAATATGAATCTTACCTCAGCTGCTCATTAGCTGTGTGACCTGTGGGCAAATCACTTAATCCAATTCATCTTAATCTTCATCCCCATAAAATGGAAATAATAATAGTACCTAGCTCATAGAGTTGCTGTGAAAATTGAATGAGATAACATAAAACCTTAAAATGCTTATATAAATGTCAGCTATTCTTAATATCAACCAACATTTATAAGCACTCACTGAATGCCACCAAATGATTCTATGAAGAACCTGTAAAAGAAATCATACTTGCTAAATTATGCTGTGCTTTCTCCAAATATTTTCTAGAATTTTTATATTGTTTTTCCAAAGACAATGAAAGAACATTCATTTTAGGTTGTGTCTACTAGAGTGCTCATTTTTTTGTTCATTACCAATATCCACCACTAATTTGAGGCATTGGTGTTTAAATGTAGGTACTCACAGACAAATTCAGGAAATAACACTATTCCCTGTTAGGGGTTATTGCCCTTGATATACTCTGGTGGTATATTTTCTTCTTTCAGAAAAAAAGATGAAATTTATTTCTGTCCTTCAAAAGACTCAATTTTAACTTTTTTTTTGGATTAGAGTGTCTTTTTATTTCCTGTAAAGTCAATTAATATATGACTCATCTGAAGTGTTTTTCAAGGCCAAGGCAGTCTGACTAGAGTTTTTTTCTTTAGCTCAAACCTTAGTGTCCTTCAGGTGACAATCTTAATCTTCTTTTGGACAAATAGCAACCACTTTGCCTAATATATTAGAGTTGAAAGATCCTCTCAGCCCCCATATTTTACAGATGAACAAATCAAATCTCAGGGGTCAAGTGACTTGCTCAGAGTTAAAAAAGTAATTCATAGTGGTTGAGTTTAGACTGAAACTAGTCCTAGGAATTTTCCACTGCAAGTAGGCTATTGAGATAAAATGAAAAGAACTAAGATGTCCAATGTGACAATTGTTAGTTTGTAAACATATTCATTTTTGTTGCTGTTCAGTTGTGTCTGGTTTTCTTGTCACTTTTTGGGGTTTTCTTGGCAAAGACTGGAGTAGTTTGCCATTTCCTTCTCCAATTTTATAAATGAGGAAACTGAGACAAACAGGATTAAATTACTTGCCCAGGGTCACACACCTACTTAGTTTCAGAAGATAAATTTGAACTCAAGAAGATAAGTCTTTTTGTCTTTAGGTCTGTCAGTCTATTTACTGTGCCACCAAGCAACCAGAAGCATCATTATAAATAGGCTTAATTCTGTAATTCAATAAAAATAGTTGAATATTCCCATCCTTGCTTTCCCCACTTCCCTTTCTTTAGCTAACCTATTATCTTCAAGTGAGATGACCTTTAGGCAAAGTTCAGAGATATGTTTACCTTCTCAGTAGAAAGAAATTTTTACAATTTTACTTTCTCAAATGGTTGTAGTTGAAGTCACAGATGCTGAAAGATTAGAACATAAATAGTAAAGTTGTAATATTATTATTAATCATTGTTACAAAATATTATGTGTATCATGTTTTAAGATGAATTGGCCTCCTTGACCTCATGGATGAAAACTTCTGTTCTGCTCCCTGTGAAACATGAAAAATCTCAAAAATCCATACTACTGAACTTTTGGGGCATAGCTCTCTACTGGAATTTTTTATGCCTTTCTCCTTGGTTTGGAGGTTAAGTGTCATAAGTGTCATAGTCCTGAGGGAAATAGGGTTGGGGGGGGGGGTCAGAATTACAAAGCTTCTCGTCATTATAAAGCCTGAAAACTTGAACTAAGTAATTGAAGTAAATGTATCCACATTCTAGAAGTATCCCTCCTCCACCCACCTCCACCCCCTCAACACTGGCTCTGCCTTTGGTGAATTATGTCACTGAATAGAAGGTGATGACTCTGCTCACAGAAGAAAATTTGATGACTCATAAAAAAGCATTAAGTTTTATCAATAACTTAGAAGCTGTTAAAGTACATTTCCTGTCTGTACACAGCATACACATACAACCTTATTTTTTTTAAAGACTTCTAGAGAATTGTAAAAATATACAATACTGTATATATATATATACATATATATGTGTGTGTGTGTGTGTGTGTGTGTGTGTGTGTGTGTGTGTGTGTGTATTTTTACATTTAGTTTGGAAAAATTATAGAGAAGTTAAAATTTATTTCTGAAATTGGAAAAAATATATATCTCATAACTTCTGAAAGACTTCAGGGACATTTCACGAAATTCTCTCAAACAATGAAATTGATGAAAGTGTCTTAAGATTCTAATCGGGTTATGCAACTTCTGAACTGGTGCTTGGGAGAAGGCAAATAAAGGGGACTTTCCGATGAAGAGCTACTTGACTAGAAACAGAAAAAAAGACTCATGCTTTTAGTTATATTAACTAAAGCCTTAAAAAGAAAGTACCCATGAGTTATCTGTAAAGAAAAATGGACCAGCTAGATCGTATAGTAATTAGAAAACAAGGACTTGCAGTCAAGAAGACCTGAGTTCAAGTTCAGCCTCAAATCCTCAATCAATTATGTGACTCGGCAGGACAGACTTTCAACCTTAGTTTCCTTATTTGTAAAATCAAGATATCTTCAAACTTTTAGGATTTTTGTGAAGATCAAATTGTCTGGGTTTCATTCCTCTTGAAATCTAGTTCAGTTTCAATATTTGTAATACAAAATATATTTATTATACATCAACCTAATTATATCTTAAATACTAAGGAAAAATAAGTGATAAGATTTCAATAACAATAGCTAATATTTGTATAGTGCTTTAAGGCTTGCAAAGCACAAGCACTTTGCTTATACTGGATATCTCATTTAAATTGGAATTAATCAGTATTAGCCTTTTTCACTGTCCCCATTAATGAGATGTGTTAATTTTAAGATATCTAGAACTGCTAGCTAATTGAAGATTTGGTTTTTATTTTATGCTGTGAGAAGGATTTATGTTCTGGTTTTTAGAGATAGAATGTTTACATTTACAACTATGTGACCTTTGGCAAGTGTCTTAACTTTCTTGAGCTTACTTAGTAGCTGTATAACCTTAGGCAAGTCGGTTAACCCTGACTGCCTTGCATCCAGGGCCCTCTGCAGTTGTGCTGATTCAAATCTGGCCACTGGACCCAGATGGCTCCAGAGAAGAAAATGAAACTTGTTTTTGCAAAGCATCCCCATCACTTAGTTCTAATTCAGGGACATGCGTTGTTATAGCATCATCTCCCTGATGTTATGGTCTTCTTCGTGAACAAAGGACAAACATCATCATCAATTCTTTTGAATTTCACTTTCTTTGTCTGAACAATGAAGGCTTTTGATTTGGATGACCTCTGTGATGCCTTTCAACTATTTCTATATTTATGGCTCTGTGGTTTTAGAAGAATTTTCTTATATAATCTGCCCATCTCTGCCATTCCTAGTTCATAGAAATTTAAATTGTGATTTGTTAGCGTTATCAAGATTACTCACAGAATATGAACATTGTATCAATTTATTATATTTATAATAAAGAAGTATAGGTCACAAAAAGTTCAAATGGGAGATGTGTAATTACTAATACAATATTAAAGTTGGCACATATAAATGTGGAAAACTTAAGCCATGGTTACTTTTAAATATTAATTGCTTTGTCTTAAAATGAATTTGAAATATCAATATATGTTTTGAATGTTTCAACTATTAATATTTTTCATACTGGCTTTTAGTCTTTATTTACTGCATTTGTAATGACATCTTTGCAGCTAAAATCAGCAATGTTTGCTTTTAGTAACTGAGACTGATCCTCTATTTTTGTGGCTGATTCTATACTGACAAGCCTTGCCTTTTGCAAAGTGTTCAAGTCATTGTCACTTGGCATTTGTATTTCTTTTGCACAGTCTGGAATGACTTATTTTTGTTTTCACTGGTGATCTTACTGTCATCTGTCTAGTTTTCACAAAAGATTCCTCACTCTAATTTCAATGATCTGTTAGCTATAAAGCTACTGGCTTTTTTTTTTTGATGTGTGCATGTGTCACATTGATTTTTACTAAAAAGCTCATTCTTGCTTTATATTTTCTAGTTTATGTCTAGGCAACAATATATACATATTTTTTTCTTTTTTAAGAACCCCAAATTATAACTTTTTAAACTATAGGCTCTATCTCTAATGAATTGTGAAAAAGTGAAAATCTAAGGAAACTATCAGAAGTTTTGAATTTTTTCTTTTTTTTTTTAACCTTCCATTTCAGATGAGCCGAAGATCTAGGAATGAGGAAACAACAACTGTCAAGTGATGACTACAGGATCAACCATATATAATTATTTTCTTAATAAGACTCAGAGGCCTCTTCCCTCTGCACTATTTAGCCATGAAAATAAAACCTTTCATCCCACAAAATCAGAATAAGAATTGAAAGAACCTTGCCTTCATTTCTTGCATAATGTTGAAGAAAGTCAAAATTCTTCTAAAAATCTATGTATTGTTTTCTTATTTCCAGCTGATAGGTTATGGCAAATCCAAAAGATCAAGAAAAACCTGAAAGTTTGATCTTACCTCTGACTTTTGTGAAATAAGGACAGAAGTCTTCTTTCCATTATCTTTTAGGTTATAAATCATCCTGATTATTATTTTTTTAAGTCAGTATACTCTGTACTTTTATGGGGACAAGAGTCTGACTCCTAGAAAACACAGAGAAGTTCTCTTCACTTCCACCAAACTCACTTCTGCCAATAAATTTGGTAACAGCACCAGGAGATTGAGCTATCCTCTCTTTTTAATGCCTTAGATATTAAAAAAAAAAAGGATTGATCCTTTCATCCAGTTGTGAAGAATTTTCTTTTCAGTTCTTTCTATTTCAGTTATCATTTATTTTTTTAGGGTTTTTGCAAGGCAAATGGGGTTAAGTGGCTTGCCCAAGGCCACACAGCTAGGTAATTATTAAGTGTCTGAGACCGGATTTGAACCCAGGTACTCCTGACTCCAAGGCCAGTGCTTTATCCACTACGCCACCTAGCTGCCCCATCATTTATTTTTAAAATGCTTTCTTGGAGATGGCTTGTCCGTTTTGAAATGAATTTTTATTAGTTTGTGAACTCAGCAGTTCTCTGAAGGTTTAATTTGTTTAGTAACAAATTTCGCAACTCATAATTATGATGTTTTACAAAGGATTTAAGTCAGATTATACTTTATCTATTAGACGGTTCCAGATCTTTACTTGCTGACTTTCCTTAGGGATATCTGAGTACATTTCTTAATAGTTTTCTTTAACCATCATTCATGATTTCTCCTCCATTCCTTAAATTCTTCCAAATTAGCAAACAAAATGATGCAATAGAATTAATTACTTTTCAAAATGATTTTGCCAAAGATCATGAAAGTAATCTCTCTCATTTCATACTTTTGAAAGTCAAGTGTAATTATCTTCCCTGGCAAGATAAAGGTACCCTTGATGTTGAATACTATTTGATAGTGATGTGAACTAAGGGATTTATGTTGTTATGATGAAGACTAAGGTTAAATAGGAAGAGTGTTCTTTTAATGCAGGTTTTTACCCTTTCCAGTATTATTTTGTGAGCAATAGTTATCTGAGTAGAATTTTTCTATACCTTTTTTCATTTTTGCACTAGAGAAATATTTTTGTGATATGCCTGGTAGACTTCTTATTTTGGATAAAATCAAATCATTAGAAGGAATTTGAATTTCTTAATATCCCTGTTACTGATTTTCAAAATGTGATGGACTGGTCAACATTTGTCTTTTTCAAAGGCAAGTAAAAAATTAGGGTTATGCAAATTGTTTTTAGCATATTATTAGTCTTCATATTAAAATTATATTATAAAAAGTAAAAAAAAATTGAACAAATTGTAACAATCTATTTATTTTTTAATATTTTTGGTTATTGCAGTGGAAAGCTGAAGCAGATAGAGATAGAAAGTGCCTTGACTCATTTGCTGTGCCAGTACAGGTTGTGAATCAAATGATACAGTAAGATGATATCACATATTAGTTTTATTGGGCCTTTTTAAACTTTACACAGTTCTTAGCAACTTAGATTTAAAAAAATGGTTATGTAAAATGTTTTGTAAACTTTAAGGCACTATGTAAATGTCAGGTGCTATTTTTAAAATCTCCTAGAGTTCCAGGAGTAGTTCTCATTCATTTCTAATATGCTCTCAATTTCAAACCTCTTTTAAGAACATTATTCTCTCTATGTTCTGGACACTTTAAAATTAAAAGTATTCAAAATACTATATGCTCACTTTGTTCCTAAAAGTTACATTCATGAATATTAATGTTTTTAACTAAATTCTATTTACAGTAGATACTTTTTTGGGGGAGTAAGAATGGATAGTAGAAATTACAAGTGCGCAATTTATGTTCCCCTAATGATTTGTAGGTGAAAACTGAGGTTAATAATTTTCCCTTAAATATAAATGGATTCTCTATGATGCAGCTTTTATAGACCAGTTAGTCTAGTCTTAGGTGAAAGCCACCTGCATTTGAATTGTATTTCAATAGGGTTGGAAATCATTTCCTATTTATGTGCCCTATAATTTTATGCCTTTTTTTGAAAACTGCTAACTACCATGGCCAACAAAAGAAATAACTTCCTACTAGTTTATTTTATTTTTTAACAAATCTATTTGAGCTCTGAATCTTTGTATGTAATTTTTCTATTGGAACTTTATAACAGTTAGCATTGAAATTATTCAGTGTCTTTATGTACACAAAACTTAATAATTTCCCCCCCTTTGAACCTTAGGTTGATCCTTTTTAAAATGAAGCGGTTCAATTAAATGACCCCTAAAATCTGTCTTCCACCTCTATATACATGGTCCCATGAATTATCTTTGTATTTTAGTCTAGAGGTGCATCGATGGTCCATGAATGTTTAATCCTATGAAACAGGATTTTCTAAGTATTTTAACCACTTAATATGTATGTAATTCTATTAGCTTATAATCAATTGAAATTTACTTTTAAATAATGTTATTACAACTTACAAATTTGTTAAACTTTTCTTCCATATAGAGCTACTAAAAAGTGACTTGTATTTTCATTTAACAAATATCAATGAAATAAAGATTTTGCATTGTCTTCCATATTTTGAGTATTATTTTTCTGTAACAATGTTGGAGATCAGGTTATTCTGGATGCCTGTAGTATAATGGTTCCCAATGAGTATTTTTCCATAAACTCCTTTCATCCCTCCCTTTCCTAACAAAAATGTGTTAGAAAACCACAGCATAACTTAAATTCTTACTCATAATATAATTTACAACATACTGCTTAAAGCTACAGTAAAGAATCTTTAGCATAAACCCCTTGGACCACAGGTAAATTCCCCAAGAAGTTTGCTAACCATTAAATGGGAACCAACAAGGTAGTACCTTTTGATGCATCATTCATGTTTCCAAATTTCCAAACTTCAAAACATAATATATATGTTTCAACTCATTCAAATTATTTCATTTTATGTCATGATCACACATTTCTTCCCATAAATTCTCTCAAAAAGATGTACCGATGAGTCTAGAGACCTCCCTAGGTTTTTTGGTACCACTAAAATCTTCAGAATGGGATTTCTTTATCTATTTATTTGCTGTATACGTCTGCCCCTTTCTTGTTTGATAACATTTATTGATTATATTATTTTTCTACATTGTGAGAATTATCATGTATAATATGCTCAGCATTCATTTCTCCTTTGTCATTTGCATTATCTTGAATTTTGCTTCTTCTAAGATTTGATAGGTGGCACACTGGGTAGAATGAGAAACCATGTGACTCTGGGAAAATCTGCTTCAGTTTCTTTATCTGTAAAATGGAGATGATAATAGTTCCTACATTCTAGGATTTTCATAAGATCAAATGAGATAATATTTGTAAAACTCTTTAAAAACATAAAATACTGTGTTAATGTTATAACATCATCTTTGTAGGGTTCCATGCTTTGCAGCAATTGGGAGAATTATAGTATTAAAGTTTTAGGGGTTTTATGTCAGAAAGGAACTTAAGATAATTAAAAACTCTTTACTATCTGTCATTTGTAGCTCTGTTCTCTTCCTCTGATATTTAGAATTTATATATATATATATATGTATATATCAGATAGATGATAGATAGATAGACAGATTCTCTTTGTTTCCCTTAAATTTTAAGGCTGAAAGTGAGGGATGAGAATTGACAGTTTTTTGAACATACCATTTTATTAACTATTTGGATTGTCAAGGTTGATAGACTAAAGCTTTTCTGAAATTGTTTACCTACTTACCTACTCTCTCCAAATTTTATATTTTATTTGTAGGACATTATGCCTATAAATACATCAAATTAGAAGGAACATCTCCATTTTTCTCCTTTACCTTGACATTTGCCATTTCTTTTGCAGATTTTCACACATTTAAATATATTGAGTACTACCAATTTTTTAAAATTCATTTTAGGGACACTTGGCATATATTTCTGAAAAGTATAGATGTGTCAGATTAAGAGTTAGGAGACCTCAATTCAAATATCAATGATTACTAGCTTAATAATCAAAAAAAACCAATTTAACTCCTGAATCTCTTCATATGTGAATTGGAGGAGAAAATTTAATACAATAAACATACAATAAAATACAAACATTAAGCCATTACATAAGTGAACATTGTTATTTTATTATCTTCAATTTCAGGAGTCTGGCTCTATAAAAGCTGAAGCTTAATATATAATCCCCTTGGTAATTTCTAAGGAGTAAGTTTGGGATCTGTGTGAGTTTCTGTGTGTGGGTCTGTATCTATATGTGTCTCTATGTATAAGCACACACACATACACACACACATACACGCAACCATACATACCCATATACACTTATAATTTGTAGGACTTTGGACCTTAGTTTAATTTTCTGTCAATTGTAGGTGTTGGATTATGTGATCTACTAATGTCTTCTAATTTCAAATCTATAATCCTTCCATGAATTTTAACTGTATTTTGGGTGAATTATATTAATGGACAGTGAATATTTAATCTTGGCATAGAGAGATTACCAAAGTAATTTAACCATTAAACGTTTAGTTATATTGCTCTATAATCAATTGAGCTTTTCTCTGAAAGAATCTCTAAGTTATTGATGCTATGTATGTATGTGTACATATACATATATTTTTCTATGGTGTCAAAATTTTTGAAAATTGTACATTTAATGTAAAACAAGTAGATTTGAAGATGTTTTCTGCATCTATCTTAACTACTTTGTGATATTGATTTAATAAAAGCCCTGGGGGAAAAGATGTTTTCCCACCACACAGTTCTGTTTGAAGTTGAAGATAGGCTTGAAGCAATTAGAAAGCAATTCCAGAATTTATTTCCCAGCCCTTATTCCCATGGATACTAAGAATGTTCCCTTCCTGAATTTTCACCCAATTATCATTTAATTATCATTAAAGCCTGGAAAATAGGTTGGTGAATGCAACTTGAATATGTGATTAGATAGCTATTTTAGGTGTTTATATGAATGAAAATGCATCAAAATTCAAGCAATAAAAACTTTTACAAAAAAATAAATTTTAATTGTTTTCAAAAAGTTTCTGAGTCTGCCTTGGCAAATAGACTCCCAGGTATTTTATATTGTCTGAGGTTACTTTGAATGGGATTTCTCTTTCTAGCTCTTCCTGCTGTAAAAAAAAGAAATTTTATACATGTAAAGTAGAATAAGATCAGAAACCTTCACTGATCCTGTGATTTAATTGATATAAAGAATTCCTAAATGAGAACACTCCACAATTGTCGGTTGCTATTTTCTCTGAAACTGATAGTCTTAGAGAGTTGTTTGGGAATTTTAAGAGGTAAAGTGATCTGTCTATGATCAAGAAGCTTACCCATATCTTCTTCCTAGTGTCAAACTTTGTTCTGACCAGTAGTTTCCTAGTGCCCCCAAGAAAACCAACACATACTTCAGTAGTTTCCCACCATCCTTGCTGCTAGAACATCTGGTAAAGGCAATTCAAGAACATTTCTGCACTCAGTACTGCCTTCTTTTAGATAAACTTGTAAATATCAAGATTGTATTCTCTCCTGATTTTCCTCATGATTATTCCTTATAAGAATTCCTTCTCCCCTTTTTCCTGGGGTATCCCTATGTAAAGAAGATATTGTGTTGTCCCAAATTGCAAATCCTCTACCTTGATTAAATGCTAAACTTTATTTACTAGTTACCTAATTGGTCTAAGTTTTTCCAGGTCAATATTGGCTACAACACCTAGTTCTATCCACTATATCATGCTGCTACGACAACATAATTTTATTAATTCAGATGATACTGCTTAAGAATTTGAAATAATTTAGTCTGGTACTAGATTGAAGTTTCTATTTGAACCATTAAAAAAATTCTAAACTTTTCAGTCAAATTGGTTTATCCTGCAGACAACATATTTTGTATATAGTAGATGCTTACTTTCTATGTTTTTCACTCTTACTATTTAAAGTATAAATCCTGAGATCTTCAAATGGCAAAATAATCTTGCCTCTTTTATTAACCTCCCTTATATAAACTTGAAATCAATGACTGCATTTCTTTTTTTAAAAAAGCTTATAGTTTAGACTATTTGTCCAGTCTGTTCTTCCTGTTAAGTAGTTTCAATTGTTGAAATGAATTCAGGGCAATTTTATCTGTGGGAAAGGAGATTAAACTTCAATTAACCAAAAATGACTTTGAAGATAAATTCACAAATAAGAAAAGCAAACTTTTCCTATTTAACACTAAAACAACAGATAATTCAGGTTGAAAAAGACAGGGTTTTGCAACTGGTTTTAATTGTCTGCTCCATGTGCTTATGCTTTCAGAAGATCCAGAGAATGTCAATATGGAGAGTCATCATGGAGCCAACACAGAACCACCTGGTAAGAGAAAAGACAAATTTGGAGGATTTCTTGAGTATTATAATTTCTATATACCCTTCTACTCTGCTTTTGATCATTCCTATGTTTTTATATTATTTAAAATAATTCTAATATATCTCATGCCAGTACTAGATTGTAAACTCTTTGAAATTAGGTACTATCATTTTTCAATCTTTTGAGTTTCATCTCTGAAACAAGCCCATTATTTTGTAAGCTGGAACCATAGGAATTTAGAAAAGTAGAGGTATCCTAAAAGCCATATAGCAGCATTCTCTCTTTTTTACAGATGAGGAAAGTAAGACTGAGTTAAGTAACTCATTCAAGGTCAGACAAGTAGTAACAGACCTGAGATTTAAAGTAGTTCCTTTGATGTTCAAGTAGTTTCTCTTTCTACTACTGTAGACTGTCAACTTATGTCAATGAACATTTATTGAATTCAGATCTTATGTGTATTTTAATTTAAAAAAATTCTGAAAAAGATAATTTACCAAATTGACTTCTCCTCTAAAATGCATTCTATTTGCTATTTTTATGAAGATCTATGTATTTCTAAGATTATTGAGCTCAACATTTCTTATAGCATAATAGTATTCCATCACAATCATATACCACAATTTGTTCAGCCATTTTCCAAATGATGGGCATCCCTGCAATTTTCAGTTCTTTGCTACCACAAAGAGAGTTGCTTTAAATACTTTAGAACATATAGGTTATTTTTATTTTTTTCTAATCATCTTTGTAAATAGATCTAATAATGATATTGCTGGATCAAAGGGTATAGGAAGTTTATTGTTGTTGTTGTTGTTGTTGTTTTTAGGTTTTTGCAAGGCAAATGGGGTTAAGTGGCTTGCCCAAGGCCACACAGCTAGGTAATTATTAAGTGTCTGAGGCCGGATTTGAACCCAGGTACTCCTGACTCCAGGGCCGGTGTTTTATCCACTGCACCACCTAGACATCCTGGGTATAGGCAGTTTAATATCTCTTTGGGCATAATTCCAGTTTGCTCTCCAAGATAGCTGAATCAGTTCACATTTTCAACAGTAAATTACTGTCCCAATTTTTCCATATCCCCTCCAACATTTGTTGCATTCTGCTTCAAACATTTTAACCAATCTGATAGATATAAAATAGTATCTCAAAGTTCCTTGAATTTGTATTTCTTTAATAAAAAAATGATCAAGTTTTTCAAAGATACTTCTTAGCAGCTAGATGAGATTTTGGGGTGAATGAAATATAGGAACTTCTGAGGCATAAATTGATTCAGATAGAAGAACTGGTTCCTGGGCATTAGATGACAGATTTTTTGTAACCTTTAGTACAGAGCTCTAAATATGATAAAAGGTAGCAGTCATCATAGTAGTAGTAATAACTATAGTAGCAGTAGTAGGAATTGTAATACTAGCAGTAAGAGTAGCAGTTGTAGTAGACATAGGAGGAAGAGGAGTAGCAGTAGTAGTAGCATTAATGATAATAATAGGTAGCATTCATATAGCACCAACTACATGCCAGGCATTTTGTTAATTCCATTACACTTCCTTTTTAATTTGATCCTTCCAACAATTCTGAAAGATCTGTGTTATTATTATCCCCATTTTACAGTTAAGGAGACTGAGGCAAACAGAGGTTAGGTGACTTATCCAAGGTTACACAGCTGGGGAGTATCTGAGGCAGGACTTGAACTTAGATCTTCCTGACTCCAGGAGCAGAGATAAAAATTGATTATTTTAAAAGAACAGTGGATTTTTGACAAAATGAAACACTAACTATCACTGTTTACCTTAACTATCTTAGTATAATTATGCATGAAGACTTCTTTTCATGTTTAAAATATCCCCTTTCTTAAAAAAATATAATGAGAGGGGGTGGCTAGATGGGGTAGTGGATACAGCACCAGACCTGGAGTCAGGAGTACCTGAGTTCAAATCCGGCCTCAGACACTTAATAATTACCTAGCTGTGTGACCTTGGGCTAGCCACTTAACCCCATTGCCTTGCAAAAAAAAAACCTAAAAAAAGAATATAATGAGAGAACACAAGTATTTACTGCTATTTTTCTCTGCCAAAAGATCCTAAAATTTAAAAAAAATGATTATGCCCTTGGCATATCTATTTTTCAGAGTCATTTATTATTGATCCATTTGCCAAAAAAAAATAGGTTTAATACACAGAGTTTTAAGTAAATATCAGGAAGTGTGTTTCCCTCAAGAATCAGCTCAAATTATTCAAGATGTCTTTCCTGGACTCCTTCTAATATTAATGCCTTCTCTTTGAGATTGCCTCCAATTTACTTTGTTTACTGCCTTATGAGTCACTTTTCAATTTTACTTCAATGACCTTTTATACTATTTCATATTTTTTTAACATCCTGAATATTTTTTCTCCTCAAGTAGGTTCCATTATCTTTTTTGTAGATGATCTGTTGTTCCTAGACTGCCAGGCCTGGAATCGGGAAAATTCTTCCTGATTTCATATTTATCCTCAGACACTAGTTGTATGACTCTGTGCAAGTCATTGAACCTTGTTTGTCTCTGTTTCCTCATCTGTAAAATCAGCTGGAGAAGGAAATGGCAAAACACTAATATCTTTGTCAAAAAAACATACAAATGGAGTCACAAAGAGTTGAGCACAACTAAAAAAAAGTGACCGACCAATGAAATAGTTTCTATATATGGTTTTTACCTAGGTTTAAATTCTAATTCTTCAACCTTGAGCAAGTTTCTTAGAATACCCAAGTTTTCATCAACCTATTTTTAAATGATCTCCAAGGTATTAACTGGTTCTAATATGCTATTCTACTATAAGGGTAATTCATTCATCATTTTGATTTTTATTTGTAAACTTAATTGAGATTGAATATAGTATTATAGCATCAGATCGAGTTAAGATGCAATTAATTTACAAAAAGTAATTCAAACTTTTAAGAACTGAAAAAATAATCTCTAATCTCCCTGCTTCTTGATTGGTTCGCCATTCTTCCATTCCATTCTATATTAGATCAGTGACTTCATCTTCTATTGACATTAATCAAACTGTTTGCCCTATTGGTTTTCACTTTCTATTTTTGTCTATTTAGTTCATCTCTCAAGGCCTTTATTTTCTTAATAAAATATATAAAAATTAATATATCTTTATATATTGTGTCTTTTGAGAAATGGCAATAAAAATATTTGTCCTTTCTTTTTTCTAGTGCAACGGACGCTTATAGAGAAATAGTCTTATTCTGAGTGAGAAAGCTAAGATGAATGCAACTGGATTAAACTGCTTGTCTTCCTGAAACAATGCACCTTAGAGGGCAGAGGTTGCAAAGTTGCATGAAAATTAATTTCATTGGGCTGTTTGTGAATATGGCATCGCATCTTGGAAAATGTTTGTCCTGAACAACCTGTGATTAATTAACTATCATTTAAAACATCTCCATTTTAAGAGTAAGGAAAAATTCTTTAAAGTGAAATTGAACTTTTTATCCAATTAGTGGCCTTTCTTATATGTAAATATATTAGATTTTTATTGGTTCTTACTTCTCCAGGTAGTAATAAGAAAATCAGAAAATGGTTACCTTCTATCCAACCCATACCTTCATGATTACTTTATTATATAGGAATTAAACATATCAGCAAATACGGAACTCAGTGAAAAATTTGTGAGATACATACCACAGACATTCCTTCATAATTAATTTTCTTAAATCTTTTGTTATATGTAACACATTAATAGGAAAATATTTTGTTTGAATTTCCTGTAGTTTAGTAACTTTGAAGATGTATTTGGAAAATTATAGAATATACTGAATTTCACTTTTTTTTGAAAGAAATAAGGAACTTGGTGATATCATTAGCTCCCATTAGTTCAATTATCTCTATATTGATGATTTCCAGATCTATATATCGACTTCTAGTCCAAATCCCATATCACCAATTGCATTTTGGATATTTTGAACTTAATGTTCCATTAAGCATTTCAAACTAAATATATCCAAAACAGAATTCATTATCTTTCATTCCAAATCTTTCCCTTTCCAAATTTCCCTTATTACTGATGAATGGACCATTCACCTAGGTTTGCAGTTTTAAAAACTACATTCTATATTCTCCAATTCTATATTCTGTATTCCTTTCTCTCACTTTTCTTATGTACCCAAACTATTTGCAAATATTTTTATTTCACATTTATATTCTCTTCCCATATTTAGCCACAATTCTAATTCAGACTTTCATTTTCTCTCATCTAGACTATTTGAATAGTCTTCCAACTGTCCTCTCCTTCTTGTGATCCTCATTTTAATCCATCATGTGCTCAACTGTCAAAGTGATTTTCCTAAGAAGCACAAGTGGCCATCTCTCTCTATCTCCCACACACATATACACTCACACACATACACAACTTAATAAATTCAAGTGATTCCCTATTACCTTCATGATAAAATATAAAATCCTATTTATCATATAAATCTCTTGAGAAACTGTTCCCTTCATGTCTTGTTAATTTTTATATTTTACTTCTTTCCAATCACTTTGTAATATGCATATTTTGTCCAACTTTATTATTCCTTACACAACACTTCATATCCCTCCTCTTTGCCTACTCATGCTTAGTTTTTTGATTTCCTTTAGTACTAAGCTCAAATTTCCCACTCTGTAGAAACACTTTCCTGATTCTTTACCCACTTCCTCCCATAATCTACCTACCTATTTTAGCTGCATCTTGTCTCCCCTGTTAAAATATCCTATATGTATGGGGTGGTTAGGTGGCATAGTACCTAGGTTCAAATTTGGTCTCAAACACTTAATAATTACCTAGCTGTGTGGCCTTGGGCAAGCCACTTAACCCCATTTGCCTTGCAAAAACCTAAAAAACAAAAAAAAATCCTATATGTATGGTTTTTATATATTTTTTATATGCTTAGCAGCGTCCTGGGTTTATACACTTAAGATCATTTTTCCCCCCTTCTCTCTTTTCGTTTCATCTTTCTCTCTTCCTTTTCTTTTATTTTCTACGTGCAATTGGAACAGATCATAAGTATACAGTGATATCTAAGTGTATAATTCTCATAAGGTGTGTCTTAATACAATTGTTACAATGTTTGATGAATTCATGCAGTTTTACAAAATGAGTTAATCATTCAAAGTGAATGGTTGAACATTGGATGAAGTTATTTATGGATATGCTTTATATTATACAATGATCTCATTTAAAGCTTTCTAACAGTATGGGGTAAATTGAACTTTTCGTTTTATCCCCCTTGCTAAGGATAAACCGGTGAATATTAAGATGTAGTCATCTAGAGTTCTTAACACAGAACAAAGCTTTAGATGTGTTTTTAGGATGATTGATGAAAAGTTCAAAATATTTAAATGGTCTATTTTTTTTTAAATTACCAAAGTCAATAAACTTTTCTACATTTGGGAAAAAATTAGGACTTTTTCAGTGTATTATTGCTATTTTCACAATATTCATGATAGGGTCCACATAATGGGAAGTTCTTACAATGTCATAAAGATGAAGTATAATTCCAGTGTGTATTTAATGTAATGACAGGTGGTTAGTGTTATTTATGCTATCTCATGTCATATATCACCAATAAAATTCCCCTCATATGAACATAAGTATATTATCATCAGAACTATAAGTAGTGATATTGTTGTTTTTGTTGTCATTTCAGTTGTGTTTGACTCTCTGTGACTCCATTTTGGGTTTTCTTGGCAAAGATACTGGAGTGGTTTGCCATTTCCTTTTCTAGTTCATTTTACAGATGAAGAAACTGAGGCAAACAGGGTTTAGTGATTTTCCCAGGGTCACATAACTAATTAGTGTCTGAAATCAGGAGCATGCATCTTCAGACTCCAAGCCCAATGTGCTATCTATTATGCTAAACAGAAACTGGTAGTAATATAATTTAGTAGAAAGAGCATTGGATGAAGATTCAGAAAGTCTAAGTGAGTTCCTTGACCTTGATATTTACTAGTTACATAATTCTGAATAAATCATGAGTAAGAGGATGTTGAAGATCAGGGGTGAGGAACCATTTTTCTGCTAGGGGCATTTGGATATTTATAACATCATTTGACTGTTATATTTGGTCAAAACTCTTAAAATACTCCTAGATTTATTGAATTTTGAGTTCTGCCTGCAGTTGCTATGGCAGTGCAAGACCTTCACAGGCCTTATTACATCTGCCCCTGAAGAATGTTCCCTATCCTTTAGCTAGATGATGGATGAAGGAAGTTCATTCGTGCTGAGAATTATTGTAGGGTGTGTTTTCTGAATTTGAATTGTTCCTTCCACATTCTATACAACTTCATAATTTTTGAAGTGGGAAATAGGAAAAATAAAGGTGACCAGTTTTTATTTAGTTTTATCAGTCATCAACCACATTAAAATTCACTCTCCTAACATGAAGTAACATGCTCTGCATCAATTTGCCCTGGCTATATTTAATAGAAATGTTGTCTTGCTATGATGATATCAAACAAACCAAATTTCTGCAAGACTTTAAATTGTATCTTTTCGTGTTTGTGAATCTAATATTTCTATCTAGAACATATGAATTGTCTTGATTTTTTAAATAAAAATATTCATAAAATTCTATTTGGTAAATTTCTGGGTGTCTTTGGTTTCATAATAATTGCATAGCATTTGTACAATAGCTATAAATACCCTTTTTCATTATAGAAAAGTACAAAGGACTGAACTATAGAATCATTGCTAATAAGTTCAAACTTTGGGAAGAAATAAATGTCTCCACGGAATTTTTACAAGCATCAATAGTTTGCATTTGCCTTTGGAAAATATTACACATTAAGCTATACTTTTTTTTAGATTTTTCAAGGCAATGGGGTTAAGTGGCTTGCCCAAGGCCACACAGCTAGGTAATTATTAAGTGTCTGAGGTAGGATTTGAACCCAGGTACTCCTGACTCCAAGGCCAGTGCTTTATTCTTAGCTGCCCCCAAACTATTCTTTTCACAGAAACTTTGAAGAAAGCTGCATTGCTCATTTCATAAGGTAGTCTTTAGAATTAAGTTTTTGAAGTATCAATATGGTGATTGACTGGGTTATTAATTTTTTCCTTAATTATGAAAAAAAATTCCTAAATTACAATGAAAGTTATTTGCAAATAAAGTGATTTTGGAAATCTGGTTTTTAATGTTGCAATATTCCTTTTAAACTTTTAACTAAAAACATATAAGTAAATTTCACAACATAGAATAGTTTTATACTATTGTGTAAATTAACAGGAATATAAAGCAAAATAGACTTGCTGGCTGATAAACATAAAAATATTTTACGTTCAAAAATTTCTTCTAATATTTTGATGTATATTACTTTTTCTGAAATTGTTTGCCTTACATGATTTAACACTTGAGGTCACAAAGTTTTGAAACTTTCTTAAATTCTTTATCATGAATCCACTTTTGTTAGTACCTGTAAAGATGGTGTAGTAAAAAGTAAAAAGAGTTCTGGATCTGGAGTTAGGAAGACTTAAATTCTAATCCTTCTTCAGATGCCAGGTGACTCTAAGCAAGTCATTTCACCTTTATCCTTCAAGATTCCATCAACTGTATTTCAGGATAAAAATATATATCTCACAGGATTATTTTAAGGAACAATGGAGATAAAAGCATTTAGCATAGTCCTGGTTATGTAGTTGATGCTTCATAGATGTTTTTTACCTCCTTGTCACACTGGAGAGTAAATCATACTTTTGAAGAACATTCCTTTATTAATAATTCTATTCTTGATTGTAGGACATAAGTTATCAGTGGGATTAAACTGGACAAATTTCAAGACCACAGAAACATTTTTGTTTTAATTTCTTGGATAATTTCTTAATTTTTCTTGACTTGTGGCATAGTGTAGGCCTGTTGTGGTATTCCACCTCCATTTAGTGATTACTACAATTCTGGAACAATTTTTCCTCTTAATATATTAACATATTTTTCAGAATTTAGTATTATTCTCTCCTTGGAAATAAATATTCTGGACTTGCTCAAAGAAGTAAAAATCTACAAATATTTGGGGGAGAAAGTAGATGCGTTGCATTATGATGAAGTTATCCAGATCTTTCACTCTAGCCTTTCTTCAACCAATGGTTTTAGAATAGATTAGGATACAAAATAAGCAGCGATTTTATTTTTTTTCTGTTTTTAACTGGTCTTCTTGCTGCAACATTAAGCTTAACCTTCCCTACTGAGGCATGAGTTGTACTCTCTCCACCTGTCAAGTCTCAAGGTCTTTGTTTTCTGAGAATTAATTAGGCTATTTTGCCACAATAATTTCAGTTATTGGTGTTTTTAAATTTTGATTATACTTCTCGGCACTTCAGTGTGACTGATTCCTTTTCATGATTTTTGAAAATCTTGACATCCATACCAGCATCAACACAAGAACAACTAAGTGAACGTATGACCCAAAATCCAGGACGCAAATGACAAAAATAACAAAAGGTGGAGAAGTCAATTCAATTGGGTTTAGCTTCTGAGTCAACCTGGTGTCAGCAGCAACACACACAAAAACAATGTTGCCACAAAATAAGCCATATTAAAATCATTGCTTGTTCCAAATAATTTGTACAACACAGTGAAATTATTTTATATGTTCTACTTATGTAAAGACAAAGTAAAATACTTGAAGGCAGAGATGAAGGCCCAAACCTAAAGGAATAAAAGAAGGGTTATATTTCTAAAATTGTGGAGAAATTATGAAAAGACTTAAGGATTGAGAGGAAATAAAACAAATGAACTTTTTAAAGGTTAAAAACTATCAATAGAAGGATGCTAGAACAATTTAACATTACAGAAATTAAACAATTTAACATTAAACAAATGCAGATCACTATGCTAATCAGGGAGAAAAAACCTTCTCTGATCTCATGGAGGGCCACAAAATAGGTCTCTAATAGGGTCATAAAAACCAAACACATTATTATCTATAGCCATTAATTGTTATGGAAGAAAAAAATGTTAAGAGGATTTATTTTTGAGGGAGGTGAAGTTTTGAACTAGGACATGTTAAGTTCTAAGGTACCAATAGTAATATTCTAAAGACAGAAAAGTGGAATTCGAAAGAATGTTAAAGATGAGAGCAGCAAATGTAGAAGTGAGTCATTTATATTAAGGTAATAAATGATACACAATTGAAAAGATGAACTTTCAGTGAGGGAGGAAGATGAAGAAAACTTCTTTAATTTCCTTAGGACTTCTTCAGGGGAAAAGAATGCTTAATAGAAAATTCTAATACTCTGTGAAGAGTGATTGAACCTGAGCTAGAAAAAGATGGATATTTTATAGTTTCTCACTGAGAATAACTATGAAGAAGGGCATATATACATATACTTCCTACATTCTATTACTTATGCATAAATACTATGACTCTCTTTTCATAGAAGAGATGCAAGTTGCAGAATGCTTAACGGATAGTTTCAGGGGTTGTAATTTTATGTCCAAGACATGCAAATTTCTGCTTTTCAGTTCCTTGATTTTTCTCCCTTCTTCCTCTGTAATAATGAATACCACAACAATAGATATTATCTAGTAAGTCCTTACTATGTGTTTATAGAATTTAGAGCTAAAATTGATATTGAATGGAGTTGTCTTAATGAACACTCAATTCTCATGTAAACTACCCAAAATAAATCTAACCCTTTTTACATGTAACTGCCTTTCAAATACTTGAGCTATCATAATATCATCCTCAGTTCAATGTCATTTTATTTCCAGACTAATTATGCAAAGTTTCTTCAACAATATATTGTTACGTGGTTTTCATGTCTTTTATTATTCTGTTTGCTTTCCTATAATGACCTCCAGTTTACTAATGTACCTCTTATGAGGTAATACCTATAAAGGAACTTCAGATTTGGTCTATTTTTGGTCATGCTATGATTAAGTCTCTTGTTCTTAAAACCTACTTCTAATTAATTGTATTACCTTGTTTTATAACTATTTCACAATTGTTGTCTTGTCGGTATGAATAAGAGCTGGAAGTCAACTCAGATTCCCTAGTTATTATTTTTTCAAATGACATACTGGTAATATAGGTCTCCCCATCTTGTAGTTGTTAATTTTTCTCTTTATTTTAAAAAAAATTATATAAATATTTTGTTTTCCAATTGAATACAATATAGTTTCTACCACTTATTTTTTGCAAGGTTCTGAATTTTGCAATCCCCCCCTCCTTTTCTTCTCCCTCCCCACAACAGAAGGCAATCTGATAGTCTTTACATTGTTTTCATGATATGCTTAGATCAATATTGAATGTGTTGAGAGGAAAAAATACATCCTTATGGAAGAAAGAAGATATCAGGGAAAGCAAAATTATGTTATACCTAAGACAACTTTTTAAAAAATTGATAATAATATTTGGTCTTCATTCAAATTCCATAGATGTTTTTCTGGATACTGATGGTATTCTCCATTACAGATCCCCTAAAATTGTCCCCGGTTATTGCACTGATGGAGTGAACAAATACATTGAGGTTGATCATCATTGCACATTGTTGTTAAGGTGTATAATGTTCTTCTGGTTCTACTCAGCTCACTCAGCATCAGTTCATGCAAGTCTTTCCAAGCTTCTCTGAAATCCTATCCCTCCTGATTTTTATAAGAACAAGAGAGTTCCATCACATACATATACCACAATTTGTTTAGTCATTCCCCAATTGATGGACATCCCATAGATTTCCAATTTTTTGCCACTACAAACACAGCTATGAATATTTTTGTACATATGAGATTTTTAGTCTTTTTCATTATCCTTTCAGATATAGACCCAGTAGTGGTATTGCTGGAACAAGGGTATGCAGATTTTTATTGCCCTTTGGCATAATTCTAAATGGCTCTCCAGAAAAGTTGAATCAGTTCATAGTAGCTTCTTATTTTTAAACTATGTACAAAATTTCATTCATTCATATAAAATTTTATCATTTCCATAGATTCCCTTTAGATCCTTATTTTGTCACCCAACTTATTAGGTGTGCTCTTCCAGAATTGTGATAAATTTGCTCTCTATGCCTTTACCAAAGTTTTTCATAAAAATATTAAATATTAAAAGAGAAAAGAAGATCAATATTTTTAAAATTCAGAAGAGAGAAGGTGGGTAAGAAAGGAATAGACAAGCTGAATAGTTCTGTTACATTCAATATAAATTTATTTTTAAAAGCAAACTATATAAAAGTTTAGTTTCATATATATTTTTTCTCTTCATTATGTATTAAATGAACATGTTTGTTGATGTTATTTTCAAAATAAAATAAAAATTAAATATACAGGGCAATATTCTGCGACTGTATGTAATCAAAAAGTTTCATGAAGAACATTTCTGCCTCATCATTTGGGGAATGTCTAAACAAATTGTGGTACATGAATGCAATGATTGCAACATTTACTCATCCTAATAGTGGAATGGCCATAAAGGAAAGATTTCAGAGAAATTCTGTGAATAAAGCAGATTGTAAACTCTGTCCAGACTTAACAGGACTGCCTCTCCCTGAGGCATACAAAAGGCTTCAACATTATGAAGTCTCTGGAAAACCCAACAGTGGGAATTCCAAGGGATGGTGAATTTGATGAATTTAGGGAAATCTAGAAAGATATAAAATGATATAAACTGGATAAACAAAATCACAAGAACAATTTACATCATAAGCACAATTCTGTAAAGAAAATAATTTTGAAAGACCACAGAATTCAGTCAATATGGTGACCAACTCATGACTTTAGAAGACATGATGAAATAGATTTCTTACTTCTTGGCAGAAAGATGAGAGACTGGAGATGCAGGGAGATACATCCATTTTCAAATATGACCAAGGTGTTGAAGTTTTATTTGATTTTTCTCATGTATTTCAAGGGAGGATTTCTATTGGGAGATGGTGGTGCTTATAATAGAATTAATAATGAGAAGTGATAGAGACATTCTGAAAAATATCAATGAAACATGTAAAAATATTCATAAAAATATTTAGAAAAGAAATCAAACAGGACAATTGTCACCACTCTTAAATTTAGTATGTACTTATAAAATACATTTTTATCTACTGTCTTTTTGTTAGTTATAGACTAAAATTTTCATGTTAATTGATAATAAAAAAAGAAAGTTTAAAAATTCTTAACTCACATCCTTTGTCTTAAAACATCTTAATTTTCCTCAGGGCCTTTTCTTGTTATAAGTGAAATGATACAACTACTGTAAGTAAATGTTTATCTACCAGAAGCAGTTATATGACTGGAACAGATACCAGGGAAGATTCTTAAACAATAAACCTTTTGGCAAAGAGCAGGTTAAAAAAGTGAGCCAGCAGTCAGGCAATCAAGCACCAAGATCATGGCAAAGAACCATTTTTCCTAATAAGTTTATTTGGCAAAAAGCCACTGACACTGAGTCTTTAATGAACTACTAACATTACCTGGATTTATTTTTATTTTATATATTTGTTAACCCTATAATCTGAGAAGTTCAAAAATTTTATGGATATTAACTTTTGTTTCCTTATGCCTTTGAAGTTTGTAACTTTTAATGTTACAGTGGTTATTTTAGAACTGGGAAAATCATGAGTTGTAGTTTTAAAAAGCAACTTACCTAATGGAATCAGAAAAGGAGCCTAGAATGGCTAAGCTCCCATTTAGACCATGATTGCTCTCCAGAGAAAAAAGAAAAGAGATGGGAAATTTGTGTAGAATCTTCACAGTTTAAAAAAAAGCATTTCTCCTCAAGGAATCCACTTTCTTTTCATGATGGTTTCTTTGAGATAATTTCTTGTCTAAAGATGTCAAAAAATGAACCAAAAGACAGAGGTTTTTATAGATGTCAAGTTTGAAAATAATTTCTGCCACTTTCCATCTTGTACAAAATGAGGCCATCAGGGTGGCAAGGAAGTTAATTATTTTAAATTACATATCAGATAGTTTTTACAGAGAGTTTAGTGATTTGCCCTTTGTTAATGAAGTATCATAATTACAAGATTCATCTCTTAGGATACCCTAAAATTTTTCTACAGTTACTTATTTTTTTCTTATTTATTTTTAGAAAGCTGCAATTTTATTAAATGAAACTATATTTAATGAAATTTCTTTAATCCTTTAGGCAGAATAGCATTTCAGGAAGAAATGGTTTTAACTTTTGAAGTGAATATTATTTGACTCCATCTTTGTTCAGCAAGAGAAAATATATAGACCACATTCTGGTAAAATAAAAGAATAGGGACCCAACCCTGTATTATCCTTGGCTTAATTGGATTTATTACCAAAAATACCTTCATCATCAGAAATGTTACATCCTAAAATATTGCAATGATAATTATTTAATTCCATGATCCATATCAGATACTTTTCTCAAGTTCTATTCATTTTTGTATGAAATACTCTTGATTTTCAGATTTCATTTTCTTCAATTCCATTAATGAAAGATCTTCCTTGACACATATTCCTCGTTTAAAAAATAAATGTTTTTATTTATTAGAGAAATGTAAATTAAAGCTTCTCTGAGGTACCACCTCACACCTCTCAGACTGGTCAATATGACCAGAAAGGATAATGATCATTGTTGAAAGGGTTGTGGGAAATCTGGGATACTAATACATTGTTGGTGGAGCTGTGAATTCATCCAACCTTTCTGAAGAGCAATTTGAAGCCACTTCCAAAAGGCAACAAAAATGTGCATACCCTTTGATCCAGCAATACCACTACTGGGTCTATACCCTGAAGAGTTGATGAAAAAGGGTAAAAACATCACAAGTACAAAAATATTCACAACAGCCCTGTTTGTGGTGGCAAAGAATTAGAAATCAAGTAAATATCCTTCAATTGGGCAATGGCTTAGCAAACTGTGGTATATGTATGTCATGGAATACTATTTTTCTATTAGGAGGGATGGGAAGCCAGGGAAGCTTGGAAGGATTTGCAGGAACTGATGCTGAGTGAGATGAGCAGAACCAGAAAAACACTGTACACCCTAACAGCAACATGGGGGTGATGTTCAACCTTGATGGACTCACTCATTCCATCAGGGCAACAATCAGGGACAATTTAGAGCTGTCTGCAATGGAGAATACCATCTGTATCCAGAGAAAGAGCTGTGGAGTTTGAACAAAGACCAAGGACTGTTATCTTTAATTTAGAAAAAGAACTAATATCTATCTTGTTGACTGATCTTGCTATCTCTTATACTTTATGTTTCTTCTTTAAGGATATGATTTCTCTCTCATCACATTCAATTTGGATCAATGTATACCATGGAAACAATGTAAAGACTGGCAAATTTCCTTCTGTGGGGGGGGAGGGGGAGGGAAGTAAGATTAGGGGAAAATTGTAAAACTCAAAATAAATAAAATCTTTAAGAAGAAAAAATAAAATAAATGTTTGATCCTCTACTAAATATTTAGAAGTAGCCATGGAACTTTGAAAATCTTAAAACTATTTTATAATAATAACTAATATTTATATAACACTACATATGCTAACAACACAGAACTGAAAGTGCTCTTATTATTCTCATTTACAGATAAGGACAGGTAAAGGTTAAGTGATTTGCCAAGAATATCATAGTAAATAGAAGAGCTAAGTTTTAACTCAAGCCTTTTGATTCTAGGCCTATTATGCTATTCACTATTATCTAATTGTTCATCATCATCATCATCATTGCCATCAACATGGTTGTCATCATCATCATTAGCATCAAAAATATATTCTTATTAGACTGCAAGATTGCAATATTATTCTTTATAGAAGATGTTAGCATACATTATCTCAGGAGGATTTTCACAATATGACTAAAATGAAATGTCCCTTGTTCTTCCCCTGTTTCTTGCTCGTCTCTCCCCCATTTCCAACAGCTCACACAGCATGAAGGTAAGAAGAAAAGAATGAAAATTTGACCCTTAATTCTTCTAATTCATCTCCACAACATTTCAGAAAGAAAATTTTGTTAAATTTATTTTACAGGCAAAGAAGAAGTCAGTAGAATATCTGTTCCTTGAAAACAGACTAGTCTTTTGTTTGTTTTATTTTTTGGTCTTTATGTTCTCAGCATGCAGTACAGCATTTTACAAAGATTAGATACAAAACGTTTACTTTTTGAATTGAATAAAAAGCACTGAATTCAGGAAAAACTTGAAAGATTAGGAAATGACAACCTATGCTAATTTATTTGAAGTATCAAGGTGAATTTATTTTTCAAGTATTGGTCAACTAAAAGACTAGCCATAAAAGTCAGCATTTAAACAGTTTTAAGATTTATGAAGTTCTTAGACAATATGATTTCATTTGATATTTACAGAAACCTTGTGAAGTAAGTACTTATTATTATTCCACCAAACCTTGAGGTTGAGAGAACTTAAGTGATTTAACTAGGATCATCATAAATACTGTCCAAAGTCATGTTTTTTAATTAATCCAAACTTTTCATCTTATTTTTCCACATTATACAAGCAACTTTGTCCTATTAAGTTTTTGAAGTAAAAAATCCAAATGTACTTAATTTTTAATAAAGCCACTAGAAAGGCTGTTAATTGAATTCACAAAGAAATTGGTACTAATAGAATAAGTTCTTTTACAAAACAGTGCCTAGTACTAATAGTTTGTTCAAAGTTTTAACTAACATTTATAAATGAATAATGGTGCCAGCTGCCTCCTGTACTCTGGGGAAACAAAAAGTTTTTCATGCAATTTACTTATCTTACAAAAAGTTTAAGTTGTCTTCCTATCTCCTAAGAAGAATATGTGTGGTTGTGATGGAGAAAAGTTTTATTTACTATTGCAAGGAGGGTGTAGGATTCAACCCATCTTTCCACCCTCTTACTGGTAACACATAACCCTTAAAATCGTACCACACATTCCCTTTAGGGACCTCTACAGCCACAGTCCCTGATTTGAAAAGCACTGGTTTATTCAAAGTCCTTAATCTGGAAGACCTGAGCTCGAATCTCAATTTAGAACACTGCTAAACAGTTATACTCTGAGCAGATCACTTAAATTCTGTCAGACTCAGTTTTCTTGTGTGTAAAATGGGGGAAATAATAGCACCTGCCTTAATAATTATTTTGAGGATAAAATTAGAAAATATATTTAAAGGACCTAGAAAATTTTAAAAGTTTCCTTTACTATATTGGTAAATGTTTAACTATCGCCTCTCCAGGAAAAAAGTACACATACGGCATTTTTAATCTGCATTATTAACATTTTCTCCATTATTTTTCTTTGCATTGAAACTACAAATCTATCATGCAAAACTTGTACTTATTTTTAAATTGGTAATAAAATTATGTAAATTTCTTATTTCTTTCCCCCTCACCTTAGATGATTACCATTAGAAAAATATATAGATATAGATAAATAGATATCTGTATACCCACACATTTCTGTAAAATCATTCTATGCATACTTCTATTTATCAGTTCATTTTTTCTGGATGCAGATAGCATCTTCCTTCATATGTCCTTTGTAGTTAATTTGCAGTTTTATAATAGTCAAAATCACTTATTCACTCAAAGTTGTTTGTAAAACAATATTGCTATTACAATATGCAGTGTTCTCTTGGGCCTGCTCATTTCACTCAGCATTATTTCATGTGTCTCTCCGTGTTTTTCTAAGATCATTGAGAGCATCATTTCTGATAGCATTGTAGTAGTATTCCATTAAAGTCATATCCTACAACTTGTTCAGCCATTCCTCAATTCTTTGTCACATCATTATTTTCAATAAACATCAATTAAGTGACTACTGTGTGCCAGGCAATTTGCTAGTTAGGTATGTTTATTATTGTTGTCCTTATTTAAATTCCTACATAGTCTGGCTTCATGATTTGTCTCTTTCTAGCATTGGGATGCACTATTCTCCTGCATGAAGCCTTTATACCAACCAGACTGCTATATTCTTTATTTACCAATGTTCTTTATCTCCTATTTCCCAGTCTATGCTTGTGACATTGTTGTAACTTACCCATATTGTTCTCCTTTTATCCTCTCCTAAAAGTAAAATCATATAGTTCTAAAGACAGAATTAACATTTCACTCTTCTGATAGCCTAAAGAACTTACTGTGTTTATTATTTATAGTCATGTATTAGCTTGTTTTATTAGGAACCTTTGTGGTTGGGTGGGTAAAGTCAAGAAGCCTTGATATCAAATATGACCACAGACATTTACTAGTTATATGACTGTATTTAACATAATTGGATCAAAATGAAATCACTGTATCTGGAAAGTCAATAATTTGAACACTTAGATACTCCATGTTCCTTACCTGCATTTTGATCAGGGTATACATATATAAAAACATGCATGCATACACACACACACTCACACACACACACACACACATATACACAAGTCACTTAACTTCTGTGTCTCCGGTTTCCTGATTTGTAAAATGGAATTAATAATAGTACCAATATCCCAGGGTTGTTGTGAGGATCAAATAAGAACTTATTTTGTTTAGAGCACTGGCCTTGGAGTCAGGAGGACTTGAGTTCAAATCTGACCTCAGACACTTAATAATTACTTAGCTATGTGATCTTGAGCAAGTCATTTAACCTTTTTGCCTTGCAAAAACCAAAAAAGGAGCTTATTTGATTACAGTAGCTGAAACTTAGTAAGTGCTATATGAATGTTTGTTATTATTAATTATTATTATTATTACTAGATTTATGCACCAGGCACTGCCTAACTCAATTTCCTCATCTGTAAAATGGGGATAACATCTACTTCCTAAGATCGTGTTGGCCACAAAATATCAAGATATTTACAAAACATTTTTCAAATCTAAAAGTACTACATAAATGCTAACTATTATTGATAGTTAATTTTTTTACCCATGTGAATGGTCATAATTAAATAATAATTTCCCTAAAAGCAAGATTCATTTTTTTTAACTTGTTTATATCCCCTGTGGTAACTGCAAGTGCACACAATGTGCTTAAAAACAATGTTCAGGGGATGGCTAGGTGGCACAGTGGAAAGAGCACCGGCCCTGGAGTCAGGAGTACCTGGGTTCAAATCGGACCTCAGACACTTAATAATTACCTAGCTGTGTGGCCTTGGGCAAGCCACTTAACCCCATTTGCCTCGCAAAAAACCTAAAACAAAAACAATAAAACAATGCTCAACATGACTTGCTGAATGAACTAATGAAAAACACAGAAAAAAGGGAACTGGAGTTGGGGGGTAGGGTGTTCCACACTTCTAAAGCCTCTCAATTCTTGCTCCATGGTTTTAATGTCATCCAAAGTTATATGATGCTCCATGGTTTTAATATCATCCAAAGTTATATGATGAACCAGGTTTCTGCTCTTCCAGTTTTTTCCACAAAGGAACATTGAATCACCTGAAGTTTTGTAAGCTACTTGTGAACTTGCAGTGTGTTCTCTGGCAAGGGAAAACTGGCTTCTTGCCATGGCTCTAGGATAAGTGCCTTTGAACTTGGAGTGCCACCCCTCTCCAAAAGGGAGGCAGGGCATAGGAGCAGGCTATACCAGCTTCCAGAGCCTCATTTTCTCATTGGTGCTTTGATGCCATCCTATTAGCCCTATGTTGCAGCCAGATGAACACCTTGAATTGAGAAACTAATTATCCATGCATATTTTAAGCATGCACATACCTGTACCTCCCTTTGTAGTTTGGCTTCTTGGATTTCGAATCTTCCTGACAAATCTATGAGGTTTTGGTGAAGGTGGAATGTTGCTCTGGCTAATGCTCTCCACTTAAGGAACTTTTTGCCACATAACTCACCCCTTCTCTCATATCTATACGTCAAGACTGGACTTTCCACAAGGGTGGAAGGGGTTTTGAATATTGTTGTTTATTTGGAATGAGCAATTATTGAAGTTCCCTCATATTGAAGACCATGGAAAGATGGCAGAAGATCTCCTTCCTCATGATCCTGTGTTTTCTGAGGCACATTCAAGGTAATGAGTGTGATATAATTTGGGGGATGTTTAAGTGTGGATTTCCCTTACGTAATTTTTTTATCCTTTCTCCAAATCAGCTTCTAGCTAATATATTATATCAATTGATATATTATATCAATTTGTAAGAGACTTGGAAAAACAACAATAAATGGAGTGTTTACTTTTTTTTTGATGGTGAGTGGAGATCAAAAAACCAATTGGAGAACTAGGTGGAGTTACAAATGTAGGAACTAAACTGCAAAAGACTAAGTTATAGACATAAAACCGAAAGCTGTTCTTTGGCCATGAAATAAATAAATTCTATTTTGTTTCTATTTGAATTATAAATAGGTATATTTTCCCTAGTTATCTAAATAGAACTCTGTTTTAAATGATGAACAATACATTTACTTAAGTATTTCTTTCCCTTAATCCTAATTCCTCATACTGAAAACAACTAACCTGTAAACATGTTTGACACAAATATGTATGTACAATTTTCACCTGACTGCTGCTATGGGGAAGGGGGGTGGGTGGGAAAGGAGGATAGAAGGAAATTATGTAATTTAAAAATATGCATATACATAATGGATGAATGCTGAAAAGCTTTCATAACATGTGTCTGAAAAAATAAAATAATTAAAAAATCTATTTTTTTCAACAAAATTTAATCACCTGTTTTTAATTGAAACTATGAACAATCATAGATGATCTGTAACTCTGTGTATTTTAGCATGCTTTATTTGGGATTTGGGAAAAGTTTCATTTTTAAATCCTATTCCCATGGTATAAGCATCTTTTATTTTCACCCTTTAAAGTTATCCAAGAGAAGAGTGGGCCATGGCTGCTGGACAGGGATGGGTAGGAGTTTTGGAAAGCCCTCTGGGGTGGTGGAGTCACAGTTCTGCTGCAACCAGAAGTACTGGACCTAGATAATGATGATCTGCAGGTCTTTAGCAAGGATGCTTCCCTAAGGCATCTTGGGTTGAATTTGATTCTAGTGAATCAAGTTAGATTTATCAAGATTTCCTTTGGTTAAAACTAAAACTTGAAGAAGCACATCCTACACTAAGTATTCTTCTTTTGACTGGAAAAAATATCAGAATGAA